>NW_027397065.1:30070415-30073766 GCF_003265705.2 Callorhinus ursinus | reverse complement strand
CCTGGTGATGGGTATTAAAGAGGGCACGTTCTGCGAGGAGCACTGGGTGTTATGCACAAACAATGAATCGTGGAACACTACATCAAAAACTAATGATGTAATGTATGGTGATTAACATAACAATAAAAAATTTTAAAAAAAAGAAAAATGATTTAGAGTCCTGTTGCTCATGGCATAAGAGTTTTTTATTACAACTATTCTGCTGCATTTAACAAAGCCTGACTTGCCACTCATTGCTGGCTGAGCACAGCACCAGGCACGGGAGTCAAGAAGTAGAACAAAGATGAACCTCATGTGGCCAGTCCTCCCCTCCTGATGGCCTAGACGCTCTGGGGAGGCACAGAGGGAGCACTGGAGGCAAAACCCAGCTGTCATGGGATTTACAGCGCACATGTGTGTGAGCCTCACACTGTTCCCACCCCCATCTTCCAGACAAGAGAGCCAAAGCTTCCAGAAGATAAGTGACTTTCCCAGAATCATGTGACCAAGTGAGAACTCAGCCCCCCAGGGCTTATCTTGCATTCTGTGATCTTGAGAGCCATTTCATCTCTCTTAGTAACATGGAATACAAATGGGGGCCTTCAGGAACTATCGAGAAGATCACTGTGGAAAAGTCTGAGCTGTTCTTTACCCAGGGAAGGCTTGTGACTGTTTGCTCTCAGCCCCCTCCACCCCTCCCTGACCACCCCACCCCACCCCACCTATGATTTGACAGAGAGAGCACATCTGGCTTTGCAGATGTCACCGCATTGCTCCACTCGAGGAGAAGAGAAGGACTTCCCCACAAAGGAAGGAGTTTGATTCTTCCAACTCAGTTCTCCAAGACAGAAGCAGGGAGGTGGGTAGAGGTGGCCAACCTCCATGAGAAAGTGCTGTGCTCTTCCCTCCACTTATATTACAGTTAACTTGCTTTGCGTCTGTGTCCCCACGAGGCTGTCGGCTCTGGGGTTCGAGACCCTGGTGTGAATTTTCCTTTATCACCTCCACATTGCCAAGGCCAGTTTCCTTCCTTCTCGCCTTCCATTCACTGAGCACTCAATCAACTAACACTGTGTAAGTGACTCCTGTTCTGGGCGTTAGGGATGCTCATTGAAGGATGGTGAGGGTAAAGAGGAGTGTAAGAGTAACAAGATGGAGGAGGAGGGGAGGGGAAGAGGAGGAGAATTACTAATCTTTGTGGAGTGCCTGCTTCATGCCCAATATTTGGCAGATATTTTCCCAGTCAGTTCTCCTCGAATCTGTGGCATGCATCTTATTATCCTCAGTTTACAAACGGGGAATCCAAGGATCGGAGAAGCCCGGTTTCCACCATAAATAGCATCTAAGCTGAGATTTGAAGGTCATGTCTGGTTCTAAAGATAACACCCTCTTTACTAGGAGACTCTAGAGACAGCAGTAAGTAGAGACCGTGGTAGTGTGTGGAAAACATACGGGTCGGTATCAGTAGGTGCTCAATAAATGCTGCTTGAGTTGAATTGTATCGAGCTGGTTTAAAATTGGCATCTAAGACCAGGCTAGACCCTCTCCAAGTTGCCTCGGGGAGTACAGGGTTTGTAGGCAGAGGGAGAGGTGGGCCTGGCAGCCCCCAGACCCAGCTACAGGGCACCTCCTACAACTCCCACCCGGACAGAGCTCCCTTTGTGTATTGTGCCTCCACATCCTACCCAGTAATTAGCATTGGCAGCTTCAGATTGAGCTTTTGTTTTCATAATTCATTTGGCTATGATGACATAATAAAAGGAATATTGATTCAATCCCAGCTCCTCTTGGCCAGAGGCCCACATCAACCAATAAAAAAGAATTGCTAATTGCAGAGTGCGCTTGCCCAGCTGAGGCATTAGAGCAGGTCCTTTTTATAGCGGGTGGAGGGCAGGCAGCTCGGCCCCTGAATCCCCCTGGCCCTGGCACCCAGCACTTTCCTGGGCGCACGGCCCCATCCTCCTGTGAAGCCAAATCCAGCTTCTCCATAGTATCAGGAAGAAGAGCAAGCAGGGCCGCCAGGGAGGAGCCCCAGGAAGGAAAATCCTCCACAGGCCTGTTGACAGATGTGGTATCAAATGAATTGTTCTCTGCTTAGACACGACTTTGATATTTATTGGTTCAAATTGCTCGGCTGACTCAGTCTTGCATAAGACTCCCTGGTCCGTTTTAATCTTGACGTTTTGGGAAGCCACACTGATGCGGGTAATGACTGGGTTTACCTGGGATCAAAATGAAAAAGGAGAAGGCGGGGGTCTGGAATAATTATAGTGGGGCGATGTATATTTTTGTGTAATCTGGAAAGGCGATTTATGAGGCCGATAAAAATGATAATGTGCTCCGAGCGGAGCCAAGATGGATTAACTGCAACAGAGCTTTCTTTGCAGGAAATGAAGGGGGTGGGGGTGGGGGCTGTTTATTAGACAAATAGTTGTTCAGGGTCCATTTTTTTTTTTTTTTCACATCTCTTCTGAAATTACCGAGATAAGGCGCATTGGTCTATAGATCTCGGTCTCCTTCAGTTACTATTAATTAGGATTTCTGTTTCCGGAGGGTGGGATTTGTGTAATTAAGACCAGAGATGACTGGACTGGAATACAGGGATCCCCCAACCCCCATCCCCGCTCTATCTTTAGAATCAAAGTGCAGCCCCAGCTGATTTAGTTAAGCCTGGCCGGAACAAGGATTCTCAGTTCCACGAGGAAGCTTATATAACTTCCTGGGAGGTCTCCTCCCTACCAGGGCATGTTTTTGCTGACCCAACTGTAAATGAATCAGAAACATTTAGATTCCATCCCTCTGAACTGGTGGTTCATCATGTCAGAGGAAAATAGGAGAGGAAGCACCCAAGCCTTTGTGGAACTCAAGATGGATGAAAGTCGTGGGAGGAGTTTTGTTGAACTGGAGTTCTTTGCCCTCTTTCCCAAAGCGCTCCTCATCCCACCTCCAGGAGTGCCCGCCAAGCAACGGGCCCTCCCAGGCCCACCTCTGCGCCAGGTGGGGCACAAAACATCAATGTCAAAGGAGCCCACATCCACGAGGTTCACGTGGAATCACCTCCACCGCACGCACGCACATAGGTCAACCAGAGAATACATTATCCGGGCTTTCTGTCTACTTGCACACTAATCTCAGAGGCACAGCCCTGGGTCTCCCTGGAATCCAGTCTGACACACCACCGTCTCTGTTTTGCTCCTCTGACTTGGACTAAATAGCCTCTTGTTTGAATGGGGACAAAGGAATCCAGGCCAACCTTTCTTTGCCTCATGGACCAACGCTCCCGCACGGGAGCCAGCCTCAGCTCTCCGAATGTGTTCTGTGCTGCACTCCCATACCCAAGGACACCATCCCACCACCCACGCAGCACCGCTT
>NW_027397065.1:30034479-30070405 GCF_003265705.2 Callorhinus ursinus | reverse complement strand
AAGCGGTGCTGCGTGGGTGGTGGGATGGTGTCCTTGGGTATGGGAGTGCAGCACAGAACACATTCGGAGAGCTGAGGCTGGCTCCCGTGCGGGAGCGTTGGTCCATGAGGCAAGAAAGGTTGGCCTGGGTTCCTTTGTCCCCATTCAGTTAAGAGGCTATTTTCTCTCCCTGTCCTCTCCTTCTTTGCTATATACCAGGACCTCCAGACCTAAAGGCCTGCAGACTGGTAATACTCAAAAGTGAAGCGGGGGGTGGGATTGACCAGCAAGGGCCATAAGGGAGCTTTCCTTGGGAGACAAATATTCTCTTTCTTTCTCCCGTAGGGGTTTGGGTTCATGGCTGTAAGCATTCATCAACACTTATGGACCAGTACACTTAAGATTTGTGCCTCTCACTCTACATCAATCTTACCTCAACAAAAGGAACTGTAAACAAGTATTGAACTCTAGTTAATGATATGCATGTTGAAGTGTTTAGAGGTGAAGTGTACTGATGGCTGCAACTTTGAAATGTATCGAAAAGAAGACAGATTAATGAATGGATGGAGGGATGGATGATCAAGCAAGCAAAGTAACATGTTAATGATGGAATCTAGGTATTGGGTGTTTGCTGTGCAATTTTTTGATTTTTTTTTTGTATATTTCAAATTTGTTGCAATGTTGGGAAGAAAAGAGCATTGGGAAGCCAGGGATAAGACAGCAGGGAGTAGTGGGGACTGGGGTAAATTTGGAGGCATGGGTCTCTCCTACTTGGTTTTTATTGCCATAGGTGATTATAGGTTCGGTGTTGCCAGATCTCCCACCCCCATTTTTATGCGAAGTCTTCTGATTTTTAAGCATCGGGAAACAATTCATACCAAAATGTCAAGAAAAACCTATCTGGAAAGAATTCAGCACGCAGACCACCACTGTGCTACTTCTGCCACGAAACAAGGTGATTCAGAGCATGTGCTTTGGGACTAGGTCGTATTCCCAACCTGGCACCCACTCCTCAGCACTGAGGCCTTGGGCAGGGACCTCATCGTCCAAAGTTTCTTTTTCCTCATCTGTTAACATGGGGCTAAACATAAAGCCATAGATCAACAGGCTGAAGCGAAGCTTAGCATGGTCTCTGCAATACAGTGAGCACCTAATAAATGGCCACTATTATAGTTTTTGGCCTTCTGGAGACATAGTGGAGGAGGAAATAAACCAGTCTGGAGCTCCAGTGGCCACAGGAACCATGAGGTCTCCCTGCTCAGTGTGAGGAAGGCAGCCTGCCATTCCCTGACTACCCCTAATCATCTCAGCTTCCTTTACCACCTCCTTACAGTCCCGCAGAAGGCTCCTCAAAGGTTTGATCCTGATATTTTGGGTGCTACCACTTGCTTATAAGGTGCAAATGCCTTAACCCACTCTACCTAGAGCCAGCATCACTTGCTTGCCCATCAAGACACTGTCCTAGCCAAGCACATTTGTGCGTGGGAGGGCCTGGGATGTTTACTTTGACAGTCATGCCCATGCTGGGCCCTTGGAGGCCTGGCTGGGACCTATGGAGTTAAGGCTTCTCCCCATTAGAGGCTAAGCTGATTTGAGGTCCCACATGTCATCAAGGAGCTCAGAGCAAAGCCAGCCAGAACCAGGGAGCACCTGGACCACACTCTGGAAAACCAGGAGGACAGCTTCGGAAGGCTCAAGTCTACGAATAGTCTCCTACAGGACCCTGGCCTACAACCGATGTTCACAGGTATTAAAAATGGAAACACCAAGTCGCCAGGTGTGGTGTCTCACATTTATACCCCTTCCCCATCTCTAACATCTTCCCCAAGCCATTCTTTTTAAAATATTTTTATTTATTATTTATTTGAGAGAGAGACAGAGAAAGCATGAGCAAGGGGAGCAGCAGAGACAGAAGGAGAAGCAGCCCAGCCCTCCCCCCGCTGAGCAGGGACCCCGATGCGGGGCTCGATCCCAGGACCCTGGGATCATGACCTGAGCCGAAGGTAGATGCTTAACCAACTGAGCCACCCAGGCGCCCCCAAAGTAGTTCTTGACAAAAGGAAAATCTAGGTAAAACCAGCATGCTTGGGTATTGAGCACCAAACAGCTCTCAGGGTCCCACTTTCAGTCAGCGGGCCATCTCTAAACCTCTCCTATGCAGACATTCTAGAGCCATCTCTGTGAAAATATCCTTGCTGATTTTTGAGACCAGGATAGGAAATCTCTCAAACCAAATATTTCCATGGTCAGACAGATATTACTAAGGGAAGCTGATGGGTTCTTACCATAGTTTCATATCCTCTTGAGTTGTAGTTCATACGGATGCTTCATTCATGCATGCATTCGTTTCCACATGTCAAAGACATCCAGATATTCTTTGCTTCGAAAGACGCTACTGGGATTTATCTTTAAATATGCGGCCCTCCATGTCCAGTTTTTACCATCCTCTTTTGACAGGGAAATGGACACAAGAAATATTTCCCTTCTCTCTTCATTATAAGGAAAAGATAACCCAAGAGTGGCGATACACAACAGATGACCGGGGGGGGGGCAGCACCAGGGACACTAAGGAGTGGTGAGGACTGTGGTGAACTGTGTGCCCGTCACAGACACGGCTGCTATCCACATCCAGATGGTCGTTACCCCCAGAAAGTTCAGTCCGGTGGGGCTAGAGCCTCTGGTTGTTGCCTCCCTCCAAGGGAAACCAAAAATAAGGATGCGTATGTCAAATGTTCTCATTTTGAAATTTGACAATTATTTTAAATTAAAATTTAAAAAGAAAAAAAAAAAACCACAGGGCAGGCCAAGATAGTCCACTGCCAGGTCCAGCCCTGGGCCACCATGGCATGACCTCTAGTGTGTTCTGCAGCACCTGACACGATCCGTAATTCCACATCCATAGGCATGTTGACTTGCTCATTGGGAGCACCCCCATTTAATCTTAAGGGACCACACCTGCTAATCTGAATCCCTTCATTTCTCATCCTCGTTGTGGGGGCTAAGCCAACTCTCTACTCCTCTCAGGACCTCAGGGTCCCCGTGTGTGATAAAAGATGAAACGAGGCTGGGTTTTGCAAACTCTCCTGATCAAAATGATCAACAGTTCACAGAAAAGGAGCCTCAAATGGCTCTTGAAGATGTGAACGGAAGCTCAGCCTCATTCATCCTGAGGAAATGCTCATTACGCTGAGACACAGATGTTAAAAGCTAATGATGTGGAGGGTGTGAGGAAAGCATCTTTCTCATCTGCTGTTGGCAGCACGCACACTGCTACAGCCTCTCAGAGGCAATGTGTCGATGCCAATCAAAACTGCAGATGCACAGACTTTTGACCCAGTCAGGCCACTTCTAGAACCGTTTCTGAATCACGTACACATGTGAAATGATGTATGTACAAACTGACTTACTTCAGCATCGTTTGCATTGGCAAGAGATCAGAAACAACCCAAATGTCTATCAACAGGGGATTGACTAAATAGAGTTCGTCTGTACAACAGATTATTAGGCAGCCATTAAAGAAAGGAGGACGCACTTACGCAGTAGCGTGCTGCAAAACGTGTAACAACCGGCACTCTGGCCGGCAAGATGGGGCAGCCAGAAGGTAGCGTCTGTCCATGGGGAAAACACTTCTACCACAGCCAACTTCAAGCTACCGAGATGAGGTCACTGAACTTGGACTTGAGAAGAGATAGGTCTTTATTGGCTCTAGCACATCACTGCCCTTATGAACTGATATATAAAGATCGGGGCACCTGGGTGGCTCAGTTGGTTAAGCGTGTGCCTTTGGCTCAGGTCATGATCCCGAGGTCCTCGGATCGAGCCCCACATCCAACTCTCTGCTCGGTGGGAGTCTGCTTCTCCCTCTCCCTGCTGCTCCCTCTGCTTGTGCTCTCTCTGTGTCAAATAAATAAATAAAATCTTTAAAAAATTTAAAAATAAAAATAAAAGGATCTCCAAGATGTACTGAATGAACAAAAAGAAATAAAGATATAGAACGGGGATGCCTGGGTGGCTCAGTCGTGAAGCGTCTGCCTTCAACTCCGGTCACGATCCCAGGGTCCTGGGATCAAGCCCCGTATCGGGCTCCCCGCTCCGCGGGAAGCCTGCTTCTCCCTCTCCCACTCCCCCTGCTTGTGTTCCTGCTCTCGCTGTGTCTCTCTCTCTCTGTCAAATAAACAAATAAAATCTTTAAAACAAAACAAAACAAAAGATATAGAACAATGTGTATAGTATGTTATCCTTTATTAAAAAAAAGGATGAGATAAAGAACATAACATATATATATGTATATATGTACATACACACACACACAAACACACACACGTACATTCTGGCTTGTAGATCACAGATTTCTCTGGAAGAATACACACACATACACACAGAACCATTAATCTGGTGATGATTGGCAGCAGGAACCTAGTGGCTTGGGGACAGAGTGGACAGTAATGCTTTCCTATTGCCCATTTATACCATGTCAATTATCAATGATGTGACTATCTAACATAGCCAAAACTTTTGATAAAGTGTCACGGATGACCTGGAAGATTTACTAAGTACTGATTCCCTGGCCTCTCCTGGAGAAATTCTGATCTGACATCCTTGCTTCTAGGGCTGAGGAAATCTGTTTTTAACAAGTTTCTCAGATGATTCTTAAGGTTAGGCAACGACGGGCGGCATTGCCTAGCCCAAACTTCCCATTTAACAAGGACTAGAAACCGTGGCTAGCAGAGGGAAAGGGCCTGGCCCCAGGGCACCCAGGGAGTCGGGGTAAAAAGAGAGCCAACACGTGGCCTCACACCCCTAGCCTGGGCCATGCCCGGCACTGCCGCAGGGCAGATCTTTAGAGGCCAAGACAGACCCAGGGAGAGATGTGACCTGTCTGGGCCCACATAGCCACAGCCCAGGAGGATCCTACCCAACTATACACGAGCTCTTCCCCACACTGCCCTGCCTTCTTGGTCTCCAACCCACATCCTGAAAAACCGGGCTCAAACCCACAAGTCAGCATCAATCAAGACTCTATTCTCAGATGACAACACTGACCTAGATGACATGGGACAGGGCACAGGATTCCTTTTTGTCAGCTCTGGTATGCAAAGTATCATCTATTACCTTCCGGCATTCATCACCACCTGCTAGAAGAAGAGGGATGGCGACGGGGATCAGGGGAGAGGGGGTGATGGGGGGTGGTGTTGGGCACTAAAAGGAAAGCAAGAAGGAAAGAAAAGCCATTTCTCCCCAAGCCCTTTGCCAGTAACATCTGATATGCTTGGCTGCAATTCGGTCCTGCAACTCTGCGTCGCCTGTGTCACACTGTACCTGCCTTTTACACACGTAATTAACTGTGTGTTTTCAAAAATGGCAAATCATGCCTCCGTCTGAAACAACCAACTCAGTCCCAAGACAAATTGAATCAAGTGCTTCGGGCATTTTTTTTCACTTCAATTAACGCAAAGACTGGAGTCTATCAGAGGTGCAAATCTCCGTGCGTTATGTGACCACAAACAGGGATGCAGCAGAATGTATACCACGAATTATGTCTTTAAGTGCTCATTGGAGACACTTGTAATCATGTTTTATTACTGGTCTCCTCCCCAGCATAATGAACTTTGATGGAATAATGAAACAGCCTTGGCGCCTGAGCAGTCAGCCTGGCGGCCTCACCAGCTAAGACCTCCCATGAGTACAATAGCTCGAGCTGGGTGCCTGGCTCCAGGGGCAGTGGGGTGGAAAGCCCAGCAGCCCGCCCTCCGCTCCCCACCCCCCGGCTGCTGGGCCTGCCCCCTGAGTCACAGAAATACTACGGTCAATTGGAAATTGGGAACGGGCCAGGAGCTCTGGGGCTCACGGAGTCACAAAACAGGAGGTGGGATAAGAGGTGCGCACACACCTCTCCCGCCACGCCAGTTTGTCCAGAAGGGGAAACCGAGGCCCGGAGAGAGACATGCCCCTGCCAAGGTCACGAGGTGGCAGAGAGGATACTAGAAGCGAGGTTTCCTCTTTCCTAATCAAGTGTATGTCCCGAGCTTCTGTGGAGTCTCTTAACCAGTGAGTCCCAACCCCACAGAAGTTTTGAAATCTCAGATTCTACGGACCTCCCCCTAGACACTGATTCAGGAGGCCTGCTGGCAAAGCCAGCTATCTGTGCTTCCCAAGTCATTCCGGAAGGCAGCCAGATGTCGGGGTGGGGGGGGGACGTCAGGGGCGGCGGGATGTTTAAAATCCCTGCCAAACGAAGGTTGCTAGTTCTTGCCACTTTAGGGACGGTCACGTCCTCAGGCATCCGCACCTCTTGGGACCTCTGGAATCAGACTCTGCCTTTTAGCATGACCTCCTCCAGCTGGAGAAGCACTGCTGTATCCCTTAGACATGGCCCAGGGTACACGTGGAAGCGCTGACTCCGTCCTTATAAAGAAACAACACATTTCTGCAGAAGGCCCAGGGGATGACAACCTGTGCCATCAGCAGCTACGGCCCGATGCTGTGCCTACAAGAAGCTCAGATTATCCCCCTTTCACAGATGGGAACTGAGACTAAAGTAGAGGTTAGGAACTTCAAGTCCAAGGTCTTCCAAGTTTCTTTTATCTTCTAAACCTCCTTTCTCACTGCCCGTGCGTGTCTAGGAGGAGGGGATGCCCCTGTGAAATCTCAGCTACAAATTGTATTTTCCAGCTGGCTTGTTGGGAGGCCTTTCAAGGGGAGCCCCAAGCCCCTTTGGTGTCAAACTGAATGAATTCGTTCTTTCAAAAGCACAAACAGGTAGATGGAGGTATTGAAAACACCTTGGGAAAGAAACTTGATTTTTTGTGTGTGTTATATTATCTGTAACTTGTTTTAAATGCACTCTAAGCAGTGAGATGAGTGAGTATGTATGTGAGTTCATTACTTTTACTTTTTAAATAACTTTGCTGAGGCACATCTTATGTATCATATAATTCATTTCAAGGGTACGATTCAGTGATGTTCCAGTAAATCTACAGAGTTGTCCATCATCATCAGAATTCAGTTTTAGGACATTTTCGGCACCCCAGTAATGCCCCTCATGCACATTCACTGTTAACCCCTCACCCCCACCCCAGGCAACCCCTAATTTCTGATCTGTCTGCACAGATTTGTTTTTCTTCTGGACATCCCATATAAAGGGAGCAGTCGCTTGTGTCTGGCTCTGTCACTAAGAGTAATGTTTGTGAGACTCATCCCTGTCATTTCATGCATCCACAGCCCGTTCTTTTTTATTGCTGAATAGTATTCCATTGTATGGATGTACCTCGGTGTGTCCATCCATTGTACGTGAAATAATTGTATCTACACCAAGGAGAAGACAGTTAATATTCAAAGGACATTTTTTGGGAAGCCACATTTCACAGGTGTTTCAAATAGTCTCATCCAAATCTGCACCAACCAGTTGGTTGTTTAGAATACAGGGTATTGGGGGTCATTTTCCTCTGGTGAAGTGACTGCTGCTCAAGAAATGTGGGGGGCTAGACAGACAGTACAGGGAGTGTGGTCCTCTCTGTCCAGGGCTCTGCCTCATAAGCACGGACTGCTGCCTGGTTCCACAAGAAGTTTGGCTCAATCTGCCAGGAGACCAGGCAGCATCCACCACAGAGTGAACCCATCCCAGAAAAGACTTGTCAGGACACCTAAAGACAAGGAGCTAGAACTTTACTTCTTTTACAGGAACTGATGCTCATTTGTGTCTGTCTGATGTTAGGGGACTTTCTCCCCTGTTACCTCTGAAATGATGTATGAGTAACAAAATTTGACCTGAGACGTGTTTTCAGTAGACCACACATTCTTGTGAAGCTTGGGGGAGGCAACACACAGCCCCCAACCCCCTGACATCCCCCTAGATGCTTACCAAAAGACACTGACAACTGGTCAGATTGGCTTAGATCAGTTTGCAGCACTTCCCAAACTATCTACCGAGTGCCCCAGTACTGGGTGCTGGATCCCAGGGTACAGGAGAGGCTCCTACAGCCAGCCCTGGAGGTGTGCTGTGGACATGTGTGTGGCTGGTTCTGGACAACCAGATGTGAGCAGAAGTGGAAGGGGCCCTTCCAGGGCAAGGCTGTTGTGGCTAGTCTCGGGCTCCACTCTTCCCACGGGGAGCCCCGAATCCCGAGTTGAGAGGGCACATCCGTTGGCCTGGGTGCCTGTCTGTACCCTGAGCAGAGCCTCCTGCCTACCTGGGCTGGACATCCAGCTTGAGCAAGAAATAAACCTGCAAGGCTGTAAGTCACCAGGCAGGGGAACTTGCATGTTATGCAGCAGAATCCAGCCCATCCTGATGGACCACAAAGGTAGCACTCTGAAGCCTGCTCCTCAGACGCACAGAATTGGCAGTGAGTTGGACAAGTAGGGTGTTAATGAGACCATTAAAAGAACAAATGGAGAATGGCAGGCCGTGACAATACATGGTGCCTTCAGAATACACGTGGAAGGCTCTGAAGCTTGTCCAGGGCAGTTGGAGAGAAAGCAAATTTGAGCAAAAACCTCCTCACGGAGGCGTTGGGTTCTCTTTCAGAGGCAACCCCCGTGTGATGGTCCAGGAGCTCAAAGACCTTACCAGGAATTGATTAAAGCTGGCACTGTCCCTGTGAGGAATGAGACCCGTCACCACGCCCCCTGCCCCTCCCCATACCCCGTTCCCCAGGTGAGAAACCCGGGACAGCAGGAAAGATGGTGGCCAGTCTGGGGCTTGGTCCCTTTGGACATGCCACTCGCTTTGAGTAGCCCTGTGGCCTGAGAGGTGGCCCCATCTCACCCAGTACCTCAGGATCCTGGTACTGCTGGTTTTCACGGAAGGAACTGAAGGATCAAGCTGCCAATTTAAGAGTTTTAACTACAACGGAAAGTTGTTATTCACACATATGATAATAATAGTACTTTGCCTTTGTGTTTTCAAGTTTACAAAACACTTTCACCTAATAATGAAAATGCTTTCCCATATATTAAAAACACTCCAGCAGCTTCCTAGTCATTTGGAATAAAACGCACATTCTTGAGCACGACACGAGGGGGCCCTGGATGATGCCGGCTCGCCGTCCTCTGCAGCCCCATCTGATCTCTTCCTCCAGCCAAACCTGCTGTCTTCCTGCTTCTCCCACCACTGTATCCCCACTCTGAGCCTCCGTCCATGTGGTTTCTTCCACCGAGAACCCTTACTCCAGGTACACTGACAGAAAAGCCCTTCTTTTCTCCTTAGGCTCAGACATCCTTTCTCCAAAGAGAAGTTTCCTTGCCTCTGAATGATGCTGCTTCCCTACCTCCGGACTCAATTCCAATACTTGGTTTTATGCTCTTCACTGCATGTGCCACCATCTGGTGTAAATAATTTACTTCTCTATTATCTGCCTGCCAACCTACTGAGAGGGCGGAGACTGATTTCTCTTATACACCCAACACCTAGAATAGTTCATTGGGTTGTCATGGTTTGAGGGCTACATTATCTCCACTTTGGCCTGTGAAAGAGAAAGGCAGTGGTCTGCCCACTGTCCCAGGGCTAACAGGAGGAGGAAGATTCCAGATGTCCCAGCCCCTGAGTCTGTGGCTTGCTTCACCCAACCCAGCCAAGCCTCAACATCCAGGGTCCGGTGCCCTGGGCTCGCGACTGACAGCCACACTGCAACAGGGTCAGTGAGCTAATTCGTACTAAAAGGTGACTGACTAGTGACTGCTTATCTGCAGCCCTTCCCAGGAGGACTTGGATTTTAATAAAAAAGCAAGAAAGGCAGCGCAATGCCAGCATAAGCAGATGGGGCCTGGCCTGGTGATAGCCACTGTAAGTTTGATTCTGAATGAAGCAACTTCGAGGTCATTATCACCTGGAAGCCATTTCACAGAGAATTTTCTCAAATCAGCTCCCAGGTCAGGGCAGTGAAATTGGGCCTCTCCCAGGCCAGGCTTAAGGTAGGTGGCCCTTACACCCAACAGCTCATTCACTGGGGGCCTCAATTTAGACTTATCAGTAAACAGGGCATCCATCTGTCACAGCGGACTGTAAGAGGAACAGGCTCACTTCCCAGATTTAAATATGTGTCCTGTTTCTGAACCAGATGTAATAGTTCTTAATAAATTTATTCATTACCTTCTGAATAGCACAATGACATTACATTGTAACATTCTTGGCCGATAGCCTGAATTGTTCAATGTAAATTAATGTCACAGTATTTGTAACTCTGATTTGACATTTCTGTATTTTTTCTAATATGTCCAGACTCCTCCCACCCCTATCGCTCCCTTTCTAAGCGGCCTGAAAAAAAATGGCAAAGCAGAAAATGAAATTATTTGGAATGCCAGCTTCCATTCTTTGTGGAGAACCCTGGAGCACCTAGAATGAGAGCTGGCCTTCCTGGTTTAGAGGCGGTGAGTGAGTCCCCTCACAGGAGGCATGTGGCCTGGATCAGAACCTGACCTTGCCTTCACCATTTCAACGGTCCCTGAGAGCTCGCTCCTACAGTTCCGTGGGCCCAGCCGGAGATGAGAACAGAGTCTGGGTTGCTGCCTTCCTCCCTCCTGCCCTCAGCGGGTGGGATCTGAGCCCTTCTCCAGCTGAGCTCCTGCTACCTGCCAGACAGTCTCGTGTTGTTGTCTGCTCCTGGGGGAGAGCACTGATAACAGAGGAAATGAGCTGACTAATCCCACTCCCTGCCCTTACACAATGCCTGCAGGTAGCTCTTCTGAAGCCTGACGACTGGACACACTCGGAAAGGACACCTGCAGGAGGTGGGAGGTTGGAGGCGATATCAGGGTTTGCAGTCTTAGGTGGAGATACATCCTCAGTAAGATGTGTAAGTGTGTCTGTGCATAAGCATTCAATCTACTGTGTGCACTTGGGTGTAGATGTGTGTCGCTGAGAGAAGAGAGAGAGAGAACCAAAAAGCCCAGGAATGGAAAAGCCCTGGCGATCATCTCATCCCAGCGCCTATTTTACAGATGGGGAAACTGAGGCCGAAGCAAAGGAAAGGACTTGGGGGAGATCTAGCTCCTGGGACATCTGATCCCTAGTCGCAGAAGAAAGTGGAATTTTTCTGGCATTCCTTACTTGCCACTTGTAATCTCTTAGAATTTCTCTCTCCCAGGAGATCTCTGTCTGCCCTTTAAGATTAGTAACCCTGTGCCTGGAGCCTGGCTGCTGAGAAACAAAATGTTGCTAGCCTGGGGATGGCAGACACCGTCACCGCAGAGCCTGGCGGGTGACATGCCTGGTGAAATAGCACAGCCAACAGGGCGTACAGCGTTTGGGAGCGGTGGGGACTGTGGTTCACGGCAAGAACACACTGGGTCTACAGGGGGCAAGCTGCCACTCAGCACCAAGCCGAACAGGTGTGGCAGTCTGGAGTACAGGCCCAGGACCCCCAGACCTTAGGAGTTTCAAGAGAATCCAAAAACTTAGATTTTTATTTTTTTAGGCCAAATCTCTACTTTTTAAAATGTAAGCAACTATTTAAAGAAAAATTCAACACTCTGATCCAAGCAACACAACTGGGAGCAAGAGGGTGCACAGCCCTCGGTTTGTGGCCACTGATAGCTTTATCGAAGGGAGCACTGAGGTCCAGAGAGAAGAATTAGAACTCGAGTCTCATGCTGCCTTGTGCCGCGTAACTCCCTTCCCCTGCACCATCCTGTGCGCACGTGTGCATACGCAGGCATGCAGGTGGACGCAATCTGATAAAGAACCAGGGCTCTACATACCAATATTCGCAGCTATTCCTGGTAAACAGAGATCTGTATCCACATCATCTCTAGAACTGCAACAAGCTATAAAATGTCCTCATGTGTTTGCTCACTCTTGCCCCAGATTGCTTCAGCATCCATCAACTAGCACTGCATCGGGGTCCTTTACAAGTATTTTCTCATGTGTATCCCTAACCCTGGGACAGAGGCGATTGAATATACTCTTATCCCTATTGAATGGATAAGGAGACTGAGGTCCAGAGTGGTGCTCGGACCAACCCAAAGCCACATGGGGAGCAAGTGAGAGGCAGAGATGGTGCTCAAACTCCAGACCCCCAATTCAGTGTTTATTCCCCCATGATACTCTGTAGTTGTGTTTCTCCACTTCCTTCCTGGTTTGAGCCCCTTCAGACATTCTGAGCACATGAGCCTGGGGTCCTTCTCAAACCCCAGGGAGACAGAAAATCCCTGGAGAGGTTTGGAGGCAGCAGGACCCAGAAGGGAAAAATCTAGATCTTTTCTCTCCAGTCACCTCGAAGCACAGTTTCATTCTTTTCCAGGATCCCCCTGGGGAAGTAGGATCTGGCTGAAGAGGAAGATTTGGTACTTTTAACCCTTAACGCTCCCCACCTATGTATGGGACTGGAGCTGAAGCTGGACTTCTATAGCACAGATTATCCACCAAATTCTAGATATTTGCAGGATCTGGGCAAAATTATAGCAAGAAGTCCCTAAGAATAGGCACCTGATCTATCTCATTTCCCCAGTGTATTCTCAGAATCAGGGACAGAGCTTGGCACATAGCAGGTGCTCAGTTAATATAAAGGAGGAAAGGAAAGGAGGGAGGGAGGGAGAAAGAGGAGGAAGAAGAAAAGGGGGAGGAAAGGAAGAAGGAGGGGAAATTCATGTGTGGACGCCTAGCCCTTAGGATTAAACCCCTAACCCAGAAGGCAGCAGCCAAGTACCTGCAGATCTGCAGAACGCTGCGGGTAATTCATGGCCAAGGCTTCCTGCCTCAGTTACGCTCCAAAGAGAGGCGGCAGTGGAGAGACGTAGTTAAACTTCTATGACCTCTGAATCAATCTTAACTGTGCCACTGACCTGGGACAAGTTATTTTATCTTTCTAACTTCAATTTATCCACTGTTTTCTATCGCCACCATAAAATCTTATCCCAAACCTAGAGGCTTAAGACAACACCCACTTATTTGCTTACAGTTCTGGAGATCAGAAGTCTGACGTGGGTTGGCCTTCTTCTGGAGGCTCTGGGGGAGAATCCGTTCTCTCACATTTACAGCTTCCGGAAGCTTCCTGCACTGCTCGCCTGGTAGCCTGCAGCCCTCCAACCTCTGCTCTTGTCATCATGTCTTCGGCGCTGACCCTCCTGCCTCCTCTGCAGGAGAACCTTCGTGATTCCATGGGACCTACCCCATAACCAGGATAATCAACGATCAACCACAAGATCCTTAGACTAATCATGTCAGCATCGTCCCTTTTGTTATGTCAGGTAACACATTCATAGGCCCTGTTGGCCATCATTCTACCCCACGCACGTGCATGCATGCACACATGCGCACACACGCGCACGCAAGGCTAACCTCTCTTATAGGACTATTTTGAGTATTAAGGGAAAAAATGCACGTTGAGCACAGAACACACAGTAGGAACTTTATAAATAGTACTTCTTACCAGGTCTCAGGATTATGCATCACACCGTGCCTTGAGGGCCATACAATGCTGAAACAGCTTTATCATACTAAGAAATGTGACAGGATATCAAGGAAATATTTGAAAAAAAAAAATGAACATCCCCGGCATCTCAGTACCTGAGACTAATTCTATTTACCATTGCATGGGTGCCTCTAGTCTTTACCCAAAAGCAGATACATTTGACACAGCTGTAATCATACTATACACGCCTTTGTATCAAACTTGCTTTTTCTCTACTTCTCATGAAACTATTGACCTTGTTCCTTGTTGATACACTCTCATGAAGTCATAAAAGAGTGTCATTTGCAAAAGGCTTACTTTCTATCATGATATGCTGTAATTTCCTTAGCCATCCCCTAGCATTGGACAAGCTCAAGGTTAGTCTATTTTTTCATATAATTTTGTGTTTTTTGCTGTTTCCAATAAAGTTGCTAAGAATATCTTTACTGAGTTCATAGTAAATGTGATATATTTTTACATATTTATATATAAATGTATATGTTATGCATTTATATAATCCATGTTCACACAAAAATACTTATATATGTATGTAACATACATATTATATTTTATATATGTAATTTATTTATGTCTAAATATATTGAATATTTAAATATATAAAAGTATATATGTATATATAATACATATTTATAGATATACAAAATGCTTATTGAGTAAACAAGTAAGTGAATGACTGGACTGATCAATATATGAATAAGAGAGTCCATACATGAATAATGAATGAGTCATAATTTAATTAGTAAGCAAATTGCTGAGTCATTCGCTTGTTCCTTCTACAAATCTTTGTGTGACTCGGAAGAAGAAACACTCCGACCAGACCTGCCCTCATGAAGCTTACGTTTCAGTGGAGAGTGGAGGGAGAATGAGCAAATAAGTAAGTGAACAAGGTAATTTCAGGTAGCGACAGATCATGCATGTACAAAGAATAACCAGGGGAGAAATTCAGAGATGGGGAGAGGGCTGGAGGGTGAAGACCTATACATGGGGCCATTTGCAAAGCCTCCTCTGAGGAGGGACGCTCCGAGCTGAGACCCAAAGGATGAAAGGGGACCAGACATGCAAAGATCTCAGGGAGCAGGGTTCAGGACAGAAGAGAGCTTGGTGTTCAAAGGATGGGAAGAAACCATAGTGCAGTGAACAAGGGTGAGGGTCTTCCCCAACATCGGCTCAGAAGGCCCGGGGCTCAGGTTGTGAGGGGCTGGAGGGGCCATGAGGAGCCACTGGAGAGTTCTAAGCAGAGAAGAAACGTGCATAAATTCCAGAAATGGACGAATAAACGGCTGAGGGAATGAATGAGTGAAGGCCAGAGACAAGAGCCTATGTACTGTATTACAGGATGTGTGGGGTGGATGTGCGACGTGCCCTCCAAGCCCGCCTTCAGGACTACCCAGCCCATTACCTCAGGCGGATGGTGCTGCCAGTGGACAGCCCCCTGCTCTCAGTGGAAGAGAGCTGCCTTGCCCTCCCTCACACCCCCTGCTCAGGGCAGCCCACATCTGACTGATTAGCACCAGGGGACGTATAGTTGCCTAGCCCCTGACCCCGGCTCAGGGGAGCTCTGAGGCTCACCCATCTTGGGAACTTCCCCACAGTGGGCTGGGGGCTCCACGGAGACGGCACACAGCGGCCTGTCTCCTTCCTCCTCTCCCTTCCATTGGTGCTGGTTGCAGGCTGCTCCCCGGTAAGCCTGTCTGCTTCCCAGGGAACCCAACCTGAGACAGTGCGAGAAAGAACGAGTAAGTGAGCGAGTGAGTAGCTAACTGAAGAAATACATGAGTAAGGGAATGAAGAATGAATGAATGAATGAGTAGCTAACTGAATAAATGAACAACTCACACGTGTGCGATACAGCCCCTTTCTAAGCCACACCAGGAGGGTTTGCACAGTCTCTGCCGACAGTCTTGCCAGAAATCCAGCTTCCCGAAGTCCCTCCGGGACCCCGAGCCTCACCCACCCTGCACACCTGCACACGGAGCTTGCACTTGACTGCAAGAGCCCGGAGCATCCACGGCAGATGGAGGCCCTGGGGTCCACGCGACCCTAGTTTCTCGGCCCACCAGCTGGCCCAGCTCCCAGCCCCAAGAGCCTCCCCTTCTCCCAACAACGTGTAGTGGGAGCACAGAGGGTGTCCTTTGGGAGGCTTTTTAAAACAAATTTTTGTTTAACCTCCTCTGTGACCCATAGCGTAAATAAGTTCCTGAAATATACTCAATTTCTGTTTATTTAAAGAAAGTTTGCTTATGTGGTGCTTGCTTGAGCAGAACCACTGTTATCATTCACTTCACTGTGAGCCTTAAGCAGATGCAATTTGCCTGGCATCTTTAATTAGCCAGATTACTTTTTCTCACTTTTTATTTTCCTTTTTCCTTTTTTTTTTTTAAGATTTTATTTATTTATTTGACAGAGAGAGAGAGACAGCGAGAGAGGGAACACAAGCAGGAGGAGTGGGAGAGGGAGAAGCAGGCTTCCCGCGGAGCAAGGAGTCCGATGTGGGACTCGATCCCAGGACCCTGGGATCATGACCTGAGCCGAAGGCAGCCGCTTAACCTACTGAGCCACCCAGGCACCCCTCCTTTTTCCTTTTTCTGTTTTTAGGAGCGAGTGCAGGGCAGGCAGCAAATACCAGCTTGAGGGTCTATGGGCCCATGGTGCTGGTTGTTAAAAATCCAGAACAGCCTCGTGCAATGTGGGAGCCCCGGACCACAGGTGGCTGAGAAGCCCTTGAAATGTGGCTTGTCTGAATCCAGAACCGCTGTAAGTGTACCAGATCTTGAAGAGTTAGTGCAAAGAAAAAAGTAAAGGTAAAATATCTCATTCATACATGTGTATATCCATGACATGCTGAAATAATATTTAGGGTATTTTCTGTTAAATCGAATAGCTTAGTAGAATTTGCCTGTTTCTTTCGACTTTTTAAATGCGTCTACTAGAACATTTAAAGTAACATGTGTGGCTTGTGTTACATTTCTGCTGGGCAGTGCTGGGCTGGGTCCTGGGGCATTTGTCATCACAGGTCCCTCCAGCCTGTGACAGGGCGGGGCCCAGCTGTCTGGGGGGCAGCTCCTTCCACTGGATCCTAGCCGCCGCCGCCCGCCCACAGCCAGGCTGCTGGAGAGGAAGAGGAAAACTGTTTGCTGATGAGATCCTCTCCTCTGCCCCACCAGTCTCCTTTTTCATTTGGGTTTGCTGCCCTGCCTCCTGCTGCCGGCCACGAGGCACATGGCAAACCAACGGCTTCCCCCTACTGCATTTGCAAGGGCTGTGAATTATCTCATTATTTTTGTCTAGCTCTCCTACTGACGCCAGCTTGCACTGGCGTTCGAGAGGTGTCAGGGAAGGCAGGGGGCTGCTGAGGCCCGGGATGGTGTTTGTGGGAGGCTAGACATCTGGGCTGCTGGGAAACTTGTGCACCAAGTCTGATTTCTTCCCGTTTCAGCTTCCATCCAGCTGTTTGGCACTGGGGACTGTTGTCTCTCATTGAGTCTAGAGCATGTGGGAAAAGCCGTGTTTATACAACTGCAGTCCTCGGGGGTGAAAGCAGTCAGGGCATGTTCTTGGAGACTCCAGTGGCTCGCCAGCTTGGACAAACTGGTGCTTTTAGATGGTCAGGCAGGAATTAATTGCTGAAGAGAACGTAGCAGAATAGCTCCAGCCAAAACTAGCCTCTGAAGGTCTTTGGGGCAACGTTGAGATTTGCCCGGGCTTTTCATGGGATGGAGTTCCCATTTGCAGACATCATCTTTATCTATGACTTTAGGCAGAGTCTGGTTCCCAGACCAGTAGGACTGGCATCTCCTGGAAGCTTATAAGAAATGTAGACTCTCTGTTCCCCGTATCAGTCAGTGTTCTCCAGAGAAACAGAATGGGTGTATACATATGCAAGATGTCTGTACCTTATACACACCAGACATCTAGACAGTAAGTGCATATATAGCTACGTGTATACCTCTCTGTCTCATTCATAGATGTTTATACCAATCACACGTTACCTAACACCAGGTAGGATATTTTCTGTTAAATAAAATATAGTATTAAAATTAGCTTACCCGTTTCCTACATATTTTTAAAATTATAAATTAAAATAAAAATATGTTATTAAAGTTTGAATGTGTTACAGATAGAAATAGATACAGATATGACAGAGAGAGAGAGAGAGAAATATTTTAAGGAATTGGCTCCTGTAACAGTGAGGGCTGGTAAGTCCCAAGTCCGCAGGGCGGGTTGTTAGGCAGCAGACCCAGGAAAGAATTGACGTTGCAGCTCCTCTGGAGGCAGAATGCCTTCTTCCTCAGGGAACATCAGTCTTTTCTCTCAAGGCTTCTACGGACTGTATGAGGCCCACCCACATCTAGAGGATAATGTGCTTTACTCAAAGTCCACTGATGGCGATGTAAATCCCACCCAACAAATACCTCCACAGTGACAACTGCACTGGTGTTTCACCAAAGAACTGGGTACCCTGGCCTAGCCAAGGTGACATACAAAATTAAATCACACCCTACCACCCCCAACCCTAAGGAATCATCATCTGCATTTGAATAAGATCCCCAGAGTGAGGTAAGCACAGGAAAGGCTGAGAGGTTTATCCTGGACATCCCTGAGGGTCTCCTCTCTATACTTCTATACATGGAACCCCAATCCCAGGCGTCCCCTGCCCCCATCACCTCCACCATGCCCCAGACTTGGAACCAACATTATGGGGAGGGATGCTCAATCCACTACACTGGGAGGTTCCTGGTCTGAGCCGTTGTGATTGCACCTGAGAGCAAGCCAAAGGCCCAGGGATGGTAGCCCCTCTTTGCGAACTCTCCAAAACTCCCTGGGCAGAAAGGGCAAGGGCGAGGGCCACATCTGTTTCATTTTCCTCTCTATCCCCAGCCCCTGGGGCATCATGCCTGGCACATGATAAGAATCAAATAAACACTATTAAATAAATCCATTATGTAAGCCTCGGTTTCCCATCTGCAAGTAGATCATCTGTGAGAAACACGTAGAAGTCGGGGACCCTGAGCCGGGCGCATAGTAGGTCCTCAGGAAGTCAGAGCTGAGGGTGTTCAGTGCACGCCTGCTGAGTGAGCAAACGAGGTCCCGTCAGCATGCCAACACTCGGGGCACAGCACGGATCCGGTGCCCTGAGCTGACAGAATAGAGCCCTGACAGGGTGCCTTCTCGTGGGGTTGGTTAGATGTGCAGGGTTCCTGGCCTCTCACAAAGGGCATTATGTCCTGGCAACCTACAGCGATGCTGGGAGCTATCCTTATTAGTAGTATTGCTGTCACTGTCACTTTGCAGAAGAGGGACCCTCAGGCTCAGGAATATTCAGCACCCCTTGGGAAGCTGATAACAGGACGGAGCCCAATCTGGGAAAGCTTTTTTCCTAGCTTTGATATCTCCTACATCCGTTTCTCTTTGAAAGAAGAGAGACAGAGGGAGAGAGAATGTCCACACATGTGCCTGGCCGTCTGCCGGAGTGAATACACTTGTGCACGCATGTGTGAGTCTGGGTGTGGGCACACAAGAGCAAATAGGGGGACTGGAGGGTGGGGAACGATTTCATCTAATCCTGAAAGGGCCAGCAGAACTCTTGGGTGTCCCTCGAAGTCAAGCTTCTTTCCAGGTCACCCAAGTTTACACTTGGGTAATAACACATGCGTAATTAACTGAACAAATATAATGAATCTATCTGCAGTGACATGATAGTTGGTGCCGAATCCTATTAAAGCACATTTAATTAAAAATGCATTAAACCTTCAAGCTTTGGAACACACCCTGCACTTCTTCAAAGCCTCCCCTCCATTAAAGTCTTCCCCACTATTAACTGTGAGTCAGCGTGTGACCCTATGGGCATGACCGGGTGAGGTGAAGTGGCTCTTAAATGCCTGAACCAGTATATCACAGGCACTAATGGATTTAAATCAGGGAGATTAATTCCATTCACTTGGCTCCTCATCTCAGAAACAACTGTCACGCTGAGCCTAATTGCTGGAGATGGTTGACGGCACTGGGTGGACGGCCTCCTGAAGTTGGGTGGTGGCCAACCGTCAATTCTTTGGGCTTCTGTGCAGTGGGGAGATAAGGATGATTAAAATCCACAGACAACCCAACAATGGTAATGTTTACCATTAGCTTCCGTCTTCTCCGCTAGCCAGGGTTCTCCGCACAGGAGGCCGCGAGGTGCTGTGGGGGGCTGTCTGGGCTGGGATGGCAGTTCCTCCCCTCTGTGTGCCATCCTCCGCCGGCCACGGGGGAGTTGCACAAGCTATTACCCTCCTGGAGTGCCTTTCTCCTTCCTCTTTGCCTGGTCTGCTTCTACTCACCCTCCAAATACTGCCTGAATGAATGGGTAAGTAAAGAAAGAGAGAGGAGTGACCAGGAGCTTCCAAGAGGGAATGCAAACCTTACACTTGGGCAGTAGCGGCTCATTTGCAAAGGGTTTGTAAAGTCTCGAATGTCCCTCCTTGGCTCTGCACCATCTTTTCTCCAGGGCAGGCGTTATTTTCAACCCCTCTTTCTAAAACAGGGTTCTAAGAGACAGAAAGGGAACATGAAATTGCTCCACATCATGGAGAGGTAAGGGGCAGAAAGCCAAGATTTTGAACCTCCAGTCTCTTGCTCTGGTTTCAGGCTGCGTCTGAGTAATCTCCAGGCACATTGCTTAATCAGCCACTGATTCATTAAAATCTGGCAGAAGGAGCTTCCTGCTGAGGCAGAGTGGGAGAAAGCCCGTCTCTGAAGAGTGCCTTTGGGGGAGGGGAGGAGGGAGGAGAAGGGGATAGGAGGCATGACCTGATTGGTTCCGTAGAGGGCCAGGGCTTTACTCCTTGCACAAATACATGCTCTGTGAGCTGACTTCACAGGGCTGCGACCTGTGCAAAGTTGGAAGGGCCCCAGATTTAATGCTCTCCTAGCATCTTGAAATTCTTCATCATTTTTGAACAAGGGCACCCTCATTTTTATTTTGCACTGGGCTTGCCAATTATGTAGCCAGTCCTGGCGGTGAGGGTAGGTTTGGGGTGTGAGTCCTGCCCAGCTTCCATGAAGATGCCCCCACAGTCTCCCCACTCTTCCCTGACTCTTCAAATGACTTACCGAGAAGCCTTTTCCTTGAGGGTGTCTTCATTTCCATCTTCCCTCACAAAGCTGTTTACCACGATGGTAAGGCACCCAGCACCCAGCAGATGCTTAGTAACAGAGGCGAGGGGGTTGCAGTAGCCGTGTCAGAAGCCCAGTGCACCCACTGAGTTCTTGCAGACTGCCGAAGCCTTCTGAATTATCAGTCTTTGTTAGCTCTGTGGCAAACGCATGATCCAGGAAAGCATTTCCAGAGCTTAGCTCCTCAGAGCATTTCTCTAGCTAATTGCAGTGTTCTGTGGTCACATTCGTTTTGGAAACGCTGCTCGCCTATCCTCACTAAGAATCATAGGACACGCTAGCACATTCAAGACTCTGAGGAGTCCAGCAGCAAAGATACCTTTTTACTTTGCTGATTCCAGCCTTCCTCACACTTAAGTCACTATGGATGCATTTTTTTCCCGATCCACTTATTCACATACCATAGAAGACTTAGAAGGCAGTTATCTGGTCCTGAGAGTAGAGATGAAGATGTGCGTGGAGGAGCGAGAAGTAACAGCAAGGACCGAAGACAAATGTTGTAAGGGAGCAACATTGTAACAGGTAAATCTGTGTCAGCAACTACTAACAAAACTGGGCCAAAAGTTTGTTGCCTTGGCCTTGTTTCTTTCTCTTAACCCTGGTTATGCTAGAAACTACAACAAGCACAGGAGACTGTCTTAGCCTGCCTGGGTTATTGCAGCAGCAGAGGACACAACTCTGTCTGAAGGATGAGTTTCCCAGGGGACAGGAGAGCAGGGACTTTAAGGGAGCTGGGGATTTAAGGAATGCTCATAAACAAATGAGATCACTTTGAACAAAGTAATCAAAGCATCAAATGATATAAACACCACGTTAGGGCATAAAGTGAATTATACTTGTGGTTAGACATGCACAGATCAGCTGCAAAGAGCCACCTGATCCCAGAACGTCTGCTTGGATGACTGGTGTGAAACATGAACAGAAAAATGGAAGGAAGCCGGCCGACACAGAAACTCTAGAACCTGCACCCTGACAAGGAATGCTGTGGACAATCCCAAGTTATATGTCTTCATGGAGGAAGGAAATCCTAGTGTTCTAGGAACAGAAGAGAGAGGACTTTCTAGAAGGGCACACTGAGGACTGGGGAGTTTGGAGGGACTTGCCTTGTTAGTAAAGGATAAAATCAGGTCTCAGGTCCAAGTGTGTAAATCTAATTTTGAATCTTTGTGCCAAGTGCTGCCAATGTCAATCCCCTCAGCACTCAGCATTCGCTTGGCTTCTCCCTCAAGTACTGGTGACCTTCCCTTCCCTAAGGGTTCTCCGGCTACAGAATCATGTTGCTCTGCTTACCGGGCAGGCAGAAGTGCAACCCCCAAAAATGAGCTGGGGAATTGGTGTAAATATCACACCTTCTGTGCTGCTCATGGAGAGGGGGCAGCTCTGAGTCACATTTGACACAGTCTCACAGGGGTCAGCTGTGAGGCTGTGCTCAGGTGCCCAGTCATCCGTTCATCAATGTGAGCTCTACTGGATTCTGTCCCTTCCTGGCTTGCTCCTTTGCTCCTCCAGTCATGTCTCCTCGGATCCTCTCCCCAATAAGCTACTTGAACTCAGATCCCTGTCTCAGAATAGTCTTCTGGGAGAGTCTGCAAATGACTTTCTTTTTATTATACTAAAGTGACTTAAGGAGTCTCTGGCCTCGAGACTCTTGATCCTATGAGAAGGACACTACAGAGATGACATCTCCAGTATATGGCTCCTTTGAACAGATTACAGATGATCTTTCCATTTTTGTCCAGTGGTTACAATAGCTAACGGGAGATGCTAAACTGCCATTCTCTTCTTCAACACATGATGTCAGGCAATGGGCATGAAGACTGGGTCAGAACCTTCAAGGCTAGTAGGACAATGGCAGTATGTATTCACTCATATATTCATACATTTTCTCATGTAACAAATCTCTACTGGGGGCCTATTTTGTACCCAGCACTGCTGGGAATACAGAAGAGGAAAAAAAAGATATAATTTCTAACCTCAGGTTACCATCCAGCAAAACAGGAACTCTTAAAACAGATAATATAGTACTTGGACAAACACCATGTGGGGGAAAAAAAAAAAAGCCTGTTGTATCCGTGATTTAAAGGATCGGGGATGACAACTGGTGTTAAAATTACAATCACAATACCATGACCAAGATGCTTATCCTGTTAACTGCTTGAGGTTGAGAATATAAACACAGAGTATGGCTGAAATTCCTATGAAATTTCATTGATTTAAGGGAAATGGGAACTTTTGTCAAAGTATGGACTTATACAAAGATGCAAAATGTCCCATTTATCAGCAATTAAGGCTGCATCTTGAAATCAGTCAAACAGGAGTGCAAATCACCAAGTAATTCTGAGATACCAAGCGCAGTGCAGAGGTGCTCTGCACATCCTCTTTAACCAGTTGATTGGGAATAGCACCATTTTACAGAGAAAGACTGAGATGACCCAAATCATTTCCCTCTCCTGGTAATCCCTTCCCCTCAAAGGTTGGCTTGCTTCTAACAAATAGAATAAGGCAAAAGTGAAAGGATTGGTCAGTACATTGAATCTGTCATCAAAAACCCCCCAATAAAGAAAAGCCCAGGACTAGATGGCTTTACTTGTGAATTCTACGGAGCATTTAAAGAAGCATTAATACCAATCCTCCTCAAACTCTCCAAAAAATTGAAGGGGAGGGAATACTTTCAAAGTCTTCCTATAAAGCCAGCATTGTCCCAATACCGATGACAGACAAACACACTACAAGAAAAGAAAACTACGCTGATGCAAAAATCCTCAACAAAATACTAGCAAAAATTCAATAACACATTAAAAGGATTACACATCCTGACCAAATGGGATTTATTCCTGGAATGCAAGGATGGTTCAACACACACAAAAAACATATCAATCAATGTAATACATCATATTAACAGAATCATGAGGAAAAACCCCCACGGGATCGTCTCAATTGATGCAGAAAAATCATTTAATAAAATTGCATACTCTTTCATGAAAAAAAAAAGCATTCAACAAGCTAGGAATAAAATTATCTCAACATAATAAAGACCATAGATTAAAAACCCACAGGCAACATGACACTTAATAGTGAAAGACTAAAAACTTTTCCTCTAAGATCAGGTTCTAGACATGGTTGCTGACTTTCACCACTGCTATTCAACATAGTACAAGAAGAACTAGCCAGAACAATCAGGTAAAAAAGAAAAAGGAAAAGAAAAAGAAAAAAGAAAGAAAAGATATTCAAATTGGAAAGGGAAAAGAAAAATTGTCTCTCTCTTTACAGATGGCATGATCTAATACACAGAAAACCCTAAAGACTACACACACACACACACACACACACAAAACCTATTAAAGCTAATATGTGAATTCAGCAAAGTTGCAGAATACAAAATCAATACACAGAAACCAGTTGTGTTCATATACACTAACAATTAATGATCCAAAAAGGAAATTAAGAAAACAATTCCATTCAATATAGCATCAAAATGAATAAAATACTTAGGAATAAATTTAACCAAAGAAGTGAAAGACTGGTATGTTGAAAACATTGCTGAAAGAAATTAAAGATGACAAAAATAAATGGAAAGACATTCCATGTTCATGAGTTGGAAGACTTAATATCGTTAAGATGTCAATACTACCCAGAGTGACCCACAGATTCTATGAAATCCTTATCAAAATCCCAATGACCTTTTTTGCAGAAATAGAAAAGCCCATCCTAAAATTCATATGGAATGTCAAGAAAACCTAAATAGCCCAAACAATCTTGAAAAAAAGGAAGAACAGATTGAAAGTTACACTTCCTGACTTCAAAACGTATTACAAAACTACAATAATCAAAACAGTGTGGTACAGGCATAAAACAAACATATAGAATAGCCAGCCCAGAAATAAACCTTGCTTATATGGCTAAATGATTTTGACAAGGATGCCAACACCATTCAATGGGGAAAGGACAGTCTTTTCAATGAATGGTGCTGGGAAAACTGGATATCCACATGCAAAAGAATGAATTTGGGGATGCCTGGGTGGCTCAGTTGGTTGGGTGTCTGCCTTCGACTCAGGTCATGATCCTGGAGTCCCGGGATCGAGCGCTGTGTCAGGCTCCCTGCTCAGTGGGGAGTCTGCTTCTCCCTCTGCCCCTCATCCTGCTCGTGCTCCCTCTCTCTCTCTCTCTCTCTTCTTTCTCTCTTCTAAATAAATAAATAAAATCTTAAAAAAAAGAAGAATGAAGTCGGACCCTTCCCTTATACCATTACAAAAATTAACTCAAAATGGAACAAAGACCTGCACATAAGACCCAAAACTACAAAACTCCTAGAAGAAAACATAGAGGAAAAGCTTCATGCCATTGTGTTTGGGTATGATTTTTTGGAAATGACACCCAAAGCACAGGTGACAAAAGTAAAAATAGATAAATTGGACTACATCAAATGAAATTAAAAACTTCTGGCCTCAAAGGACACAATCAGCAATGTAAAATGAGATAAAATATTTGCAAGTCATATATCTGATCAAGTGTTAATATCCAGAGTATATAAAGAATTCCTACTATTCAACAACAAAAGACAAGCTACTCAATAAAAAAATGGGAAAAGACTTGAATAGACATTTCTTTAAAGATGATAAATAAATGGCCAATAAACACAGGAAAAGATGCTCAACATCACTAATCATTAGGGAAATGCAAATAAAAACCTTAATGAGATACCACTTTATACCCTTTCAGATGGCAGCTACTTTTTTTTTTTTTTTTAAGGAAAAAGAAAAGGAAAATGACAAGTGTTGGTGGCAAGAATGTGGAGGAATTGCAACCCTTGTGCTCTGTTGATGGGAATGTCAAATGGTGCAGCTGTTGTGGGAAACAGTATGACAGTTCCTCAAAAAATTAAAAATAGAATTACCATATGATCCAGCAATTCCCTGTATGGGTATATGCTCCAAAGAATTGAAGGTAGGTACTGAAAGAGATATTTGCATACCCATATTTATAGTGGCACTATTCACAACAGCCAAAAGATGGAAGCAACCCAAGTGTCCATCAATGCATGAATGAATAAACAAGATATGGAATCTGATTCACTCTAAAAAGGAAGGAAATCTGAAACATGCTACAACACAGATGAACCTTGAGGACGTAATGGTGAGTGAAATAGGCTTTCATGAAAAGACGAATACTATATGATTCCACTTGTATGAAGTAGCCAGGGCAGTGAAATTCAAAAACAGAAAGTAGAATGGTGTTTACCAGGGGCTGGGAGAGGTGGGGTTGGGGCATTGTTTAATGGGTATAGTTTTAGTTTGGCAAGATGAAAGAGTTCTGGAGATTGGTTGCACAACAGTGTGGATATACTTAATCCTAAACTATATTCTTAAAAATGGCTGAGATGGCAAATTTTATGTTATGTGTATTTTACCACAATTAAAAATGTAAAAAAAATTAAATATAAAAAAGAATATTAATACAGGAACAGCTATTTTATGAATGCATAGCTTTTTTAAAAAATTTTTTTAAAGAATTTATTTTTTTGAGAGATAGCATGAGCAGGGGGAGGAGGAGCAGAGAAGGGGGAGGAGGAGTGGGAGAGGGAGAAGCAGACGCCCTGCTGAGCAGGGACCCTGATGTGGGGCTCAATCCCAGGACCCTGAGATCAAGACCTGAGCCGAAGGCAGACGCTTCACTGACTGAGCCATCCAGATGCTCCTGAATGCATAGCTTTTAAACGAAGTTCCCATGTATGGATTTCTATAACCTTTACAACATTCCAGTGAAATTTCAATTATCATGCCTATTTTAAAGATCTTTTTTTCTTCTTTAAATAAACGAATGACTGAATCTGCTGAGGCTCAGAAAAATAGATCCGTTTTTTAAATTTTTTTCAATGAATGAATGAATTTTCTGAGGCTCAGGCGAGTCTAATAATTCAGCCAAAGTGTCTCTATTTGGATCTACTCCTCTGGCTCCAAGCAGTAGTTCTTGTCACTATTTCCCATTTTACAGATGGAGAAACTGGCGAAAAGGTGAAAAGACTATCTCCAGGTCATGCAGCTGAAAGGTGACAGAGACAGGATTTAAACCCAGTGTTCTCTGGCTCCGGAGGCATTGCTCTTTATATAACACCCAGGAAAAGGCACCTGGTGAAGCAGAAGCTCCTCCCTCATGGTCTTGCCTTGTTGATTTCTGTCCTGAGAGTCAGACTCCATGTTTTGAAGCATCTCTACTCAGGAACATTCCAGAAGCCAGCAGAGCTACTCACGAGAACAAAAACCCTTCAGCTCTGCCCAGCACCAATTGGTAATAGTCCGTACGTGCTTCCTCTGACTTTGGACTGTCTGTCTTTCTTTCTTCTTTGCGTTCAATCATAACTATCTAAAATTATTTACTTCTTTCCGTTTGTTGTCTGCACCCCCATCTGAAATGAAAGTTCTGTGAAGGCAGGAACTTTGTTGTGTTCATCACTGTATCCCCAATACCCAAAACAGTCTCTGACATGTAGATACACAAAAAATCTTTCCTTCCTCCTTTCTTCCTTTCTTCCTTCCTTTCTTTCTTTCTTTCTTTCTTTCTTTCTTTCTTTCTTTCTTCTTTCTTTTTCTTTCTCTTTCTTTCTTTCTTTCTTTCTTTCTTTCTTTCGACTAGATAAATAAATGATGAATCTGTGTGAAATTTCATGCAAGACTAAAAGATTTCCTTAGAGAAAAACTGTCCTTCTGGCTTCATCTGTGGCATGGAATGTCTCAGTACTGCCAATTCCTCTGGCTGACTGGGCAAACCTCTGCTCTGTCCTCAAAAGTGCCATGTGAAACCAGGCAAGCCCCTTCACCTCTCAGGCTCCCCAGTTGGCTCACCGGGACAATGAGGAAGAAAGAAGGGGTCATGTCGGAAACTCCTTCTGTCTCTAAGAACAGTGATCAGGATCAGAATCAGTATGGAGAGTTGGTGGCATCAAAGGTTAGATCCTGGGGGGCGGGGAGAGGACTGGGTGGGCCAACCTGTCTGACCTGCTGAGCTGGAGTTTCCACCTCTGATTTACTGGGCAGCTTTTTCAAATTTTCTTTAGCCAGACAGCCTAGGCTCCACCCCAAACCAATGCATACAAAGGATCACAGTCAGGGTGCAAGCATTCTTTAATTTATTTTTCATTCAACAAATACTTATTTAAGGCCTGCCTATTTTGAGCCAAGCACTGGGAATAGTTTAGTGAATAAAACATCCCTATCGCTTCCCTTTCAGAGCTCACAGTTCTCGAAGTGGAGCTCCTGGACCAGAGGCATCCACATTACCTGAGAACTTGTTAGAAATGCAAATTCGCAAGCCCCACCTCCACCTCAGAGCTACTTAATCAGGAACTCTTCAGATTGTCCAGCGATTTGCATTTTAAAAAGGCTTCCAGATGATTCTGAAGCATACTCTACTAGCCTAGTGCAGAATCCTAGTACCTTTAGGTACCTCATTAAAAGTCAAAACAAAAAAAGTTTAATTCATTAAAACTATGATCAAGACTGACAAGTCCAAGGTACTGAAAAAGTGTGTGTCAAACGGGGAAGGTGACCGGCTCTGCAGTTTGCCAATAGGTGCTTCTTAGAAAAATGAGAATCATTAGAAATAAACATGCAGATCTGTATGTACTGACCCCAAACAACAGCCAGGATATATGTTCAACAAAGAAAAAAAAGTCAAGTGGAGAAGAAAGTATACAGTATGTTACTATTTGTGCGTGTGCAGTGGATGTGTGTTTAAAGTTAGGTTTGCCTTTCTACAACCTATCTCTAGAAGGATACGCAAGAAATGTCTAGGAAAGAGACATGCGAGTAAGAAGTAGAAGGGAAACTGACTTTTGCTTATTTATCATTTAATACAGAGTTGATTTATTTCAGGACAATAATATAGCTGGTTGCGTTAGTGCCTGCCCTATCTGCACGTGGCAAGGTGACAAAGCAGACAATTTTAAGGGTGGGCGGTCTTTTCTTTCCTTTTTTATTTAATTGAAAAACACTTGACACACGATATTATATTAGGTTCGGGTGTACAACATAGTGATTTGACAATTCTGTATATTATGCAATGCTCACCAAGATAAGTGTGGTCACCATCTGTCACCACACAAGGTTTTTTCAGTATTATTGACTATGGAACTTTGTACCTCTTAATGCCCTTTGCGTATTTCTGATGGCCAGCCCTCTTTATTCCTTCCTGCAGTTGGCAGTCTTTGGCATCCAGTGTTCTTCAAACCCCTGTCCTGGAGGGGCTTCCAATCTGGTGGCTAAGACAGATGAGGCAAGGAGGAGGTGAACAGACAGTTATAGGGAGACAGGGTGAGCAGGGCAGAGCGGAATGAGCCAGGGCAGGGTGGAATCCTCAGAGTGAGGCCCTGGTGACCTGGGAGCAGAGGGTGTTGGATGACAGTTTTGCAGAAAGAGTGAAGCATCATCTTAAAGGCCAAGGAGGTATTCAGGTAGGGGATCAGGCTGTTTCAGAAGTTGCAGGTGTTTTCATGGCGGGGTGGGGGGGCACCAGCAGGGGGACAGGGAGACCAACTGTCCCACTTTGCTAGGACTGAGGGTGTTCCCCAGGATTAGGGACATTCAGTGCTACAACTGGGACAGCTGGTCACCTTACCGAAGGTATGTAGCTGGGGGCAAGTCAGGACAGAGAGGCAGTGCATGTGGGTTTGAGCACAGATTGTCTCAGGGAGGGGTTTTGACCAATGAGCTGGCCTGGATGAGTCAGGTGGCCTGATACAGTCACAGCCTTTATGCCCCTGTGACTCCACACTACCCATCTTCAAAAGGAAACATCCACAATACCTAAGACGAATGTACACTGTCAGGTTACTTGCACATGCTACAGACCAGGTTTACACAACACAGCATCTTTAACCATTGGAGCGGATTCATTTTTCAAGGGCAGATGGGAGTTTTGTGTGCAAATTTAGCATGGTTGGCACTAATGGTCCTGGAACCCTCTCTCCCACTGTAATGGCCAGTATTCAGAGAGCCCGAGATAAAATCGCAGTTGTGACCAGGGCGATATGGGAATCAGCCCAGGCACTGGATGCGTCAGAGGACTGTGAGATAGGAGACCTTTCCCCCATGGCCTCTGGCTTCAACTGGGTGTAGCTGAGCACAGGTGATTAAAGCTATTGCCTGTCCCGCAGCTTTTTGATGACCTAAGTGGAAAGGGTGGGTGACCTAATTCCGCATCCCAGGGGCTCTAGCCCAGCCTCAGGTTAGCCCGCTGATTGGGCCCCAGTGACCAAGTCTGCATTGGGGTCCTCTGTGCCCAACTCAGCAGAGTGCTCGGCCATGGAGATCTGGGGAGTTGTCTGTTGGGGCCTCCCCAAGCCAATGATGAAGATCCCCATAGGGAAGTATGCCCTGGCTGTAATTCGCTTTCGAAGGCAGTTTCCAGCCTCACGTGCCTCACCGTAAATTGGAGTCTGTGTCCATTTCTGCAGCCTCTGGGGCAAGCCCTGGATCTAGAGGCCGAGATTTGTCTGGCCTACATAGGACTTTAGGGCTGAAAAGCCCTTGGAGGTTATTTCATTACATCTTATTTTGCAGATAGGTAAAGAGAGCTCAGAGTCAGGAAGACACCTGCCCAAAGCCACTGCTATGTGTTGAACTGTGTCCCCGTCAAAAAAAAATCATATGTTGAAATCCTAACCCCCAGGGACCTCAGAATGTGACCTTATGTGATGAGGTCTTTACAGAAGTAATCAAGTTAAAATGAGGGCATTAAGGTGGTCTCCAATCCAAATATGCCTGGCGTCTTTATACAAAGGGGAAATGTAAGCACAGACATGCACACGGGAGGACGTCATGTGAAGATGGAAGTAGAGATCAAGGTGGTGCTTCTAGGAGCCAAAGAATGTCAAAGTTGCCAGAACACCACCTTGCAGCCAGGAGAGACGCATGGACGAAACCCTCCCTCACAGCCTCAGAAGGAACCAACCCTGCCAACAACCGGACCTTGAACTTCTGGCCTCCAGACTGTGAGGCAGTACATTTCTGCTGTTTAAGCCACCTAGTTTGTGGTCCTTTTTGGGAGGACAATAGCCAAATGGGGTTAGGGCCCACCCTAATGTCTTCATTTTAATTTGATTTCCTCTGAAAAACTCCCATCTCTAAATAAGGTCACATTCTGAGGTTTTAAAAGGGTGAGGGCTTCAACATACAGATTTGGCGAGGGGATGCAATTCAACCTGTGACAGTTAGCCAGCAAGCTGATAGCGTGGAGAAGACAAGAACCCAGCCCACACCCGACTTCCCACGATGCCCCTGCCCCCACCTGCACTTGCGGGCGCCCTCCCTGAAGAGAAGGGTTCCATCGGCCTGAGTTTCTCTCTAGACCTGGTTAAAGATGTGACCCAGCGTCTCCTTTCCATCTATATAAACAGCGTCTCATTTCCTCTCTATCTGGATAGAGAGGCCTGGAGGCGGCTCTCAGGACGATCACCCAACACCCCGCCCCACCCCCACCTTCTGCCCCAGGTTCCTGGCAGGACACAGGAAGTCCTGACTAGTCCCCAGCTCCCTTCAAAGCATTTTTCTCCTACCTTTGATTTTTATTGGTTTGTGTCTTAAATGCTTTGTCTGCAATTACACAGTTTGCTGCATGTCTGTTTCATAATGACTAATATGAAGTACATGTACCAGCAAAGGGAAGCACATAGCTAAATGAACATTTAATAATTAGTATTCATTAAGACAATTATTTTAATAAATTAGACTCAGTTAAGTATAACCATTTTGCCCTGATTTCAAAACAAAACAAAACAAACACCTGCTTACTTCAACATTGCAGCAAGAGAAGAGAAGCGATAAAAGTGAAGATTCCAAGACCAGGACCGAAACAGGAAGGGCTTGGAGAGCAGAGCAGACGCAGATATGTTGGTAGGACTTTGGGAAGTCTAGCTTATCGTGTGTTTTATATCAGTAATGAGAGAGAAACCTATAAAGGGCTCACTAAATGTCAAGTCCTTTGTCTGCGTTATCTAAGTTAACATCACAGCAAACCAAGGAGGCAGGACCTTTTACTATTATTGTCATTTTACAGAGGAGGAAATTGATGTTTGTCCAACCTCACACAGCTGGTAAGTCGGTAATGGAGCCGGAGGTGGGACCTAAGCAGCCTCCCTCCAGAACCTGCGCCTGAAGTCCCACACATCACAGGTGTCGGAAAATGGGAGTAAGTGCACTCCCTCAGGAGGTAGGAGATGGGCAGGCAGGCATGCAAAGTGTGGAGCTTGTCTAAGGTCGAGTGTAAGGTGGCGATTAAGCCTCTAAGCTCCCGAGGGACACTGCTGGGGCTTGAATCCCAGCGTCATCACTAATCAGTGGGGCCTCGGTTTCCCAGTTTTCAAAATGCAATGAAAATAGTACCGTCCTCATAGCATTGCTCAGAAGAGAGTGTAACTGCCAGGTCATGGGGGAAGGTCTCGGGGAGCCACCAAATCAGTACACTCGTCTAGCCCTTGCTGCCACAGCTGATGATAGTGCGACACGGAGGTTTGGCCCGACGTCCATCCACGGCAACCACGGACACCTGTGGCATTTGTCAGCTCTGATGTGTAATCTGGGCAGTTGCATTCTCCTGCTCTGCCCCCCAGATGTAGAAAGGAGCGAACTCTAAAAATTTCCCAAGAGATGGTAAGTCCCAGAGCCCCCACCACGAGAGGGAGCGTCAGTCAAGGTCCCTGGTCTGGTTCCTTCCTGACCATGGTGCATGTGATATGTCACAAAGTGATCAGAATCATGGCTCTTTCCAACCACCAAAAGTGATCCAGTCTTCATGATCCAACCCCTGGGCCTCAGTTGAGTTCCCACATGTACTGGGCAAAGTAGGGTCGGCTTCATGGGCACGCGCCCTGAGCAGTTGCACAGAACCCCGTGCTTAAAAGGGGCTCGCACTGGATTTAAGATTCTGCTGTCCCTGTCTTGAAATTCTACCAATTTTTGAACCAGGGACCCGACATTTTCATCTTGCACTGGGCCCTGGAAATTGTGTAGTCAATACTCTGTGCAGGTTTAGCTGATGTAACAAAGAGATCCAGAAATACAGTAACTTAAATAAGACTGAAGTTTATTTCTCTCTTACAGAACAGCCTGCGGGTAGGCAGTTCAGACCTTAGGATGGCTTTCCCATCTTCAATGTGTGGGTTCTTTTATCTTTTTTTTATTTATTAATTTTTAGAGAGAGAGAGGGAGAGTGCATGGGATGGGGGCAGGACAGCAGACTCTCTGCTGAGCATGGAGCCTGACACAGGGCTCCATCTCACCACCCTAAGATCACGACCTGAACTGAAACCAAGAGTCAGACGCTTAACTGATTGTGCCACCAAGGCAGCCCCAATGGGTGGTTTCTATCTTTGAGTCCAAGGTGACTGTCCATTCTTGCCACCCTTTAGTCAATGGGAAGGAGAAAGAAGCCAAGGCAGCACATACCCAGTCTTAAGAGATAGGCCCTGGACATGGTACCTATCACTTCTAGGCTTATCCCAATGGTCAGAACAAGATCACATGGGTACAGTTAGCTACCAGGGGAGATGGGACTACGCTCATTAGCTACAGGGCTTTGTGCAAAGATAAAACTTGACAATAACTAGCACATTGGCACACTACCAAATTTTCTTCAGGCTCTGATGTTCTCAGACTGATGTTCTCATGATAACCAGCTCTGCAGTTTCTGGAAGAGCAAGATGCATTCCTGGAGTTCTTAAGGATGAAGGGATTCTGTGTCTACTAAACCCCCTGCAATTGTGTACAAAATTGCACATACATTTGTGTTTTCTTTAGGAGAGGGTTTATGGGTTCTCAATGGGCTCCCTCTCTTCATTCCTCACCCCCCACCAAAGTATAAGAACAATTAGTATAAGGGCCTCAGTGTGGAGGTGTGTTTCAGGCAAAATGTGAGGAATATATTGAGGCTAAGTCAGAAAAAGTTTGCTTGCAGATATAGGGCAAAAGTACAGCAGGGGTGGCAAACCATTGCATGTCACCTATTTCTGAAAATAAAATCATACTGGCCAAATATCCACCAATAGATGAATGGATAAAGAAGATGTGGTACACACACACACACAGGAATATTACTCAGCCATAAAAAAGAATGAAATCTTGGTATTTGCAACAACACGGTTGGAGCTAGAAGATCATTCATATGTGAAATTTAAGAAACAAAACAAACAAACAAAGGAAAAAACAGATGGTTACCAGAGGAAAGGTGGGTGGGGGGATGGGTGACATAGGTGATGGGGATTAAGGAGGGCACTTGTTGTGATGGGCACCGGGTGTCGTATGGAAGTGTTGAACCACTCTATTGTACACTTGAAACTAATATAACAATGAATGAGTGAATAATGAATGAATGAATGAATGAATGGAAATCATACTGTAGCACAGCCATATCCATTTGTTAACACATTGTCTATGGCTGCCTCCCCTCTACAACTGAAGAACTGCATAGTGACAACATCAGAGGCTACAAAGCCAAGAAAATTGACTACTGGGCCCTTTACAGAAAAGGTTTGCCGACTCCTGAACTACACAGAGCTACATAGGTGAGGGCTAAATGTTTCCACTTTTTATTATTATTGCTGCCATTTTACAGAGAAGGAAACCAAGGTTTACGCAAGCTCACACAGCTGGTAAATAAGTAATGGAGCTGGCGGTGGGACCTAGGCATCCTCCCTCCAGAACCTGCCCTCTTGACCTCTTGACTTAAAGACCTTCATATTACAGGTGTTAGAACATGAGAAGAATGTCCCATCTGGAACCTGGCAATGGAAAGGCCTGTGTTCAGAGTTGACGTCCGGTGAGAACTGGAAAGTCCCCAAATGACGATGTTGGTAATGGCAGCTAATGTTGTATATATACTCTCCCATCCACCCAGAACACAAGAGAGGGAAGCATCGCTGGGCCATGGGAAGCTGTCCCTAGCTTGCAAATGTCCTTTGCTTTGAACCCCAGTTGCCTGCTCTTAAAAATGTGGCTACTAAGTCAGGCCGTGTGGGCCAATAGATGCAAGATGGAGCGCAGAGGGTTTAGCACAATGACTGTTAGCTCCTGAAGGGAACTCTTTGGAGGCCATCCTGGAGTTTAACTGGAGGTGAGCATGTAAAGTCTCAGTGGTCAATGGAAGCTTCTACAGTTTTCTTCTTGGCTCTTCGTTTCACCTAATGGCTTACGTCAAGAGTGCTGGATCTCAGCCCAGCTCTCTACCAGCTCACTGTGTCACCTTAGACAACTGTCTTAACCCTTCTAGGCCTGTTTTCTCCCTGGTGTCATGGGGTGGGAGGGTCAATTATCAGGTTCCTAACCCTGACATCTCCTTTGATTCCCTCCCTGTGGTCACAGGGGCTTCTTTCTAAACTCTGTCCAAGTTGCCTCCCGCCCATACGTCCCGGTGCCTGGAAAAGGGCCTGGCCAGGCACAGAGTCAGAGGGCATGTTACTCCATGGGTCCCGAGGGCCTGTTCCTGTCCATGAACACAGCAGTGGAGCCAGCCCTCTGACTCACGGGGCTGCACTGCCCAGACAGTAAGGGATTTCAGATTAGAGGACGAGGCACTGCTGGTTTAATAGGATGAAAGAATAATGTGGCCTTGTTAGTAATACAGTAAAACTCAGCTTTCCTGGTGCTCAGGGTGCACTGGCCAATTGGACATCTGAAGTGTCTGAACTCTCAGCATAGTGGCTAAAAACAGAGATATTCTCTCAGACTGATTCCAGGTCATTCCCTCCTGTCTCACTAACTCACTGTGGGAAGTTGCTCTTCACTGATCTTCAGTTCGCTCCAGAGTAAAAGGGAGAGAGTAAGAGTACCTAGCTAATAGTGTTGCTGCCAGAATTAGATTAAAAAAGAATTAAATGTTGCAAGACAGAGTACTCCAGAAGTTCCCAAACTTTCTCTGTGCACTGTGCCCCGGGCATCTCAGTAATTTTTTCATGGTGCCCTGGGCAAATAGAAATACCTAACCTTTCCATTTTTTTAAGCAGTGAGTGACAGCAGTTTAATCAGTATCTGTTCTAAGAACCTAGTAGTCGCTTGGGGGACATGGCCCACAGTTCATTCTTAAGTAGTCACAGGTGCTTTGAAATGGGCTGCGCCTGGGGTACCACACAACTTCTCAAAGCTTGGAAAGCAGGGGGGGACGCTGCCCCGCTCACTTCCGGGGCCACATGCATTTCCATGCTGTACTTGCATTTTATTATAGCAGCTGCTGAAAACCAAAGCTAGGACATCAACACACGGAATCTAGCCCATTCTGATGCCACAACCGGGAACCCTCTGGAGCTATGGGTCTGCATGGCGTCCTAGAGATACCATGCATCGCTATGTTTCCTTTCTTGCATGGAATGCCCATTACATTCCTCTCTCGCTCCCCCCCCCCCC
>NW_027397065.1:29765901-30034079 GCF_003265705.2 Callorhinus ursinus | reverse complement strand
AGAAAGAAAGAAAGAAAGAAAGAAAGAAAGAAAGAAAGAAAGAAAGAAAGAAAGAAAGAGGGAAGGGTGAAGAAAGAGGGAGGGAGGGAGGAAAGAAGGAAGGAAAAGAAACAGCCATTCTGTCCATCAATAGGGGGCTGATTATGGACAAGTAATTATCATGATCATAAAGGAGATCAACACACATCTGACATAGCATGATCCTCAAGCTATACAATTAAGTAAAACAGTGTATAGTATGCTGTGGGGATAAGTTTACGTACGCAAGATTTGAGCTTATATGTGCAGGTAAAACCTGAAAAAGGTAGGGGCCTCTGAGTGGGATACTGGAGGGTTGGGAGGAAGACTGATTTTCACTCTAAACTATTTTGGAACTGTTTCAGTTTTTCTATTTGCACGTTTTGCTTTTTAAAAGAATAATGCATAAGCTTGTTTTGATAAACCCGGTACAGACATCAACTTCTCGGAGTTTTCTTTAATGCCCCAGGCTAGAATCAGTCCCTCCTTAGTCTGTACCTTACACACCCATTCACGGTAAGTGCCCCACAAGACTTTATCTGGGCTCTTTCCCTCGAATCCCAGGGCTCCCCCAAAAGTTCTGTGTCTGCCCCGTTCCTACGTGCACAGCACCCAGCCCCAGCCAGAGTGGGTCTCCATACAAGTCACTGGAATGAACTGAGCTCTTGCGCTCTTACTGGTTGAAGAAAGGAAGCACCGGGAGCACCTTCCCTGCCCTGGAGTTGCTTACAGCCTTGACCTAGAGGAAAGACTGGCACAAGCGGACAGTTAAACACTCACCCCCAGAAGGAATGCAAAGGTAGTCAAGGTCTTAGATGTGGGAACAGGAAGCAAAGCTCTGGGCCAAACACAAGAACAGGGATTGAAGATGGGCGCCTGGGTGGCTCTGTTGGTTTAACGTCTGCCTCCGGCTCAGGTCATGATCCCAAGGTCTTGAGATTGAGTCCATGTCTGGCTCCCTGCTCAGCAGGAAGCCTGCTTCTCCCTCTCCCTTTGCCCCTCCCCTCCCCTCATGCTCTCTCTCTCTCTCTCTCTAAATAAAACCTTAAAAAAAAAAAGAATAAAGAGTGAAGAGCAGAATTATAGTCACTTGGATGATGAGAACCGTTAGCAAATTAGTTAGATCCTCAAGAGGGTCACAGAATGAGCATAGGGGCTTCAAGAGACCTCAGCTCTGTAGTCAAATGTGAAAGCAACAGTAGTAATTAACACTCGAGCACTTGTCACGTGCCAGGCAGTGCTAAGAATGTACATGCACGTCTCGTTTACTCCCCAGAACTATCCTTATAAAGTCCATACTGTTATTATCCTTGCTTTGCAGATCAGGAAGCCGCTTAGGGGTTGGAGAATGGGCAGAGGCTCAGAAATGGTCAGCAGCAGAGCCAGGCAAGGAATAAGGTCTGCTTTGCTTTGAAGCGCCTCCTCGCAACCACGCCTGACACAGGGACATGCACAGATGAGCACCTCAACATGGGCAACGACCTTCTGCAGCATCTTTTCCTATGGTCTCGGTGCCCAGATGGGAGCTGAGTGCCACAGAGAGAGAGTGGCATGGTGATGGTGACCCATCCCACTGCCCCACAGCCAGATCAGCAGGTCAGAGGGACTATCAAACCCATTCACGGTTTCCTATTACACTTAGGATAAAGTCAAACCTCAGAACTGAAAGCAAGGTCATTCCCTGTTCTTGTACTAATCCCAAATCTTGGTGTACCTTTCTGTCCATTTTTAAGCAAAACTGAGAATAAGCAAAGATAACTTAGCCCTGTCTTCTGGAAGACACCTGCTACTAGAGGCTGAGTCTGTGAACCTACTGGAATAGTTTACGTGTGGAGATTAACATTAACAGCAAGGCTCACTTTCAGATCCTGTCTTCACACATCCGAGGCCCCATCAAGCCTATGTCATAAACTTATCCCAACTAATTCTCTGCCTGGTAAAACCAGCTTTAAAATCATCAAGCCTGGGCCCTAAAACTCCATAAGTAGATTCCCCTGACCTCCTCCTTCTGAGACATTACTAAAACTCTGTCAAGATTGCGTTCTCCTTTATTGTAGTAGTTCTAATAAACTTAGCTTTGTTTCATCAAGGTGTTTGTTTTGTTGGGGGGCTTGGGGTGTGTTTTTCTGGGGAAATCAGTAGTGGACATTTCCTTGCCATGGCCTATAAAGTCACGTGCCCTCTAGCCTCTAGTCACCTCACTGGCTTCTCTCCCTTTTGCTCCCTGAGCTCTAGCCACAAAGGCCCTTGATCATTTCTTGGATCCTGCCATGCTTCCTCCAGCCACAGGGCCTTTGCACATATCATTCTTTCCTTCTGAAATACTTTTGCTGACCTTCTTTACCTGGTTAATTCCTATACTGCTTTCAAATCACCTCACTTGTCAGCTCTCCAGGGAAGCCTTCCTTCCCCGTCTCTATGAGTAAGCTAAATCTCCCTGTTATTTGTTCTTACAGCCCTTTATCTTGGCTTTCTAGCACTTACCCCAGTTGTAGTTTCACCTTCCATTTTTAGTTATTTGATTACTCTATCCCACTTAGAATGTAAGGTCCCTAAGGGCGGGCACTGTGTCTGTTTTGACCACCCACCCGGTTCCTATCCTTCGCCTGGAATAGGTACTCAGCAAAGAGTTCCTGGATAAATGAATGGATGGCTGGATGAAGAATAGCCAGATTTTGCTTCTAATCAAAATTCATGGCTGTGTGTAAATATCAGTGTGTGTATGCGTGTGTGTGTGTGTCTCCTGTGTTTGTAGCATCAAGTTAGAGAGGGGGACGTGGCCCAGGCTGTAGGAATGGTGTCAGCAATGACAGCAGAGAGAAGGCAGGATTCTGGAGGACACCTCAGTCTCTGTGTTCAGTGGGCAGGGACATCTATCCACATTGAGCTACTCAGTGTCGAACCCCCTTCCTCTGACCAGCCACCTAGTGAGAGCTGAAGAGGTTTTGGGAGCACTCCAACGTGTTTCCCCTCAACTTCAGCCTAAGTTGGTCAATTCCTAGCTTTCCCACATACCCGTAGCCAAGGGCTGCATAGACAGACAAGAACCCTTGGCCTTGGAAAGATTGAGGCACATAAGGATTTTTTTTGTTCGGTTGCTCGGTTGTTAAGACTTTATTTTTTAGGGCAGTTTTAGGTTCCCAGCAAAATTGAGAGGAAAGCACAGGGCGTTCTCATACACGTCCAGCTTTCACATATACACAGCCTCCGCCTCCCATCAACACCCTCCCCCAGAGTGGTAACATTTGTTACAATCAATGAACCTACAGTAACACATCATTATCACCCAAAGTCCACACTTTACCTCGGGTTCACTCTTGGTGGTGTACATTTTATGGGTTTTGATAAATGTGGAATGACATGTCTCCATCATTATAGAACCACCCAGAGTATTTTCACTGCCCTAATATTCCTCCGAGCTGCACCTGTTCATCCCTCCCACCCCCAACCCCCCACCGCCCCCCCAGCCTCTGGCAACCACTGATCTTCTTACTGCCTTTGTAGTGTTGCCTTTTCCAGAATGTCCTATGGTATGACAGAATCATACAGGATGTAGCCTTTTCAGATTGACTTCTTTCACTTAGTAATCTTCATTGAAGTCTCCTCCATGTCTTTTCATGGCCTGACAGCTCACTTCTTTTGAGGCACGTCAGTTTGTTTATCCCCGCACCTACTCAAGGGCATCTTGGTTGCTTTCAGAGGCACATTGGTTTTAACTATAATGCCTAGCTGCCTTTTTTTCTCAGCTAAAGATCTATTTCGTAATCTTGCATTTCAAGCTGGGAACACTGAAGCCGTTTCATTTTAAAAAGGTATTATTAAAAAAACAAAGAAAGTAATTTATTTTGTTTTACAACGTTATTGAAGCATAACTGACAGCTACTACAGTACACATATTTAAAGACTACAATTTGACAAGTTTTGACAGATGTGCATACCTGTGAAACCACCAATATCATGATAATGAACACATCCACCACCCCCAAAAGTTTCCTCCTGCTCCTTTATAATCCGTCCTTTTTCCCCCATTTGCACACAATCACTGATCTGCTTTCTGCTACCATAGATTAATTTGCATTGATTGCAATTTCTATTTTTTTTTTGCAATTTCTGTTTTTTAATTAGTATTTTCTAGAACTTCTCTCTTCTTCTCTCTCTCTCTCTCTCTCTCTCTCTCCCTTGCAGTTGCAAAGGATGCAATAGAAAGCAGCAAAGGTAACATACCTTTTAGCCTGCAATCTTGCTTCTTTGGGCAGCAATAAGGTAACCCACCAGCTTCTCCTGATGCAGAGTCTGAAGCCCAGTAAGCATTGTTGGGGAGCAAGGCACGCCAAGGGAACTGTGTTGGTTTCTGTGAGTAAATAATCCCCGTGAAAACGTGCATCCAAGAAGTTAAGCCAGACAGTGGACTTAATAAGCTCTCTCATGCAACAAGACTCCCCATGATTACTTAGAGCTTGACCCACTTTCAGATCCTGGGTCGATCTAAAAGAACGGAGGCAGATGTGCCATTTGGGAGAATAACCAACAAAGATGAGATGGAATATATCCCTCTAGAATGAGCCTTTCCTTTTTTTTTTAAGTTAATAATTTTTAATTTAATAACAATGACTTTCACATCTCATTTCAAAAGCTCGCCAAAAATTTTAGGAGGGAGGCTTATCCTAACATTACTCTGGCAACGGGCAGCAGGGTAATTTGCAGGCAATTTATGGCTATGTATTTGCATGATGTTCACATGGAAAAGAAGGGGCTGACTGTTGACACACTTCCTTGGCGAATACTCTTCGAACCCATTCCCTTCCAAACAGCTCTCAGGAGCCTCCGGACACCAAGGATGCGCCACGACCTGCCAAATGCCAATTGGGTTTGTAACTAGGCACCTCTTAAAAATATACATGCTCTACATACACGTATGTAAGCCTTAGGGTTACCCTGTGAGGAAACTTCCCTTTGTGCTTCAGAGGAATAAGCAAACCTTCAGCAAAAGATCGGAGCACCATTTGGGTAGAACCCTTCCCAGCCTGGGGCCTGTCGGGACAGAAGCGGCAGTGTCAAGAACTATAATTAATAATGGCCAACCTGAGGACTCACTTCGGGCCAGGCATTGTGCTAAGCCCTTTTGCTTGTATAGTCTTGTTAAATCCTGACAGCAATTCTGGAAGATAAAAGCTAATATTATCCCCATTTCACAGCAGAGGAAATCAAGGCTGTCTGAGGTGAAGTGACTTGCCTGAGGTCACCTTGCTGTGTATGGAGGAGCTGGGGGATTCGGAGCCCGCTCTAACAGCCGGCATGCAACCTTCCAGCTTTCTGCCTCTTGTTGGCTGTAAACGTGTACAGCAGAGGCTGGGTCCCCCCCAACACACCCCGAGGCCCTTGCCTATTGCTGCACCCAGGGCTAATCAGAGCTGCCTCCGAGGCTCGCCCCCCCGCTAGCTCCACAGTCCTGTATCTGCTCTCGGCCATGACTGATGAGGGAGCTTTACAGTCCTGCCCCTTGCCTTTGGGCAGGCTAACCTCTGTGGTGCCCCTCACGCTCCGCAGCTCCTCGTGGGATCTGGACCCAGCCAGATTGCTGCAGGTACTGCACCTTTGTCCACCCTTCCCTGCCCGCAGCAGAAGCCCCACCTCAGGGTCTGCAGCTGAGGCACCGACCGAAGAAAGTTTCTCAGGGAGTGGCAGGTTTATGATAAAGGGAGATAGGGAAGGTCACTTCTCTGGAAGTACCTCTTCTCTCTGCCCTGGTCTTGGCCTCAGAAGCTGCGGGGGCCTATGGGCACTCATAGGGCTGGTTTATAGGGTGCAGTAGAGCAGGGCCATCAGCCTAGCCCTTGCCTTCCAGAGATGCGATAAATGTGCTAAGGCATGGAAAACACACGGGGACAATGCCTACCCCAGAGAGCTCACTGAGTAAAAGAGACATGTATTCAGCGGATTCCAGGAGAGAGAAGAATGTTTCCTGCCCCTCTTCTTCCCACTCCCCAGCCTCCAGCATGGAGCAGAAGCAGTAAAATTATCCCCTGAAAGAATAACATGGTAGATACCAATTGAGTCCCTTGGCCGCCAACATCTAAAGTTGGGCTGGTAGGCTCAAATCAGGGAAATTCTGAGATCACCTTTTGAATACAAATGGCCCAGAACCCATTGCCCAGCTGAAGAATGCCCAAGGAGGTGGGGTGTTTCTGAGATTCAACTGGAAGTTCCCAGGGGCTGGGTTTGGGATCTTTTGGCATCCTCATGACAGAGTGTGTGTGATCCTCAGGACAGGCTAAAGCAAGAGCCTGTCCACACATGCTCACCCAACCCACCCACCTTTATTATCACTACAAATTCCAAACCACCCTCAGATCTGTCCCTTTCTCCCCATCGTCAGCCTCAGTGGGCAAAGACATTCGAGCTTGATTCAGCTCCTTGTTTACGCCACGGCTAGAGTGTCATTCTTTCATGGGCTGATTTAGTAGACATTGACTCAATGTCTACTCCATGCTAATCACTCTTCTAGATTCTGGGGATAGAGGCCAAGAAGATGGAGCCTGCAGTCTGGTGAGGGGCCCCACCCATGTCTCAGCTGCATGAATGTCTTGCTCTCCTATCCCCACATACTGTTCCCTCTACTTCTCAACAACACCTTGTCCCCTTGTTTGTGGCTGACCTACTACACTTACCCTTCCAGTCCCTGCTCATACATCACTGCTTCCTCCTCAAAGCCTCTGCTGACCTTTCCCCCACCTAGAACTCCTTCCCGTCATTTCTGCGGTCCCTTGTTCTTCCCTTTTCGTAGTCCTTATCACAGGGCATTGCAATGATGTGTTTACAGATGGTGAGCTCCTTCAGGGCAGAGACCATGCCACTCATTCATTTAATCTTTTTTGTTTGTTTGTTTTTGTTTTGTTTTGTTTTTTATTTTAAACTTTTTATTTATTTATTCTTGGGAGACAGAGAGAGAGAGAGAGAGAGAGGCAGAGGGAGAAGCAGGCTCCCAAGGAGCAGGGAGCCTGATATGGGACTCGATCCCAGGACCCCGGGATCATGACCTGAGCCGAAGGCAGACACTTAACCATCTGAGCTACCCAGGCGCCCCCATTCATTTAATCTTTGATGAGCCAGGTACTATGCTAGATGCTAGGGTTTAGCAACGTTCCTTACAGACAAGCTCTCAACCTGTCCCGTCTTATCTTCATGACACTCACCTCCCACGGGGGGAGGCAGACGAAATGTAACTCATTTTCAGATTCCCATACTTTGGCAGGGGGCTTGATGGAGAGTGACTCCTCATTAAGTCCATAAAATGAATAGATGAGAAGGCCAGGAATTTCCTTTCTGTTGGGCTAGGGGTTGGGTACTATGACCATGTCACTATGGAATGAAATCAACTCAAGGAGAAATCTGACAATTGTCCCACCAAATCCAAAACTCCCTGGAAGAGTGATTTGTGTTGAATAGACCAAGGGTCTAAAACTCACTCACCTACAGGGATCCAGAAGGTCAAAGGCATGTGTGACTTATTTCCGTTATGAGACAATTGTCTGCGCATTTCTGGAGGCTGTGGTCCACAGGAGAGTGAACCCCAAGAGATGTGAGGTTCCCCTTCTCAGCTGATTCACTGGCTTCCCTGTAGGAACATGAGCCAAGTCTTTCCCAATTTCTCAACAGAAGCCAAAAATTTAAAATTTGACGCTAAATCTTCAAAAGTTTCTCAAATTTTTGCCTCCAAACTCAATCTCCAGATTTTCAGTACTTCAGTTGTTTTAAATGGCTAGACAAAATCAAAAGAGTCTGTAGATAATCACCTGCAGCTTCTGGTACTGATCCAGCCTCAAATCAAAATCCCACCTAGAGATGCTTCTTTTTTTTTTTAAGATTTTATTTATTTTTTGACAGAGAGATAGCGAGAGAGGGAACACAAGCAGGGGGAGAGGGAGAGGGAGAAGCAGGCTTCCCGCTGAGCAGGGAGTCCGATGTGGGGCTCGATCCCAGGACCCTGAGGATCATGACCTGAGCCGAAGGCAGACGCTTAACAACTGAGCTACCCAGGCGCCCCTAGAGATGCTTCTTTACAGTGAATGCTTCTTGTCTGAATAAGCCCAAAAGGGAGAAGAAAAAAAAAAATAAGAAAAAACAAAAAAACCAGGAATAACTGGAGAAGGCTGAGAAATGAGAGCTCTTACATAGAATGTACTTAGTAAGACATGCCCACCCCTACCTTGTAACAGCTTCAGATTAGGAGGCTGGGGTTACAGTCTAAAGAGAGGGGCCAGGCCTGGCATCCATGATCTCCCTAGGCAGCCGCTCATGGCCATTAGAGCAAGGGGAAGTCCCCGTGCCTCTGCTATAGGTTGTCTCAATGAAGAGGGGCCTGCCGGGGTGCAACCGGATAGCTTCCTGGTCCAAAGGCCTGCTGGCCTCCCCCCCCCCGCGCTCCTGGACAGTATTAACTTACACAGGCCTACAAACAAGCCAGGCGCTGTCGGGCCTATTGGGTTACATACAAAGCACAAATGAACTTCCTGGGATAACTAATAGAGGAAATGGGAAAGGAAGGAGCAATCAATCTATCAATTATCAATAGGCAGTTCACAGGAACTCGGCAAATTAAGTAGTTACAATGGCTAATAGAGATGAAAAGAAAACTAGGGAATTAAAAATATGTATCTTCCTCCAGGATGCAACCGAAGAAAGGAATGGGCTGCTTTTCTCACTCCCACAACAACGTGCAACGTCAGGTAAGGCTGGAGAGAAGGAGAGGAGAGTGAGGAAGTGTGCACTTGATCCCTTTGCCTGAGCGCGAGCATCCTGACCCTGACCTGGGGGACGGTTCTCGACCACAGAGGCTGCTGGAGGCAGGAGAGCGTGGGCAGTACCTCCCCACGTTCAGAGGCAGGTGAGGTAATTTTAAGTTATATTCAGGAAAAAGTAGCACTTACTTACAGGGAGGTGATCAGGAGAGTCTAAGCCCCCTACAAATTCATACAACTTTTAGAAATGGCTTTGGATTTCCCCTGAATACGTCGTTATATTAAGAGCTGACAGTGACCAAGGACCAAGCGGAGGGACTTGCATTAAGTAAATGCATTATTTTATTTATTTTTTCCAATTCCTATGCAAGGTAAGTAATACTTTGGGAGCCCTTTTTACAAATGGAGGAACTGAGGCACATATTCCAGGACAGTTGGATATGAAAATGTGGAGCCTCGATTGTCCCCTAGGCCTCAGAGTGACTCAGAACAGAAGAGGTGGGATAACCTGGCTGCTTTCTGAGTTGCGAGACTATGTTTCCCACTCTCGGGGTTCTTCCCAGGATTAAATGAGAGAATGCAGTAAGGCCCTCGTCTCGGTGTCCTGGCACACAGGACAGTTTATCCCGTAAGTTTTCTCCCCCTTTCCCAGGGACATGTGCGGGGCTTTAGGACAGTATATGCCTGGTTAGTCTGTTTAACAGTTGTTCACTGGTTTCCCATCCCCATCCCCCTTCCTAATCAATCTCCACAAGACTGCTGGATTAAGCTGCTTAATCACAATTCTGGTGTTGCATGGAGCTCTTAAACCTTCAGTGACTCCCCACTGCCTGGAAGTGAGAGGTAAATGCCTCAGCCTGGCAGTCAGAACCTCTAGGAGATGCCTTCAACATAACTCTCCAACCTTCTACCTGGCCCCACTCCCAGGATGAGGGCCAGGGTTTCCCACTGCACAGCCCTTGTCTGCGATGATCTGTGAGGCTCCTGGTGTCTTCTTAATGGACACCCGAACCCACCATTTCCCAAAACCTGTGCCAAATGCCTCCTCTCCCCTGAAGCCTTCTCTTCACCTCCCACCCCTTCCATTGCCCACCTGCAGCACTCTGGTTCATCGTCGTGTGAGAACCCTCACACTTCCCTTCCCTGCATCACAGCCACGTGCGGTCCTTTCTTGTGTTCCCAACGTGAGTACAAGTTCCTTAGGGTCGGGTGGAGACGTAAATGTTTTATTCATTTTTGTGCTCATTGTGTTCATAATATAACACTGTGTTCAATAAGCATGAATTGAATTCAGTTGGTGCTAAAGGGCAGGCTAGAGATATGGGTTATACTCAAGCAATAAAAGATAAATTAATTATCCTTTGTTTGAAAATAACTCCTATCTCTACCCTAGCCTTTTGCATTAACTGAACTCAATTCATGATTATCGAACCACATCGTGGAAAGCGAGAATGGAGAGGGAATGAGACATGGTCCTTGTGCTTGAAGAGATAAAAGCCCCAAGCACATACTTCCTGCCAGGGTGATACGTACAGCTGTGGAAATAAGGACCCTACCAGCTTTTTTTTTTTTAATTTCTTATTGTTATGTTAATCACCATACATTACATCATTAGTTTTGGATGTAGTGTTCCATGATTCACTGCTTGTGCATAACACCCAGTGCTCCACGCAGAACGTGCCCTCCTTAATACCCATCACCAGGCTAACCCATCCCCCCACCCTCCTCCCCTCTAGAACCCTCAGTTTGTTTTTCAGAGTCCATCATCTCTCATGGTTCGTCTCCCCCTCCGATTTCCCCCCCTTCATTCTTCCCCTCCTGCTATCTTCTTTTTTTTTTTTCTTAACATATATTGCATTATTTGTGTCAGAGGTACAGGTCTGTGATTCAACAGTCTTGCACAATTCACAGCGCTCACCATAGCACATACCCCCCCCAATGTCCATCACCCAGCCACCCCATCCCTCCCACCTCCCCCCCACTCCAGCAACAAGTCAATCAGAGAAAGACATGTATCATATAACCTCACTGATATGAGGAATTCTTAATCTCAGGACCCTACCAGCTTGCACTCACTCCGTGCTTCCCACGGGCCGGGGCGGTGGCAGGCTCTTTACACGCATTATCTTATTCAACCCTCAGACCAATCCCATGGGTTAGGTTCTCCTTATTTCTATGTTATAGATAAGGAAACCGGACCTAATAAAGTTTAAGTCACCTTGCCCGGGATCCTAGTTAGGGATCACCTTCAAGGGCATATTACTAAAGCCCGCCAAGCAGCAGCCTGGGGCAGGGAGTCTCGGGCTGTGCCATCAAAGGCCAGGCCCCTCCTGTCTTTCAGCTCTGTGTGTGACCTTTCTCCTCTCGCTTGTCACCTTGTGGTTGCAAGATGTCAGATCCGCACCCAGCCTAGCATCTGTGATCTAAACAAGGAATGGGGAAAGGACCAGGAGGAACAGTGGCAGGCAGTGAGTCTGACCCCTTTTCAAGAGTTTCTGGGAAGCCTTACCAGTAAACTTCATCTACATGCCATTGGCCAAAGCCATGTCATTTGAGCACCCTTAACTGCAAGAGAGGCAGGAAATGCAGTTATATAAATGGACTCGTTGCCAGGCTAAACAAAGCTGGAATTCCTCGAGTAAGAAACAAGGAGACTGGATATTAGGTGAGTAGTGAGCAGTGTCTGCTCTCCTACTTTCAAGCCAGGACTTGAGTTAGTGGTGTCCTAGTTAAACACTTCACTGGCTGGGGGTGTGGGGTGGGGGTGAGGGGGCAGGAGAGCTCTGATATGTGGCATTTGCCCATTTCTGTGGTGTAAATTCTCTCATCCTGGGTCACATTGATCTATAAACGTGACGGCAAATGGCTCACAGAATCCCGGAAGATTTAACAATCCACTTTCATGAGCTGGTGTGAGCCACTTCCAGAACATCATTGACTTGAACCTGCTTGACTCCAGGGAAACACTCTTTGCCATGAGATTCTTCCAAGTGCCATGGGATGTAGGGAAGGGAGCATCAAGTGCGCATCCAGAGGCCACGTAATTCTTAAACTTTGGAAATCTGTTGAGGCCAAGGGACCACCATGAGGTCAGATGTACCACGTGCTTAAGCAGTCAGACGTGACTGAGAGCAGCCCCTTTCCAGGCAGATGTGCGCCAGGCAGGCCTGAAGCCCCTGGGAACAAAGGGGGTTGCAAGGAGTGACACAATGAAGGTTCTTCCCCAGGGACACCTGCGGAACTTTAGGACCCCGAGCCCGAGCCTCAAGGCAGAAGGCCCTGATAAGGCAACTAATGCCTAAAACCGAGAAAAGGAAGAAATTTCTTTGCACTATCTTTCCTACCTTTATGGCCGTGGATCTCAGTGAGGGTGATCCTGCCCCCGGGGAACAATAGGCAATGTCAGGAGACATCTCTGGTTGTCAGAACTAGAGCAGGGTAGGGGTGCTAATAGCATCTACTGGGGAGAGGCCAGGGATGCTGGTAAACATCCTATAATGCACAGGACAGCACCCTTGCCCCCTGAAGAACTACCAACCCCAAATATCAGTGTCAAGGTGGAGAAATTAGCTAACAACTGTTGCCTCCATGAGTTTTGTGAGCAGCAGAAAAGTTATTTTCTTACTTTTTTTTTTTTTTTTTGGTACCGGTGACAGTGGGGGCAGGGGGAGAAGGGGGGCAGGGAGTGGAGAAGGGAAGACGCTGTTTATTATTCAACTCTCGCTTCCACAGCAGGGAAAACACTGTTTATACAAAACATCAAAGGTCGCTGCCACAGATATCAATTCCATATTGCATGAGCCTTTGCCAAATCAAATTAGCTTATTTTCCTTGATATTAAGTTTGACAAGCAAAGAGACTGTGAAAACCAGAATTCCAACTGGGCGTGCCCCTGTAATTCGGTAAATTTTTTTAGCATGGAGATTCCAACAGTAGCCTTATTCTTCATGTAAGGATTATATTACTGTCTGTATTTATCTTGTCTGGAAATTTACCTCATTGTATCCCCAATTCCTTCTAATATTCAGATTCTTCAGGAATGTGACAGAGGCAGCAGACGCTGTTTGGACTGGCCGTGGATGCCAAGGGCGGTCGGCCGGGTTGGTGCCCCAGGAAGAGAGGGGCCCCGGCTCCGCGGGAAACCCACTATTAAGACGATTTGGTGCAGGGCTGTGGTGTGTCAGCATTTGTGTCAGTCAAAAGAAAAAGAAAGAAAGAAAATATCCCCAGGCCAGTTACTCTTAATGGTTTTTGGTTCCGGAGAGCTTTGAAAATCTGAGGAAAGCTGGGATCGCTCTTCTGCAGACGTGTGCACACATACCCACATTTTGCATGGAATCCGGAGCGCTCCCTGGCTTCCTGATGCTTGGCCATGGAGCCCCAGGGCCCGGATTAAGGCCCTCTGCTCTAGGTCGGAGTGTGTAGGAACAAGAGGCTGACCGTGTCTGGCACCAGATGGCCCGGGTTGTGTCCTGGCTCTTCCATGGCGTGACCTTCCATCTGTGACCTCAGGCCTCCGCTCCTGGAGCCTGACTTTCCTCTGCTGTACAATGGATCTCAGCACCTCCCTCACCAGGTAGCCCTGTCATGGAGGACAAGCTCGCCCCAAGTCAGTGTGGAGAGGGGCCCAGAAGAGGAAAGCAGGTAGAGGCAAGGAAACCACTTATTCACTGAAGCAGTGTTTTGGGGGTACCTCCAACCTGCAGACCCCTCGCAGAGTGCTGGGAACTCAGAGACAGACAGGAGCCCCTGCCCTCCAGGAGCTCACGAAACATTTCCTGTTTCCCAGGAGAGCTGTGGAGGCTTCCAATGGTGCCGTGGCCTGGGTGGACAGGAATGAATTCGGGAGCCATGAAGGGCTGAGGGCTTGGGGACTAAGACTGGCTCTGGGTGCCAAGGGTGGCACAAGAGGAAACCCGAGTGTAATTCTCCAGTGGCACATAAGACCTGACCTCGGGATCATACATTTTTAATACCGGCCCAGAACACAGCGGCTTCTAGGTCTGGTAACAGTGCCCAGAATCCCTAGTGGAGGGTTGAACCTCAACCGTAATCTTGCACAAATTACTCTGGTTAGCACAATTTGATGTCTGTGATATAAGGCATACCTGTGAGCCCTGCTTCTCGCTGGAGCCACACAGTATGGGACACAGCCTCTCAGCTCCACCAAGCCGTTCTTGTTCACGAATGAGGCCTGACACACAGGAGGCCTCACTTGGCATTTGCTAGAAGGAACGAAAGAAAGGGCTCATCTAGGGGAAGGCACACGGAAGGGGACAGGGCAGGGGGAGCTAAGAACACTTGGTTGGGAGATCTTGAGGTCATGGTCTTGGGGGGAGGCATGAGCAGGAGTTAATGAGGTAGAGAGGAGAGGCAGAGGGAAAGACGCAGGGAGGGCTGACGGCAGACAGGAGACTGGCAAAGTCAAGAAACTGAGAGGATCCAGGAGGCTGGAGCACTAAGCATGTGAGGGAGGGCTTCAAAGGGTGGCTGGAGGGGCAGATCACACAGGGTGTGGACCAGACCACCTTGCGGTCTGGTCTGTGTGTCCCCTGAGCAGTGGGAGGCCCTGAACGGCTTCGAACACTTTGGGCAATTTTCTTCCCTTCTCTGTTTTTCAATCCAGACAATGGCAGCATGAGGGAGCGTATTCTGTACAATTGTCCTTTGCCTTCCCAGACTCATCTCTTTTCTTTTCTTCCTGGACACAGTGCCCCGAATCTCCCTTGACAATCTACCCCTCCCATCTCCTCAGCCATGAGACCTGACTAGGATTGGTCCCACGCCAGCTCCAGAATGTCCCTCATTGCCCTAAGCCAATGGATAGATGTCCTCCTCTTGACCATAGGAATCAATTTGATGATGGTCATAAAACACAATCGACACAAATTAGGTAAGAGGAGACATGGGCTATGGACTTCCTTCTCTCTTCCATAGGACCTACCAAGAGAAACCCTTCTTCTCCTGGATGGTTTGGTATGAAACTCACCTCTTACATCAGAAGCTAAAGCAGGGGAGGAGCCTGCGACTTCTATAGGCCACCATGTGGGACTTAAAGATAAAGCTGACATCCTGAAAGATAGAGCCAAGTAATACAGCTAAATGAGCTTCAATGATACTCTATGAGCACCTGGATCAAGCCTCACCTGATGGCAGACACTTCTGGACCTTTCAACTTCCCAAGCCCATTGTTCTTCTTTGTTTTTAAAGTCATTTTTGAATGGGGTTTTGGACATAGAGGTACTTAATTGACACAGGCGGTTGACCCACTTATGTTGCTGATTCCATGGAACAGTTTTTACAAAGACTTGTTGAAAGACGATGGCATCTGGGAGGTAGAAGCTATGTGGAAACAGTAATCTGAAAGCATGAAATCTCATATTTTACCAAAGTATTATGATAGGCCATCAGTCCAAAACTTCACACCACAGTACAACCAAATTCACAGTGAGTGGTCTGAAATGCATGTGGACACGGTTGCAAAGATTCAGGATTCAGTTTCCTTTTGGAGGAGAGCCTAGAATTTTTGGATGTTTCCCTAAGGATTCAAGCTGGTGGATCTGAAAAGCCAGCAGGGGGATCTCCTGAGAGGCGTTTTTACAACTCTCCAGGATACTTCCTCCCTGAGCATAAGAAGGCACTTTTCTTCTGGTCCTTAGGCTCTTCCATGGTGGAAAGTTGGCTGGAAATCAGAAGGGATGAGTAATGAAGAAAAGTTTGCAGGCTTCAAAGAGCAGCATTTGGTTTGGGCTGGGCTTAAATAATCAGTGGAAGGCCTGCTGGGTGGGTTTGCGTTTGTCGAAGTGCATTCATGGCTCCCTGGTGTTGGGCATGCTTGGCCATCTCTTCCTTTTGGACTCAAGGAAGACGACAAAGGGCAAGTGGCAGGCCTGCTGTGCTGAAGCCTGAGTCTCAGCCGGAGGGCAGAATCGACCCTGAGGAATCAGCATGGCCTCTCTTCTTTCAAGGTGTCTCCAGCCTCAGGGCCCTTTCTCCTGAACAACCTGCTCGGAGATTTTTCCAGAAAGAAAATGAAGGGGGATCTTTGCAGAGGTAAGAAGAGTGGAAATAACATTTGATCTTCCTTTACATGACCTGTTGGAATTTGCCTTTTATAGACACTATTTTGTCGGCTCTTCTGTGAGTTGGGCAGTTACCTCGTCTCTATCAACTTCCAGCTCTCCTTTGGCTCCATTAGGACCGTGTGGCCCCTGCTCCAGCAAGCTGCTCTAAAATTAAATGAAATCTCCTATGGAAATCACTCAGTGCAGGCCAACACATTGAAGAGCTCGATAAAGATTGGCTGTAACGGGCACATTCCAACACGAGAATGCTACAGCAAGAGCAGACTGTAGTCCCGCGTCATGAAACGTTGTGTTGCCATGAAAGGAAAAATAAAAATCAAACTCAATCAAAGCTAACGGCTTTCCAGTGCTTGTTTGCATGAAAACACAATGATCTACTTTCAGTTTGGCAGCGAAGGGGTCACAGAGTTCAGCCTGTTGCGTTGGCATGTGAACTTGTGGTTTCTGCCCAGTGAATCAGTCCACGGTGGGAAAATTAACTTAGTGGAGCACGGTGATGTCAATGTCACTCTGAGGAAGGTGCTGGTACAATGTGCAACCACTACAAACGTTTGACGCTAGCACACTAAATAATGTTGTCTGTGGGGGCTTGCTGACATGCCGTTCACATTTACAACCCTCATGTTAATCTAAAACATTTTGGTTTGACACTGGGGGAGACGGAGGGGGCGGAAAGCAGAGGACTCCTATGTTCCTGTCGATGACAAGTCGGGCCTGAGTGTCTCCCATGCTTGACCCCTGGGGCACAGGTTTGGGGGTGAGTCATTCCGCCAACTGCACAGCGGCTGTGTGAGTCGGACAAAGCCAATCAGGGTCCCTCCTTTCCAGATGGTCCAGTTTCTCCTCAGCACTGGCCCATCCGCCAGTCTCAGAACCGATGAACCGGAACGCTGCTTGGACATGGATTGTTCTCTCTTTTGCTTCTAATGGGAAACTTCCTTCCCCAGAGGGGATCTCCCCGGCGACTTCTGCTTATTTCTCCTTGCATAGTTGTCTGAGCCAGAGAAGCAAGTGCAACTTGAAAACAGGCGAAGTCAGCCAGGCTTCTCTGTAACCCTCTAATAGCCTAGATTGACTTCAGTGGTTTGGAGGAAGTTCACATTTTTCCAAACCAGCTTCTCCATCACTATAAGCCGGGGTGTCCAGGAAAACTGCCTGTCTTTTTGCAGGGGCCATTATGTTAAGAGATAGATTAAAAATCATAAAAAAATGTCAGAAGCTTTTTTCCCCTGAGCCAGGAAAAGAAAGAGTGAGAGATGAGTGACTAACGTCTTGGGGGGATGCAGGCAGCTGGGATGCCGGGGGTCAGTGGAGCTGTTCCAGCCCCGAGAGAGGAATTGGTGCACATCAAAGACCCACGCGGGCCACTAATGGACTTCTCAGCAGAAGCAGCCTGTACACTAGAAAAACTCTTGTTTTTCCATTCTGCAAAGAATACTCCTGGCAAGGGATTCATAAATGAGGTCTGAACGGGAAGAGGGGATTAGAGCAGAGAAGGAAATCTCACCACAAGAACTATTTACAAGCTATAAATCCGGTTGTTAATTTCAAGCCATCAAAACCGTTCTTCTATCTTTAGCCCAAAACAACAACTGATGGTCATCAATGCAGGGGTAATCCACCAGAGGAACGCTGTGCGGAGCTGTAGCACTCCAGCCATGCCAGCCACTACCTTTCCCAGCCGATAAAATATGACCTTAATTATAAGTCAACTCGTTCTCATTAGGAGAGGGAGAGGGCGAAGCTGGAGAAGACTGGTTGAGAAATGGAGGCTGGTCGCAGGGAGCAGAAATGTGCATGCAATTTGCAACAGGAAGAAAGCAAGGCTGACTTTTATAAAAGATGTGCCAAGAACACTCCAGGCTCCAGAAGAGACGGAGCCTGGAGCAGGCAAAGCCTTGTTGATTACACAGAGGCAAGACCCGGCACCACCATTCATACCAAGGGCTTCCTTTCTCATACGAAAATTTTACTGTAGGATAAAGATTTCTCAAAACTGTCCTATTTAATTAAGAGAGGAGGTGTGGTTTCACTACCCACCCTCAAGAAGGAATGATTGATAATAACTTCACAGTTATTATCACATGTATTACCTCCTTCCTTTGTAGGGCTTACATTATTTGTGCATCTATTATGCGCTAAATATAAGGTTAATCACAATAAGGCAAATACTGTTATTATCCCCACTTCACAGGTGAGGAAACTGAAATGTAATAAATTGCACAGACACATAGCTTGTATACATTTGAATCAAGATCTGAACCCAGATTTACTTGGCTCCAAGGGCTTTGCTTATATCCACTCCACTAGGGATCGAAGTGGCTTTTGCTTTGCATAACTATTTCCTCCAAACCCTGTGAGGTATCATTTAACAGATAAGGGAACTGAGGCTAACAGAAGTGAAGAGAGTCACCCAAAGTGCCTCAACCCTGTGTGCTGAGGCTGGAATTCTGCAGTATTCCCCTCAGAAGGGCTGGGCGCGATGCTCCATAAGCCAAACACGGATCCTATCTTGATGCTGACCGCCAACAAACAAGAGAGGAAGAGGCAAAGCATGAAGACAGGTAGTGTCTCCTGAAGAGATTGTGCGCTAACTGCAGCAACCCTTGATCCTCAGAGTTTCCCTCGTTCTCCCCCTTTAAAGAATCCAGTTTTTCAGTTTCTCATTCCATTCTACAAACTCCGCCAGTCTTTCCAATAAATATCTTTTTAATTTAACTTAGTCAGAATTGGGTTTCTGTTGCGTGCAACCACAGAATCCTATTCTAGTGAATACATGGAGTATCAAAGATCAAAGCTGGGAAACCAAATTCTAAGGTAAATCCAAAGGGGACACAGAGCAAGGAGAGCGGGATGAACCAGAGGGCTTAATTTGTGGAGGTATAAAAGGAAATGCTAATGGAAAAAGAGGCTTGAGGACAATGGAAGAAGTAGGCTGGGCAGCTGGAGGCTTGGTTTTTAACTCACTTCTGAACTTGTGGTGTTGTGATGGTTGACCGGGGTTAAAGACCTCCAGGGGCCTTGGCCATTAGATCACAACAGTTTTCCACAAAGTGTGATCGGCATGCCACTGCTTAGTACAAAAGCAAACCTTTATTCAAAAAATACATAGATTTTTATTTTTACATTAAATTAGGCTTTTGCTGTGGTATTGCTCTCCATTTATAATAAGTAATATAAAGCTTGTTTCCTTAAATCAGGAAAACTAAGGAAAATTTAGTCAATTCAAAGAAAAAAATCCTATATAAACGTGGCAAAAACCATACATGTGACATAAAAAATAAGTTGACGTTTAAGAAACTGCATAGCTCTGTTTGTTACTTCATAACACAGCTAACGGAACCTGACCTCTGTTGAGTTAGAGCTTGATAAACCAAGATGAGACTTTTCCACTTACAGGGACCCAGGTACGTAAGTGTGGGAGAATTTTCACCTTAACTGTCCAGAGGTTAGCTTCCCCCCCCTTTTTTTTAATTTCATTTTCATAAGGAAGGAGAATCTACGTCTAGATTGATGACTTAGATTCAGAAACAATAGGTGCTCTTGTATCGAAAACAAAATAGAAACACCAGAGTTAAAGAAAAGAAAATGATAAAACTAAGTGTAGAAACTTGCCAGTCAAGGGTGCATACAGCAGGAGTGAGATACAGGGAGCGGCTCTCAGTAAGTTCTAGAAGCAGGGTGCTCCTGTAGTGAGTCTGATTTAGCACCAAAGACTGGCACTCTGGAGATGATGGGGTTAGGCCACAGGTCTGAATAGAGTTGGTTAAAACAAGTCCTGTTGTCATGTTTCAGGAAGTCTCCAGTTATGTCCACAAAGGGTCTGAGACATAAGGGTCCCTCCAAGTCCATCAGATTTAACTGTGTGGAGCCAACCGTGGTGGCACAAGGCTTTGGGTTTTAAGCCTAGGCAAATCCTGCTATAAGTGGAAGTTCCTCTCCTCGCGGTTCTCCCTCCTCCTAAGATAAGTTAGAAAAGGTTCCACTTTTTTAGGTCCACACCACCATCACGGTTTCAGTGCCATTTCCATGGTGTTTATTGAACTCACTTAGGTCTCCTTTGGACATAGAATGAACTGATGTATGCAACAATAGGAGTGTGGCTGTGCAGCAGCATTTAAGACCTTGGTAACAATATACTTGACAAGAGCTACAATTAGGCACAACACAACTAACATTCTAGTGCCCCTTAATTAGGCCTTTATATAGACAAGTCATGAGGAGAGATTCCATTGGTCGGTTCATCCCACCTTGGACAAGGAATCTCTTGTTCTTGAATTTTATATAGGAACCTCTTGACTTATCCTGAAACATTAATCCAAACGGCACGGGGTGGAGGGTGGGAGGTTAACCAGTACATAAAAGCTGCCTTGTTTGGTCAGTAAATAACCCAAGTGAATTGATTGCCCAACATCACTGCAAGTGAGCAAGGGAGTAAGGCTTTCACCATTGAGCTTGACCAGCAGACACCTTCTGGACAATTTCCTTTGGTGTGATTGACATTTTTATGGACAATTTCTAATGCAGTGCTCTAATCAGAAACCCCAAACCAAGGGAAAAGCCCATGCGCAAGGTGATAGAGCCCGTATCTCTCCCTCCTCTGGGACATTTGCTCTTGCACAGGCAGGTCCTTTGGTGAAACCCCAGCATGGGTACAAACCCAACCAACTCTACCAGGATGGTAGACTCTTCTCTCTCCCCAAGACCTACTTTGGGTGGCAATATTACCTTAGCAGAAACACATAAAGTCACAAAGGGCATCACTCCACACTTTAATAAATATTGTAAGTAAACTTCTCAGGCATCTAAGTGCCATTGTAACCAAACATACCTAAAGTTTAACGGAAAATAGTGTAGTGAGTTCAACAAGCATAAGGACATTTCCTTTGATCTCTCAAAAAGAGTTGAGAAAAAAAAAAGCTTTGTTAATTTTTTCCTGTGAAATAATAACTTACCATCAGCAAAATCATACATTACACTGCTTTAAAAATTTTTGACATTAAAGCTAGTGTTATTGTGCCCAAAACTGCTGAATATTAACCAGGAAGATATCATTCTTACATATAAGGGTATTAATTGTAGACCAATCAGAAACAAATACATTTCCATGAATATGTCTTATCATAAATGCAGCTAGTAACATTTTCAGTACAGAACCTTAATAGAAGGGAACTCCACAGAATTCCATGAGAAAAAATAACAAGCTCAAACAGTTTGGTGAATAAAAATAAGCTCTCACAGTAATTTTGAGTTACTTAGAATCTGAGGAATGCAAGGCAAATCTATTTTTTTTAAGATTTTATTGATTTATTTATTTGAGAGAGAGAGAGAGTGGGGGTGGGGGGGACAGCGGCAGAGGGAGAGGGAGAGGGAGAGAAGCAGACTCTGCGCTGAGCACGGAGCCCAACGCAGGGCCTATCCCACGACCCCGAGATCATGACCTGAGCTGAAACCAAGAGTCTGCCACTCAACCAACGGAACCACCCAGGCGCCCCCAAATCTAATTATTTTATTGTGTTTTCCTTATAGAAAGTAAAAAAAGCAAATCTTTGTGTTTACCCAATGGCTAGCCAGGAAAACCCAAAGATACTTTAAATTTCGAAGACATCCTTAGAGTTTTATGAGTCTAAATTTGGGGCCTTGTTTGGGGGAAAGCACTATCAAAAAGAGTCGTGAGAATGGACGGGTCACAGCGTAAGGCGAAGGCGTCCTCTTGGCCACCTCAGGAAACAGAGGCACAGATTCACAGAAGTTAACACAAGAACCAGTAGGATGTCAGTGAAGAGCCCTTATTCCTTCATTTAAAACAACCTACAGGTATGGTAAAAGGAAATAAAAAGGCAAACAACAACAACAACAACAAAAACCCTAAACTAAACCCAAGAATGGCTCCTTCATCTGACAGGAATAATTCTTCATTCCCTCATGCAGAAAGGAAGTATAGAGTGTAAGATCATAATTTTCCTTTATCAGACCTCTCCTTTCTGTCATATTTAAGGTTTTTGCTTATTGATATTTTTATGCCACTATGTTTAGATATTAAAACATATATAAATAGGCATACTACACAATCTTTAACATTATTAATCTTTTTAACAATAAGACATTAACATGTCATATTGACTTTACCATTTTGGCTTAAATGTGATAAAAAGGCTAATGCGTTCATGGACAAGCAAGAATAGAAGTAGTAAATGATTGCACGTGTGGTGGGCTGATTAAGAGCCGCTTAAAGATAATCCACATCCCAGTCCAGGAACGTGGGACGATGTTAATGCACGTGGCAATAGGGCCTTTGCAAATTCGATTAAGCTGAGGGGGTGTTAAGATTGTCCTGTATTTTTTAGGTGTGCCTGATGTAATCACAGCGTTCTTATAAGAGGGAGGGAGGAGGTCAGAGAGGAGAAGAGATGCTTAGCTGCTGGCTTTGAAGATTGGAGGAAAGAGCCAAGGCATGCAGGTAGGTGGCCTCTGAAAGCTGAAAACAGCAAGGAAATGTATTCTCCCCTGAAGCCTCCAGAAGGAGGGAAAACTTGCCAACACCTTGATTTTAGACTTTTGACCTCCAGAACTGTAAGGGAATACATTTTTCTGAAGATACCAAGTTCATAATAATTTGTTACAGCAACAATAGGACACTAATACGCATTCTCACTCTGCACCTACTTTCCTCTCCGCTTTAGGAATGAGAAATAAAAATTATTCATTGCTGACTCTCAAGGTTTCAAATCCATTAGAGATCTTAGAAATCAAAGTCATCCTTCAAAACAGTACAATCATTAGTGATATTAAAAATATCAGAAAAATGCCATTTTAGAAGTCACACCAATAGTTTAAGTAATTCTGTAGACTCGTGTAATTTGTGGCTTGGCTGAAGTTATGAAAATGAACCCTTTTTTATGAGGATATCAGTTAATCATCAATCTAACTGAACACATACCTTTACATGTTTGTATTTTTAAACATTTACGAGAACAATATTAGCTTAAGACAAGTATAGGAAATTCAGAAAATCCAGATTAAATATGCTTTCTAGCATGAACTAGAATATTATGCTAACATTATTTTTACTTTGTGATTGAATCAGAGAGAAGTCATCAAAATAGGCTAATTTTCAAAGATTCACATTGATTATATATTTCTCTTATTTTACATTATGTAGCAACAATAAAGACTTTAGACTGTTTAAAAGCACTGAATGAACTACATTCCATCTTGGTGTGGTAAACTACTGACCAAGATCACAGCTTCCAGGTAAATCTTTCTTTGTCAGAGCTGCAGTCTCAACAGAAGATGTCAAAAGAGCTAAAATAGTTAGAGCATTAGCAATTTAAGTTGTTTTGCCTTTTGGAAACTCCTGAGTTCTCTGTTGAATTCATGTAAGTGCTTTTAAGTCTCTATAAACCAATTAACGTCAGGACTCCGTAGAATTGGAGAATCCGTAACCCGACTCATAGGTTTGGTCTTTTCTGGACCAGATAAGCTGGTGTGTGGCATTAAGAACAAGTTTACGGCCAACTGCAAGACTGACCATTGTGGAATTGAAAGAGTTTATGTTGGGAGCCTAGGGAGGTGGGGGAGATGTAGTAACTGTTTTTGAACTTGGCAGTCTATATATTTAACAAAAAAACAGACATAGAAGGGATTGCTTCCTTAGCCAAAAGACAGATTTAGGTCAGCTCGAGGAATGGCATATTTGCTTCTCTTTTCCAGACAAACCATAGACAAATAAACACAACAAACCAAGACTAGAAACTGCCACTGAACGAACTGTAGTGTTAGAAGCAAGTCTCACAGGAGACGGCGGGCCAGAACGACAAAGCAAGTCAAGAGTGTGGACGGTCAGACAACCTATAGATTAAACGCAGGAAAGTCAGCAAGAACGCAGCCCCCTGTTCGGAGCTCGACTGTGAGTGCGGGCCCCTTGCCCACAGTGTGGGAAGAGCAAACCGAGCAGAAGGGGGCTCAGGTTTTCCAGTTTACAGATTACAGGTGTTGGTGAATTAGGCTGGTCAAGGCGATCTCAGTGAAACCGTCATTCTTTACGCCCAAGAGTGGAACACAGACCACCAGAACTGAAAACTAACATAAAACGAAACAAAGACAATAACAAGCAAACAAAAAATGAGTCTAGTAACTTGCCAAGCAAGGGAAGCCTTGCCAGTGAAGACATTTACTGAGTAGTTCTCCAAGCAGGAGAAAGTCAGGGATTTTTAAGCGCTGGGGGGGGGGGGGGGTTTGTGATGGTTGTGCTAATTAATCATTGAAAACTAGACCTCTGGGGAGGATGCAATGAGCCCATGGGTTTGTATGGAGTGGGTTAGAGAAGTTCCATTGATGATCGGTTAGGAAAGAGTTTATAATTAGGTCCTGTAAGGGCCTGGGGTCTCAGGCTCTTCCAAATCCACAGTTCTTCAACAGCTTCAACTATTTAGAATTCGTTGTGATGAAACAGAACGTTCAGCTTTGACAGCCCCTAGGCAAGTGCTGCAGTAACCAAGATTGTCCTTTTATAAAAGGCGTAAAAAAGAAGGGACTCCGAATGGTACTTTCATACTCATCCAAATTATGCAGTAGCCCACATAAATTCTCTTAGCCAGGAGACCGTGCCATCTTACCAAATCCGAGACAAAGAGATGGCAAAGTAACTGGGGAACAATAGAGGGCGCTCTTGCTGGTATATAGCCCAGGCGGTCAGAGGGATCCAGGAAGCAGGAAGTGGTAGTATTATTCCTGGCATCTGCACTTGTTTTCTGTTTGGTTCTTTGTTTCTATGTTGTTGAGCATATAGCAGTTACCAGAAAAACATCTCTTTTTAATTAGCAAAGTTATTTTTATTTGGATTGATCACAGTCCCAATAGGGGCATGCTTAGGGTTTGTTATTAATAAACCCAATAATAATCAAGCTTCTTAGAAACCTTTTATTAGGGCCATTTGGAATGAAAGCATCAACATAAACTCGGTTGCTCTAAACTATACTTGATGCTAATAAATCTATTCCTGGGTGGCTTACGTTCTAGCCAATCAAACATGTTGGGTTTCCAAGTCATAATAAACTGTGATTAAGGGGGCCACTGAGAGAGGCTTTTTCCTCTTCTTCTGTGTCAAGGCCAGTATAGACAGCAAACTACCTTGGGTGTTCATTCATCTACTTAGTGTTGCAATACAGATTTTTAAAAGTTGAGAAAGCAACAGTGAAGTGTTGTCAAAAGAATTTGAGTTTGTCAAAACTCAGAACTCTACCCTGAAAAGGGTTCATTGTACTGTATGTAAATTTTACCTTAATAAATTTCATCTATAAAAAAGGAATTTGGATTACTTCCCCTGACAAAGAAGAGAGAACTAAGGAGCTGACTGGAAATAATCGCTTCCAATGTCTGTCTGTGGAAAAAATGTCTGAAATTTGCTTCAAAATATGCCAACTTTGGGGAGCAGGGAGGGGGTAAAAATGAAACAAGATTAGCCAGTGAGGTGATAAATGTTGGTGGTGGGTGGTGGGCATATGGGGATTCGTTATACTGTTCTTTCTCATTATTTATACGTTTGCTATTTTCCATAATAAAAAAAAATTTGAACAAATAAATTACGAGTGTATAAAGGGCTTTTACTCAGAGAATGGTGAGCTAATGTTCCAGTGCTGGGCACAATGCTCAAAATATTAAACATCAAACAAGGAATGTTTACCACGTGCCACATTGAGCTATGTGCTTTACGTGTGTTGGTTCACTCGGCCCTAGTAGCCCTGCAAAGTAGGTATTATTATTCTTAGTCTATAAAGAAGGAAACTCAGGTTGGGGAAATAAGGGGTCTTTCCTCAAGTTCCACAGCTTGGAAATGGAGAAGCAAGGATCCAAATCCACACTGGCTTGACTCCAAAGGCTAGTTTTTGTTTTGATTTGGGTTTTGGTCGAATATGTGTGTCTACAATGCTTTAATGTTAAGTACTATTTTCTCATATTGTTGTTGTTCAGTTTTGAAAAAAATTGACCAAGGGAGGATGCTCAGATTTTCTTCCCCATGCAGGATACCATATGTGTACATTTTTCTGGCATGCTTTACAAATCCCATGTCAGCTCCTATTCGAGCACTTTGGTCAGGAAATGACGTTATGGTCTGTCACATCCTTGGGAAGGCTTCCCTGATCATGCAGCCCCCAGCGGGCACTCCCTCTTTACTCCTGCATCATTTAAGGCTTGGTGAGCAATGAGCACTGAACACGAGGTTCTGGGAGATGCCCACTTTCTGTGCCTCCTGGGGAAACCCAGCCAGATTATGCTTCTTCCACTCCTTCAAAGATCACAGCTCAGAGATTACAAGATTAGGATGCTACTAGGGAAGCAACTGAAGTAGGGAAGAGACAGGACAGCCAGCAGGAAACCACTCTACCTTGAGCACCTTCTCTGTGCTTTATAACCTATTATATGTGATCTAGTTTGTTTTTGTTTTTCGCTGAAACAACCCTAACATAGGGGCGCCTGGGTGGCTCAGTTGTTAAGCATCTGCCTTCGGCTCAGGTCATGATCCCAGGGTCCTGGGATCGAGCCCCGCATCAGGCTCCCTGCTCGGTGGGAAGCCTGCTTCTCCCTCTCCCACTCCCCCCGATGTGTTGCCTCTCTCACTATGTCTCTCTCTGTCAAATAAATGAATAAAATCTTAAAAAAAAAAAAAGAAAAACGCTAACATAAAGGGATTATTATTCCCATCTTGGAAAAACTAGCGGTCTCAATTTTTGAGGGTGTCTAGGATGAATAACCCCAACGTTCATGCTTTTTCTAGTGTGTGGTTTTATTATTTTCTAGTAGGGTGACTTTCTTGCTTCCCCTCTATGAGCCTCAGTTTCTTCACATGAAATACAGGTGTGATGTGATCATGCTAACTGGAAAGATTGTAGTGAGGATGTAATAAAAATGCCTAGTGCCTGAATACACACAAATATATATCCTCTCCTGGGTGGGGGTTTGCTGCTCCAGATATGATGGCACAAGGGTCATTTCCCAGGGGCCTTTTGGGTAGGCACACTTTTCCAAATAGTGGTAATGTCAGGAGGCATTGGGGTTCACAGCTGTGCCTCGCACCATGCCTCAGTCCTCTCCAGTTCTACAATTCCTTTCTTGCCAACTCTAGATTCTTCCCCACCCTTGCCACAATCCTTAGAAGAACTATATGCAGGAAGGAGGTGGCCCATTCTGTCCTCACCTTGGCCAAAGGCAGTGGCCCCCAGAACAGAATATCATAGTTGAAGACCCCATCCCTAACTCAGGCACAGAGTTCTGATTTTATCTTTGCAGTCTCCTGAAGCTGTCACCTTGGCTGTGCCAAGTGCCCTTGTCCACATGTAGTGGAAGTCCCCATCCTTCTCCTATGTAGTCTGGATTATCACTGAAATCAAGTAATTAACTGTATAATTAGTTGTTAAAATTCACTCTGCTGGACTATGGGGGCAAGGACCATGTCTCATTAACCACTGGATCTAGCATCTTGAAGAGTACAAGGCACAAAGTAGAAAATGTATATTATTCGTTAATGTCAGAAGAATAAAACATTTTAAATATGTGGACGTTTCCTCTTTGCAAAGCCAAATCCATCTCTACCATCTTGATCCACTATTTTGACCATAGTCAGGTTTAACTGTACTGTTTTGACTGTGCTGTTTGCTCTGTGCACTGTTAATGCTGTGTCCAGTTAGTAGGCAAGATTGTGACAAGTTTATGGTACAATCAGATTAATAATGTGATGAGCAATAAAATCCTAGAATCAGTGATGAGAATTGCACATGATTTTACCATACATGAGCTAAGAAATAACTACAAATCATTTTTTAAAATCCAAATCATGAGGAATACTACCAGTAGGGAAATACCTATACAAGTTAAACCTAACACCTAAATCTAAACCCACCAAAGTTGAGACTTAGAAAATACGAGGAAGAGAGTTGAATTCAATGAAGAAAACTCAAAGCTGTGGCTAATAAAATGATATAAACAAAATATCTATAGATGAACCGGGTGTTTGTGGTAAAATACATGCACAAAAATATTAGGGTGGCAAACTCGTCCCAGTTTTCTTGGGACATTCCTGGCTTTAGCACTGTAAGTCCCATATCCCAGGAAACCCCGCAGTCCAAGACAAACTAGGGTGGTTGGTTATCCTAAAAATAATTGACCCTGTTGAAAGTAATCTTGGCTCTACCACTATAGCTATCTCACCTTGGGTTCTCTTCTCAGGTTTCTCATTTATAAGTTGAGGCGAGGGGCACCTGGGCGGCTTAGTTGGTTAAACCCTGGACTCTTGATTTCAGTTCAGGTCATGATCTCAGGGTTGTGAGATTGAGCCCTGCGTTGGGCTACATGCTCGGTGTGGAGCCTGCTTAAGATTCTCTCTCTCAAAGGGGAACCCTCCTATACTGTTGGTGGGAATGCAAGCTGGTGCAGCCACTCTGGAAAACAGTATGGATGCTCCTCAGAAAGTTGAAAATAGAGCTACCCTACGACCCAGCAACTGCACTACTGAGTATTTACCTTAAAGATACAAATGTAGTGATCCGAAGGGGCACATGCACCCCAATGCTCATAGCAGCAATGTCCACAATAGCCAAACTGTGGAAAGAGCCTAGATGTACATCAGCAGATGAATGGATACAGAAGATGTGGTATGTAGATACAATGGAATATTATGCAGCCATCAAAAAATGAAATCTTGCCATTTGCAATGACGTGCATGGAACTAGAGGGTATTATGCTAAGCGAAATAAGTCAATCAGAGAAAGACATGTATCATATGATCTCACTGATATGAGGAATTCTTAATCTCAGGAAACAAACTGAGGGTTGCTGGAGTGGTGGGGGGTGGGAGGGATGGGGTGGCTGGGTGATGGACTTTGGGGAGGGTATGTGCTATGGTGAGTGCTGTGAATTGTGTAAGACTGATGAATCACAGGCCTGTACCCCTGAAACAAATAATACATTATACATTAATATAAAAAAAATTTAGAAATTAAAAAAATAAAAATAAATAAAAAATATTTCAAACAAACAAACAAAAAAGATTCTCTCTCTCTCTCTCTCCTTCTGTCCCTCTACCCTTCTCCTCTCTCAAAAAAAAAAAGAAAAGTGAGGCCAATAATAGTACCTATTTCATACGTTCTTGTGAGGATAAACTGGAATAATGCACAGAAAACATCTTATGCCCAGCATATGCTCAGAACATTATTATTATTATTATTATTTAATCAAAGGCAAAGCTAGTTAGTGGCAGAAGTGGGACTTCAGAATGAGAACTTTCTCTCCCCAAGGCTTTTATTTATTCCCCTTCTATACTATGCATGTTTACACACATTGAATTTAATAGCCAAGAACTTCTAAGGGTGGTGGTTTTTTCTGAGGTGCCCTGTGGTTAGAAGCAATACATGGCTACTGGATCGTCTTTTTCACATAGCCAGATAGACCTGATGCCAGATAGACCTGACCCCTAGGCCATGAAAGGAACTAAGTTATAAAGCAAGTTCTAATTGCCTTCAGGTCTCCATGACGTTGAAGATGGTGGGTGTAGTATCAGCATTCAAAAACACTGGGCAAGGTTAAACTCAGACCGGTCTGAGTGCAAGACTAGCGCACAGCCTGGCTCATTCCAGGCGCTTGATAACCGGTCGCCATTTGGGGTGGGAAGTAATAGCAGCTGGCCTGCCTCAGGCAGATTCCAACTAGGATGAACAAGAGACACTGGTTTGGGAAAGAAACTCTTTTTAAAACAAATAAGCAGCCAATCAAGGTGTCAAGAACTCTCAGATGCTGTGGTGTCTTCATTTGGGCTTGAATCATAAAGCTGTCTTTCCATCTGGTGTCATGACTTAATTAATCCCTTTCATTTTGGTCATAGCTCTACCATCCCTTCCTTTGGTTCTTGAGACAGAAAATGGATTCTGGGCCCAAACTCATTTTGGAACAACGGAAGAAGAAGTTGTAGGGTTGGGAGTGGGTTGAACATATGGAAATGGATGTCAAAGGGATCTTTATCCCCTGTGTGGTCTTTGACAGTGTTGCACCCTCAGATCCCACCCATTCCAGCTTCTTCCAACTGCTCTGATCAGGCTGCCTTTGCTCTGTCATTGGAGACATTGAGCCAATACCACTGAGACATCTCCCATCTTTCACCAATAGACCTTAAAGCACTCTATGCACACCCGTCACTAACCTGCAGGCCAGCCTCTGTGGCAGGTGGCTCTGGCGCCAGTTCTGAGACTGGGTGGGGGTAGGGACCTGAGTTAAACTGCAAAAGTTCAGAGAGGCAATCAGGGTGGCCTCTAAAGGCAATGACACAAATAAGCCTTCAGAACAAAAGCTGGTTGACCTGACTTAACCAAGAAAGGCTGCATCAGCCTACCTAAAAACCTGCCAGGGCATCCAAAATATATGTATTCTGAAGCATGCACCTTCTAGGCGTCCCCTTTCCGGCTAGCAATCTCTCCTCTCCCTCCAGAGAGAGAGCCAAGCTCAATTTCAGCTACGAATAAGGAGGACAGTAGAGGAGAAATGTTTGTAAATTGTAAACTGACTTTGCAAACAATAAGTCTGGGAACTCATTAAGGAAATCAGGATGCATGGACTGAAAAAGAAAGGGGATATTTTAAAATTAGCCAATGAGAAAGCAGGGGGCATTGCATCTTCTGTGCTTTGTTCAAAAGAATGGGAACCCATCTGCGTGGGCTCTCGCCGTGTGGACTGGTGGATCCGGCGGATGACACTGGTGTGTAGGTGGTGAAAACACTCCTACGAAATGGTGGCTGGCAGTAGTATAAAACCCTTTTGGAAATCAGTTTTCCAATTTAAAGGAAAAATGTAAATGGTAGGACAAGAGACGCGTGAATATTCTAAAAATTGTGAAGGTGTCCAGGAAGGGCAGAAATATGGGAAAGATTGTTTTAGAAATTGTCCATTCCCTCCATCCTGCATAATGGGATTTGAGGTCTCCTCGATAAAGACTAGATAGAGTTCCACTTTAGGAATGCCTTGAACTTGATTTTCACTTGATTTTCAAATCATCCCAGGCCTGTTCTCCACCTGCCTTCCCTCCCCTCAGCTGTGCTCGTGAAGACCAGCCCTGCTCCTGCTGAAAGTTTCTTTCCTCTCTCACTCCCTCGCCAGCATTGTGAACCTTAGGTCCCCGACAGGGTCCCAGGAAGTCCAGTAAATATCCCCTACCATGTCCTGATGGAATGTTCCATGTAAGCTACTGTTATTAGGTGTGTTCTCTCTGTGGCTTTTCAAAATAAAGTAAAATAACACAGGCTTAATTTTGAAACAAACCCAGCCCTCCTCCTTCCTTCTCAATCTGACTTGTGTGTCTGCCTTTAATTAATTGGGCTTGTTGCTGATAGATCATCTGATTTGCACAAACGATTAAATGCAATTACTTGGGTACACCCATAATGTCCCCTAATCTATTATGCTTGGCAAATTTAGCCAAATAGAACTAGAGATGCCATTTCCAAATCTGGTTCTGCCATGTCTGCTACACTCACTCTTGGTAATAAATGTGCAGCGCAGGGCTGATTTTCATCTTCAGCCTTTACTGACATTCAGCTGCTTCCACATTTCCTCCAGTGCTAGTTGACCTTGGTTAGTGAAACCCTAAAACTGCCTTCCGTTCAATTCCAATTCAAAGTATTTCAGCATTTAGACAGGGCACCTTTGAAGACCACGCTTCGTTTGTTTCAAAGCCCCTTTCTCAGCATTCCCCGCGCACTGAGCTCTCTGCGAGATGTATCATACCCAGCATCTTGCTGTAGTTGATCACTTTTGCGTGTTTGTTACCAAGGAAACGATCTTCCGCTCTACAGTCTTTTGAAATGAATATATAGACACTTTTGGAATCAAGTCTGTTGTTGTTGTTGTTTGATTTTATGTGCTCTGCTCGCCTTCCCAGTGAATTCTTTGCAATTTCCTTGGGGTCTGAGAGAGGCATGAAAAATCAAAGAGTCTGGCTCCCCAGGGGTAATGCCTATCAGACCTGTGCCAGGGAGACCGGTCTTGCCCGCGTTTATGGTGACTAGGTTAAAGTTCAGGGTGAAACAGAAAACTTGGGAGAGGGAGTTGGGAATCTAGGTCTCTGGGCCATGGCCCAGAATACTGGGAGAGGAGGAGTAATTGATAGAGTTCCTTTTGCAACGTTGCAGCAGATGTCAGCATCAAAGATCTACGTTTGTAGGAAACAGATAAAAAGGAGCAAAGGGGAGGTGGTTGCCCTCAGGGAAAGAGGAAACTTCCATGTCTCCATCATCTTATGGAAGGGAGTCTTGGAACAAGAGACAAAAGCCTTCATTTTAAAAAGATTAATCGAGATCAGACTCAGACATATGGGGGTGGCTGGGGATGACCGCATCTAGCCTAGTGGGGTTGGGGCCCTTCCTCCTCATCCTCCACTCGGGGACCTCTCCACCTTCAGTACAAAGCACCTGTGCTCCAGCTGGCCTGCTTCATCTAGGAACTGCGGGAGTCTAAGCAAGTCACTTAACTTCTGCTGGGTCTCAGTTGAGTCATCCATAAAATGGGTAACTTGGCTGCATGTGGTTTCCAAAGGCCCTGATATCTCCCCACCTCCCAGTTCTGGTCACGTTGCCCCATTTTATTTTTTATTTGAATTTTTTTAAAGATTTATTTATTTATTTGAGAGAGAGAGAGAGAGAGAGAGAGAGCAAGGGCGAAGGGAAGAGGGAGAGGGAGAGAATCTCCAGCAGACTCCCCCACTGAGCACAAAGCCTGATACGGGGCTTGATCCCACGACCCTAAGATCATGACCTGAGCCAAAACTAAGAATCAGATGCTTAACTTACTGAGCCACCCAGGTGCCCCTATTTTTTATTTGAAATTACTTGAACTTAATATTATTTGAATTTAATATTATGTTTTTAAATTATTATGAATTTTACAATTTCACAAATAATACATACATGTGTTCTCCATATTTACAAAAATGCAGTTAAGGCTAAAGTCTCCTTTGATCACTGTTATTAATTTGTGTGTGCCCTTTCAATCCTTTTGTACATGTTCAATATAAACAAGTACATTATTTAAGGTATCATTGGTATCAGATGGCACACATTGTGCAAGATGTTTTGTGTTTATTCATCATGTCCTGGAGAGCTTTCCTAGGCAGTAACCCTTTGTTTATCTCATTCTCTTCAAAAACTGCTGAATAGGATTTTTACAGCATGATTGTACCATGGCTTTTTTCTTCCTACAGGTGGGCATTTAGATTGTTTTCCAGTGATTTGGATGATGTTACAAAGAAGACCCCTGTTAGTGTGTCCAGGTGGGGAGGCTCTATCCCCTCCACAAGACAGTGAGTTTATTTCTAGAAATTGTGTTTCAATCACATATATTTCCCTGACAACCACTTTTTCTGGGGACTGGCACTGGGGTTGTACTCAATGTTCACTGAATATAACAAAAGTTAGTTTGGGTCCTTGGGAAGACCGAATGATCCTGCCCTTAGGAAGCATGCAGTTTAAGACCTAAGAATCCATGGAAGTAATATTGTGTTAAACATCTTTAAATCCTTAGAACCTTAGAATAAACAAAGGAGACAAAGACATCAAATGATTCATTTGCACGTAGGACAGATCCCTATTAAGTTAAGGCAGGCGGAGGTAGTGGGATCTGAAGATAAGTAGGGGAAGGCCCTGCCCTCAAAAAGCTTACGGTCTGATGAAGGGGGGCATAAGGAGACAAAAGTATGTGGACAGTTATCTTCAAGAAAGGACAGAGGAATGTGGGAAGTTCCCTCGGAGAAATAGAAGCAAAATTGCAAAGGGCCTTTAAGTCAAGTTAGAAGCTGGGGGCAGAACAAGGAATTAAGATTTGGAGAGGTGGAAAAGAGATTCCAGAAAAGAAGAAGGTGGTGTAAGTTAGCACTTCTCCAACTTGGCCGTGCACGAGAATCACCTGCGGGTTTTATTCTGCGGCTTATTCCTACTCCATCACGCTGGGGGCCCAAGCTCCCAGGTGAGGATATGCTGCTGGTGGCACTGGAAAGTCCCAGGCCTATTGGGAAGCCTTAGGCTACAACAAAAAATGGTAGGAATTTCGCATTAAAACCATGATCAAATTCCAGAGGGTCTTAAACATCAGCGTGACTGGATAGCATTGCGTGTTTTGAGCATTTCCTTACAATTTAGCACAGTGGTGTGACTTGTTTACACTGACAACAACCAGGAATGTTTCCCTAGCTATTATTATTTCCAGGCACTTTCCTCAGTGCTAGCAATACAGCTGTGACCCAGACAGAACAAAACCCTTGTTCTGGTAGAGGTGACATTCCACTGAGGTGGGAAGGCAATGAGCAATGAAAATAATAAATAAGTGAATGGGACAGCATTAGATGGTGATCAGTGAGAAGAGGAAAATAGAGTGAGGAAAAGGGGATGAATTTCATTTTCATGTCAGGTTGATCAAGGTAGGCCTCAGGGACTGGCATAAAGATAGGAGGGAGATAAAGGGGTTAACTCTGTGGGTGGGGGGTGGAGGGGAAAGCATTGCAGGCAGAGGGAGCAGCCTGGGCAAACGCCCTGAAATTTTATAGATAAGCTGAAACCCAGAGAGGTTAGGTAATTTACCCAAGACCTCCCACCCAAGATGAAAAACCAGGTCTAACTTAGGTTCATGATCTTAACCACTGTTTTGTCGCCTTTCTCAGTCTAGCAATATATGGTTTATGGTGTCACTGATGAGCCTCTGGTAGTAAAAAGACTATCACGCTCTTGTCAGGCACTGGTCACTTCCTCTCTCTACAATGAGCAGCGACTCCCCCTGCCTACACTGTGTGGGGTGGGGGTGCAGGGTGGGGGTGAGGGAGGCCTGCACAGCCAGGCCAGGTGTAAAAGGGCCCTGCTTCATCTGGGCCGGCTCTCACCCTTCACTAAACTAGAAAAGCCCCTCTCTTGGTTCCTACCTGGGTTTTCTCACCATCTAGCTGTGTGACCATCGGTTGGTTAGTTAACCACTCTGAACCTCAGTTTCCTTATCTACAAATGGAGATACCTCACAGACCTACCAGAAAGATTAGATGAGAAAATGTATATAATAATAATAGCTACTATTTATTGGCCAGCTACCACGTTCCAGGCACTGCACTAAGCACTTTATGTTTCTTCTCTTCGTCCTGAAAACGACCGTGTGACTGGGTACTATTAGTGATGTCCCATTTTGTGATAATGATGGAATGGAGGCTCAGAGAGCAGTGACTTGTCCAAAGTCAGCAGTTAAGGCGTGATGAAGCCTAGAGGGGAACCCGGGAAGGCCTACCTCCATGGCCCATGTTCTTAACCAGTCCTGCTGCCTCGCTGTCTCCACACTCTGTTGCTGTGAACATACAGCTAAGAAATGCATGAAACTTGAACCTTCTTCATGCAGAATAATCCTTATTAGTTCTAGAAATATATTTCTAAGACTTCTCTTGGCCAATTTATACCTGAGGATTTAAGTGTGAAGAATGTGGTAAAGAGAGAGAGGTTATCTTCTAGTGGGGGAAAGACAGCTAATAAACATTTAACTAAATAAACAAATAAATTAAGATAAGCCAGGAGCATCTTATCATGCCAGAAAGTAAGAAAAGCTCAAAGACTGATAGGGACACATCAAAAGAACCTAGATGTGAGCTTAAATCCATGCGTTCATAAGGATTCAAACAAATAAATACACAAATGTAAAAAAGGAAAAGAAAAGCTTTTCCTTGCAGCAGAATACCAACTAATAAATACAGAAGAAAATAAAGAGAAAAATTTTTGCAAGTCCCTTACAATACCTAATTCGGGCATAATTCTCAATGAATGCTAAGACCAGTGAGTGAAAATCTAATGAGAAACAGGACACTCGCATGGTCTCAAATTACATCTACAGATGTAACACCTACAGATTAGTTATGAACCGCCAAGAGGATGGTATGTTGACAACGGAGAACTCTGGAGAATATACCACATTTAACAAGTGATCAAAATGAGTATCCTCAACAATAGGACAAACTGACATCATGTGCCTCTCGATACAAGGCACCGAGAACACATCCCTAAATCGCAATTCTGCCCAAAACTGCATAACCTGAATCTAATCATCAGGAAACAAGCAAACAAATCTGAAGTGAGGGACATTTCTCAAAACAACTGACTTGCGCTCTTCAAAAATGCCAAGGTCATGAAAGACAAAAAAAAGGCTAAGAACTGTTCCGGATTAAAGGACAATGAGAAGACAAGACAAACACAATACATACCTTGGGATTGTATCCCAGGTCAGAAGAAAACATTGCCACAGAAGACATTATTGGGACAATTTGTGAAACCTGAGTATAGACTATATATTAGACAATATACAGACTATATAATTAGACAATGGCATCAATAGCAGATAATAGTGTTGTGTCAGTGTTAATGTTCTTGAGTGTGATAATGGGGCAGAGCTGAGCGTTGCGATATAGTAGCAACTAGCTGTATGTATAAATTTAAAATTTATTAAAATTCAATAAAAATTAAAATCCAGCCTTGCGGTCAGACATGCCACATTTCGAGTGCTCAATTGTCTCGTGGGCAGTATCTACCATGCTGAACGCTGCCGATAAAGCACATTTTCATCAGGACAGAAAGTTGTATTGAATAGCGCCGGCAGGAGTTACAGGGGTAGGAAGGGAAGAGGGACGGATGGGAAGAAATCTCTGAGGCGATGACGTTTGCTGAGACCTGAATGACGACAAGGAGACAGTCTTGTGCAGATCTAGGGGCACGGGAAGTGGTTCAGGCAGAAGCAACAGCAGGAGCAAACACATTGGAACAGGAACACACTTGGTTCTAGACAAAAAGACCATGTGGCTGGAAGAGGGCGAGCATGAGGGAGGGCATTAAAGGATGAAGCTGGTCAGCTGAGCTAGGCGACACTTTGTGACTTGAGGCTAGATCATCGAAGGGGATACAACTTGTGCCCGGTACCCTTAAAGCTCTCTCCCGGAAACCAGATGTCATGCTGTAAGAAAGCCCCAAAGAACAGCCCATGGAAGGATCTATAGGGAGAGGGACAGAGGCCTCAGCCTAGAGCTGCGCCAGGTCCCCGGTAATACCAGTATCCAAGTGGCTTGGAAGTAGATCATTCAGCCTCAGTGGAACACCCCAGCTGACCCTACATGGAGCAAAAACTGGCCGTCCCCCCTGAGCCCGGCCCTCACTGCAGGACTCATGAGCAAAACATGATAGCAGTGGTTTTAAGTTACAACTTCTTGGTGTGCCCTGGATGCACAAGAGGAGATAATTGATACAGACAGATGTGCGCAGAGGTTACCCTGTTAGGAAGGGGTGGGGAGGTGATGTGATCTAGTCCGGTAGTTTCCAGCCGCACTGAGAGTCAGCTACCCCATCCTGGCCACGTCCTAGAGAGGGCCAATGCCAGGCAAATCTCCGTGCACAGGAGAGCTCCCAGCACAAGCTAGGAGAGCTAGAAAGTGCAAACACTACTATCAAAGCTCCTCAGGCTCCATTTTGAAGTGTAAACACACCTTCCTTTATCCATCTTGACAGCTAAACTTACTGCAAATTTGGGGGTTCTTCTTCAGTTGGTCTCTGACTTTATAAGAATCTTTTGAGGAGCTTGTGAAACTGCAAACCCAGCTCCTCCCTCAGTTTTCCCATCACCGAGCTTTGGGGTCAAGCCTGAAGGCTGCAAAATGTTTTTTTCAACTTTATTGAGATGTGAGTGAAGTACACAAAATAGCATATATTTAAAATGTAAAGTTTGATCAGTTTTGACATATGGGTACACCCGTGAATCTATCCCCATTATCAGAATTACAAACATTTCCTTGACCCATCAAAGATTACTTTGTACCCATTGTAATCCAGCCTTCCTTCCACACTCTCTCTAGGCAACCACTGATGTGTTTTCTGTCACTGTAGATTAGTTTGCGTTTTTCAAAAAACAAAACAAAACAAAACAAAAAACTACTCAATATTGACTCATACAGCATGTACTCTTTCTTGTCTGGCTTCTTTCATTCACTGCAATTTTAAGATTCATCCATATGGTTCATGTATCAATAGCTCATTCCTTTCTGTTGCTGATTAATATTCCATTGTATAAATATGCCACAGTATGTCATCTGCTGGTGGACATTTGGGTTGTTTCCAATCTGGGGCTATTACAAATAAAGCTGCTCTGAACCTGGGTATGCTTAGCTGTTGAATGAGTGTGATGTTTAACCGCAAGTCGTGTTCCATCTTTTAAAAAAATCACAAAACCATTTTTTGCTAAGTGGCTTTACTATCTTACAGCCCCAACAGCAGAGTAGGAGAGTTCTGGCTGGCCCACAACCCCACCAACACTTAGTAGGGTCAGTTTTAAACATTTTAGCCAGTGCTGTACCAGCTTGCACCAACTTGTGGGAGCCAATCGTAGGCATCAATTCCCAACTCCGGGTTCAGTGACATCTTCTCGATGGTAGCTTCAAATTGACCATGGTGGGAGTACTTATACCTTAGAAATCAACAAACACTCCTAATCAGGTTTCCTACACCCCCACCCCAGCCAGAGCTAGTTACTAAATATTTACCAGCACACCACTGATTTTATCCATTCTAGTGGGGCTCTAGCATTAGCTCACTGACATTTCATGTGCATGCCCCTGACGACTTCTTTCTCGTATCTTCTTTTAAGAAGAATCTGTTCAAATCTTTTGCCCATTTTCTCACTGGGTTGCTTGTCTTCTTATTATTGAGTTGTCAGTGTTCTTTTTATTCTGAATTCAGATCCCTTTTCTGACACATGCGTTGTAAACATTTCCTCTCGCTTCCTCTGTGACCTGCCTTTGTACTTTCTTCACCACGTCTTTCACAGAACAAAAGGTTCTTATTTTAATTAAAGTTTAACTTGTTTTTGGTTTTTTTTCTTTTACTGTTTGTACTTGCTGGGTTCTAACTAAGGAAACTTTGCCTACCTCAAGGTTGCAAGAATATTCTACAGTTTCCTTTAGAAGTTTTATAATTTCAAGGTTTACACTTGGTTCTATAATCTATTTTGATTCATTTTTTAATGTATGGTGTGGTTAAGTGTCAGTGTTCACTTTTCCCTCACATGGACATCTAGCACCATTTGTTGAAAAGACTTTTCTTCCCTTACAAAATTGCCTTGGCACCCGTGTCAAAACAATTGACCAAAGACATGTGGGTCTATTTATGGACTCTCTAATCTGTTCCATTGATCTATATGCTTGTATTTTGACTAATACCAAAACTATCTTGATCCCTGTCACTTTATAATAAGTCTCGAAAGCAAATAGGATAAGTTATCTGACTCTTCCTGAGAAGTCGTTTCTGTAATTCTACACATTTTGTATTTCCACATAAATGTTAGAATCCATTTGTCAATTTCCACTAAAAGAAAAACTTCGCGAATACCGATTTATATTGGTATTGCATAGTCCACTTTAGGGAAAAGTGCCATCTTACTAATATTGAGTCTTATCAGACCGTAAACATGACATTTTTCCATTTATTTAAGTTTTTTTAAATTTTTCCCAGCAATGCTTTGTAGTTTTCAATGCAGAGGTCCTGGATGTCTTATGCTAGATTTCTTCAGTATTTTTTTGTTGCTACTTATACATAGGATTGCAACCTTAATTTCATCAACTGTTTGATGCTAGTATATAAGGATACAATTAATTTTTGTATATTAATCTTATATGCTGCAACACTGCTAAACTCACATATTAGTTCTCATAGTTGTATTTCAGACTCCCTTGGATTTTTCTCCATAAATTATAGCACCTACAAGCAGGGATAGTTATTTTTTCCTTCCTGAGTTTTATGACCCCCCCCTTTTTTTCTTTTTCTTGCCTTATTGCAGTGGCTAGAACCGCTAGAATAATGTTGAGCAGAAGTGGTGAAGGCAGGCATCTCTGCCTTGCTCCAAATCTCAAGGAAAACAATTCAATCTTTCATCATTAGGTATGATGTTAGCTGTTGATTTTTTTGTAGATACCTTTTAGCAGTTTGAGAAAGTTCCCTACTATTTCTAGTTTACTATGAGTTTTTATCTGGACTGGGTGAATTTTTTTTTTTTTCAAATGCTTTACCTGCATCTACTGAAATAATTATATGGTTTTTCTCCTTTATTCCGTTGCTTTGCTGAATTACAATTAAAGATTGATTTTCAAACATAACCCAAACTTTCATTTTGGGAATAGATCTTACTTAGTTATAATGTATTACCATTTTTATATGTTGTTGGATTCAATTTGCTATTATTTTGTTAGGGCTTTTTGTGTCTATATTTATGAGGAATATTGGATTGTAATTTTCTTTCTTTTTTTTTTTTTATAATGTCTTTGTCAGGTTTTGGTATTAAGGATACACTGGACTCACAAAGCAGTCAGGCAGTGATCCTTCCTTCTCTATATTTTGAAAATATTTGTGTAATATTGGTGCTATTTCTTCTTTGAATATTTGATAGACTTTACCAGTGAAACCATTTGGACCTGATGGTTTCTTTTTAGAAAAATTTATTTAAGATTTTATTTATTTATTTTGATAGAGAGAGAGACAGAGAGAGAGGGAACACGAGCAGGGGCAATGGGAGAGGGAGAAGCAGGCTTCCCACAGAGCAGGGAGCCTGACCTAGGGGTCAATCCCAGGACCCTGGGATCATGACCTGAGCCGAAGGCAGACACTTAATGACTGAGCCACCCAGGCGCCCCTAGAAAAGTTTTTAATAGCAAATTCAATTTCTTTAATAGATATGCAGCTATTTAGATGTTCTATTTCTTGCATTGATTTTGGTCAGTTTTGTTTTTCAAAACGTTCATCTATTTCATCAAATTTATCAAATTGGTTAGCATAAAGCTGCTCATAGTATTTTCTTATTATCCTTTTAATGTCTACGGGACCTGTGATGATAATCCCATTTTTGTTTCTGATCTTGATGATAGGTATACCTTTTTTTCTTTATTAGTTAGAGGTTTGTTAATTTTGTTGACAATTTTTAGAGAACAAAATTTAGACTTTGCTAATTTTTTGTATTGTCTCTCTCTGTCTTGTATTTCATCATTTTCTGCTCTTATCATTATTATTTCCTTCCTTAGATTTAGTTTACTCTGTTCTTTATTCCTCTTTTCTTAAGGTGGAGGCTTAGGTCATTGACTTTAGATACTTCTTCATTTCTAATATAAGCATGTAAAGCTATAACTTCTCCTTTAAACACTGCTTTAGCTGCATTGCACACATTTTAAAGTATCATATTTTTGTTGTATTTTAAAAATATTTTCTAATTTGCCTGTGAGTTCGTCTTCAGTCCATGAATTACTTAGCAATGTGTTGTTTGATTTCCAGATATTTGGGGTTTCCCAGATATCATATTATTATTGGTTTCTCATTTAATTCCATTGTGGTCAGAAAACACTTTGTATAATTTTGATCTTTTTAAATTTATTTTATTTTTTTAAGATTTTATTTATTTATTTATTTGAGAGAGAGAGATCGAGCAGTGGTGAAGGGGCAGAGGGAGAGAAAGAAAGAGTGAGAGAGAGAGAGAAGCAGACTCCTCATTGAGCAGGGAGCCCGGTGCAGGGCTTGATCCCAGGACCCTGGGATCATGACCTGATCTAAAGGCAGACGCTCAACCGACTGAGCCACCCAGGTGTCCCAGATCCTTTTAAATTTATTGAGATCTGTTTTATGGCCCAAGATGTGGTCTATCTTGACAAATGTACCATGAGTCCTCAACTAGTTGGACGATTACTTAATCTTGCTGGTCTCAGTTTCCTCGTCTATAACATGGGAAGGATAGCAATAGTACTTACTTCAAATGGGTTGTTACAAATACTAAAATAGGTAGTGTGAAAAATACTAAGCACAGTGGCAGGCACATAGTACACATTCAATAAATGTTAACTTATCGTTATCATTACTGGTCTTATTAAAACGTCAAAACTCTACTAGAGACTGGTTTGATTTTATTCCAGGCTCTGCCATGGTATCTTTAGGGTGCCCCAGCAAAATAGTTTCTCTGGCCCCAGTGTCCTCCCGCTGCATTCAGACAAATCCAAAATCCCTCTCCATGGTCCTTGAGGCCCTATCTATCTGGACCCCTCCCCATCTCACTAACTGCTTCTCTCCCTTCTCCCTCGTGCTCACACTCCCTGGCCACACTGATCTGCTACCCAGCGCTGAACGCCACAGATGGAAACGTTCCCGCCCTGGGCCTCTGCATATGCTATTCTCTCTGCCTGGAGCCTAATTGTTCTCACAATCTTACCCAGCTAACCCCTGCTCCTTCCCATCTGTCTTAGTCTATTCAGCTGTTATAGCATAATACTAAATACATTTATATATATATGCTGTAGACTGGGTGACTCATAAACAACAGAAATTTATTTCTTACAGTTCCGGAGGCCAGAAGGCTAAGATCAAGAGCCTGGCAGATTCGATGTCTGGTGAGGGCCCACTTCCTGATTCATAGATGGCCATCTTCACATTCCCTCCTCACAAGGCAGAAGGGACGAGGTAGCTCCCTGGGGTCTCTTTTATAAGGGTACTAATCTTTAATCACCTTCCAGAAGCCCCACTTCCAAATACCAGCACATAGGGCATTAAGTTTCATCATATGAATTTTGGGAGAATGTAAACATTCCATCTGTGACATCTTGGCTTACATGTAGCCCTCTCTGACTGCACAGTCTCTATTCAGTCCACCTGCCATTCTCCTGTAACACCATGGCTTTGTCTTCAAGGCATTCAGCGGAGCTCATACATATACACAAGCTCCCCCACTAGACCGTAAGCACCGAGAGAGCAGGACTTCTGCTGGCTCGACACTAGTCATAGTCAGTCAAAATCTGTTGAATGAATGATTGCTCTAAATGCCAGAAATGTGACACAGGGCAAATCACTTTACTCGTTTATGTTCTTCATCTGGAAAAGGGGTGCCATCGTCCCTCCCTCAAAGTGTTACTGAGAAAAAGAGTTTTGCATAGGCTCGGTACAAGTTTTAAGAGACATCCAGAGACACAAGCAAACAAGTAAACCACTGTATGATATACAAATGCCCATTGTCACTTGATTATCAGAGTGAAAAACTGGAAGCAATCAGAAAGATCATCCACAGAGAGCTGATGAATAAACCACAGCGCTTTCATACAACCGAGCACTAGCAGCTGCTAGAACTGATCCAGCTCCCACCATGGAAAGCTAAGCCAAAGGGAAACGAAGCAGAGTAAGAGTGTACCTACCTCCTTTGAAAAAATACATGTTCTCTGGAACAGGAGACTTGGGGCATTATTTCTTGGGGGTGAGATTGGAAATGGGGAGAGATTCACTTTTTCATTTCAAACCGGTTTGAAATATTTGCCGTGGGCACTGATTACCCTTTATAAAGAATGAATTCATGACTGTGGACACCCCGGCGGTGAGCAGTGGCTGAGCCGGGGCAGAGCAGAGCTCCTCCTGTCTGTCTGGGTGCTCAGTGCTGAGCCTCCGGTTCCTTTGGACAGCACTGTGCTCGCCCCCGCCCGAGCTGGGCGCCAAGGCATCACTCAACAACCAACCCCCACCCCGAGTCCTAGTTCTGTCCGCACGCCTTCCCTAGACCACTGCTCTGCAGCCTGCCTGCTTTGAGAAAACAAAACAAACAGACCAACGCAGCCCTTTCCGGGCATGAGGGTGGCAGTGGCTGGTGGCTGGTGGCTGGCAGCTGGGGGCTTGATTTCCTACCTCAAGCTCCCTGATGCCTGCTGGGAAGATTCTCCAGACAGGCTGGCTGCGGCCGGTGCCACGGTGCCAGGCCTAAGGACCCAGCAATAAATCATTAGCAGATTGGCCCACAGATCACTTCCCCTTTTGGGGCACTGCCTGGCGCTTCCCAGGAGGAAGAGATTTATCAGCGCTTGGCCTGCTTCCCCGCCCTCGCGCAATCACGGGCTTCCAGCAGGTCGGATGGAGTGGTTCCTCCTCCTCCAGATGCAGGGCTGGGTCTGAGGAGGTCCAAGAGAACCAGAGAAAGGGCCACGGGGCTCAGGAGACACAGGGAGAAAGCTTAGTCAGCACAGTCCCTGGTCATACCCGGGCGGGGGGGGGGCGGGCGGTACTGGAGGAAGGAGCAAGTCAGCCCTCTGGTCCCAACTGCACAGACCCCGGACAGCCCCCAAGGCCCTTCCACGCCTTCTGCTCAGCAGAGAGCAGGCTTGCCCATCATTTTCCCCATAACCGAAGGTTGGCCCCACTTTGATCTCTGTTCTCCCTTCGCAGTGCTCACACTGGGAAGGCGCCTTCGAGAAGCTATCCCAGGGCAATTTTCTACCTTTGAAGTCCCCGGAAAGCCCTGCCAAGCGCTGTTCTGGTGTGAGGAGGCTGCTGGGACAGGCAGCCTGGTGCCGTTGCCTCACGGGGTGCCAGAACTAGAACATCAAGACATCAAAGAAGAAGGTGGCAGCAGAGGGATGAGTAAGCTCAGTTCCAGGCTCTGCCTCGGCCCACAGGCCTTCTCCCGATCCTCCAACTGGTGGTGGAGCCGGATCAGGGAGCTTAGCCCAAAGAGCCTGGAGATCTGCCTGGAAGGAAGCCTGCGACACTTCTGGGGCATCATCCTGCTCTCCACACCTGGGGAAGAACACCGATCACTACAGAGCAAAAGCAGAGTCCAGTCCTGGCTCCAAGACTCCCTGGGCTGCTCGGTCTTCCACAGCTCCCCTCCCGTCTTGGGTCCCCAGTTTCTCCATCCTCCAGATGAGAAGGAGGGATTAGCCTTAGGATGGCCGGTTGGCAGGCCAGGAGGCACTACAGGGGTGTAAACATGTTTTCTTTGGCCCACATGAGTGTAAAAAATGTTTCTGAATTATTGTACATTTTGTCCAACTTGTAAAAATTAGGAGATTTGATACTAATTTGTACAGTTTGGGAATCCTTTGCAAAAAAATAGAAAATGTGGCGACGCTGGACCTGCTGTCCAATATGGCAGACATCGACAGGAGGGGAGTCATAGTTACCCCCTTTGCAAGAAACCTAAGTTCTGGCTGTTGACCGTTGCATTCAGCCTGATGCTTCGTGCCACGTGACCGTCTGAACACGGGGGCCCTGGACTAGAACATTTTATCTTATTTCAAGAGATGTGCCGCAGGAGCCCTTACCATGGGCCACGATGACCCGAAGGAAAGAAAAGTGAGGCAGGCTGACATGACATGCTTCCTCTCTCTTAACACTCACATCGTGTGTAGAGGTTTCCCAAGACTGTGTCACGGACTTCTTCTAACAGCATCATGTGGGGATGCTGGTTAAAATGCAGCAATGCCTGGGTTCCAATCCAAATCTGCAAAGTCAGACTGTGTGGGGGTGGAATCCGGAAATGTGCATTTTTCGCAAACTCCCCAGGGGATCTCTTACCACATGAAAGCCTTTGAAGCACGGGTGGAAAGGATAGTTGGTGGAGATCTGCAGCTGTGAGACCCCGAATCCAAAGCACTGGGAGGGGCCTCCAGAAAGGCAATCATTTAGGAGGCGTCCTCATATCCCAGGCACTGTACCAAGCCCTGTCCATCCGTCATTCCCTTTCATCCGCACAACAAGCCCTAAGCTGGTGCTATTATTATCCCCCTTTAACAGGTGGAGAAGGAGGTCAAGAAATGTGTATTAAATCACATGGCTAGGAGTGGCGGGGCTGGAATCCATACTTGGACCTGACTCCAAAGTTATTGCATAAGAACACAGCTGCTAATGTCTTCCCTGTCCAGCTGGGACCAAGAAGGGAGAGCAAACCGGGGGAGGGGGGCTATTTTTGCACTAACACGTAGTAGGCAAATCTGTGCAACAGTAAGTCAGGACAAGGTGGCGAACCTAGAGCACACCGTGTTCCAGAATCATCTCCGCTAAGCACGTGTGCTGTAGCATGCCAGGGACTCACGGCTCTGGGGAGTTCCGCACAGTGCCATGTGACATCAAGTTTTGGCAAAATAATCTGTGATATCATGGTAGTAGCCGAGCGCTCGGCGCTGGCCTGTGGGTGGTTTTGAGCCGCTACTCTCCAGAGTCACAGAAGTTGAACCACATGTCCAGAGAATCTGAAATCAGAAACTGGCATCCGTCAGCTTTTGCTACCGAACCCAAAGGTTTTGCTATTACTGCTGCTGCTGTTTCTCAGGTCGTCTTGCTGTCATTGTGTCATGCACCTCTTTGCCACTGGCCCTTTCTCTCTGCCCCTGTCCAGGTCCACAGCATGTGGACCGCAAAAGTTGCTGACCCTTAGAAGAGCATCTTGATTCCAGTAAGATAGACAAACAACAGACAGACAGACAAATCTAGAGTCTTAAAAAGCTGAGCCAGAAGCCAGCCTGTTGACCAGCTCATCATTTGGAGCGGCAGCAGGAGGGGTGGGTGGTGAGCAGGGAATGGGCTTCATAGCTCTCCTGCATGGCAAAAATCAACACGGGTTCTCTCATCCCCAAATGTGCAGGATGACGTGGTACAGTGGTGAAGTAACCCCGAGGCTGGAATTGAGTCGATTTTGTTTTTCTCAAAGCTGTGCGGTTACCTAGTCTCTCTGACCATTCTAACTTAAACATTCTGTGGATCCAGTACCTGGCATACACTAGTGGAAGAAGCGGAAGGCGGGGAGGAAGAAAGAAATCAATCTGTGTACAAGGTATTTTTCAGAGACAAGAATGAGAGTGTCTTCTACCATTTCCCCTTTCTACTTCCAGGGATACCGCCTCTCTCCAGAGTATATACTCTGAATGGAATTGTTGATGATTTAATAAGCCCTGCCTCACTCTCCCACTGAAACACAATTTTTTTTTTTTTTTGGTCTGTGTTGTCACAAAAAAAGTAAGAAGAATAAGAATAAGAATTAGTCAAATAGGGCCTTAACATGAGTGTTTTTTAAAAGGACATGTAGACTATTAATTATAGTCAAATATACCTGTTGGCTTGGTGGCCAGATTTCCAGATAGGAGAAGGACAGGGAAATACCCATGGATTCCTCATCCCTGAAAGAAAGCTTTTGACGGTGGTACCCAGGAGTGTTCCAGCACCCAGCTTCCTCTCCAGGGAAGCTGGTGTTCACCGCTGCCCTAATCGGCGAGATTCATTTCTCATCGAGAGGAGCAAAGTTCAGAGGCCTTTCTCCTTGCCACTGGATAGGAGAGACACAAGTCATAGTTGAATCATGGCATTGCAAGGCCATGAAATAGCAGGAGTCATGGTTCTCAAGGAAATGAGTATGGAGCATTTTGCAGAATGTTCTGGAGGAATCGACCTCTCCTAGGAATACATGTCATTTTTGAGCAATTGTTGGATAGACCTTGGGGACTTTCTTCACACAGATGTCAGTTGGGGGCCTACCAACCTCTTCAAATGAAATTAAATTACCTTTGCAAACCCCAGTCCCAGAGCTGATGAAAATCTAGTTGTACCCCAGATTTTTTTTTAAGATTTTATTTATTTATTTATTTGACAGAGAGATAGAGAGAGGGCACAAGTAGGCAGAGTGGCAGGCAGAGAGAGAGGGAGAAGCAGGCTCTCCGCTGGGCAGGGAGCCCGATGCGGGGCTTGATCCCAAGACCCTGAGATCATGACCTGAGCCAAAGGCAGACGCTTAACCATATGAGTCACCCAGGCGCCCCTAGTTCTACGCCAGATTTCTACTAACGCCCATGAACTGTGTCTGCTGCAAAATTCGTATGCTGAAATCCTCATTCTCAGTGTCTCAGAATGCGACCTTATTTGGGAACAGGGATGATGCAAAGTAATTAGGCCATACTGAAGCAGGGTGGACTCCTAATCCAACATGATAATCCAATATGACTGGTGTTCTTATTAAAAGGGGCAATTTGGAGACAGATGCACACACTTAGGGAGGTGGCCTGTGAAGATGTAGACAGAGATTGGGGAGATACTTCTATAAGCCAAGGAATACCAAAACTTGTCCGCAAGCCGTCAGAAGCCAGGAGAAAGGCATGGAACAGACTGTCTCGCAGCCTCACATCGGAACCAACCCTGCTGACACCTTGATCCCAGATTTCCAGGCTCCAGAGCCATGAGACACTACACTCTGTTGTTCAGGCCATGTAGTTTGTGCTACTCTAGCAAACCATACCACCCACTCGATCCCTACTGAGGATTTGGGGTTCAGGGAGCTTTTGCCCCCAGGAACCACTGCCCCTGATACTCTCCTCCATCAACTTCTCAGATCCCAAAGTGTCCTGGAAGCTCAAACTCTTTTTTACGTTTGTCGAAGTGCAGCTTCCCACCTCCTCTGAGGAGTTGGCACATAATGCCATCCAGATCCTCAAGAAAGAAAGCTTCTTCCCAAGCTCTTTTAAACAAACTTCTCCAGGCAAAGCTATTTTCTCCCTAATTGGCACAAACTATTAAGAAAATTAATTTTTTTCAGTCCCGTTACAATAAGAAGGACACCGGCCATATTCATCTTCTGTGGCTGCATAGCACATCGCCCCAAACTTAGCAGCTTAAAACAGCACTGCCGTGTGTTTCAGCCGGGTCCTCTGCAGAGGGCCTCACAAGGCTGCAGTTGAGGTGTCAGCGGGGCTGCAGTCTCATCTGCTGGCTTGCTGGGGAAGAACCTGCCTCCAAACTTGGGTTGTTGGCAGAATCATTTCTTTGTGATTGGAAAACTGGGGGCCTCGCTTCTTGCTGGCAGTTAGAGGCTGTCTGCAGTTCCCAGACACAGAGGTTTTCCAATATGGCTGCCAGCAAGGAACGCCTCATTCTAGAATGAGTCTGCTAACAAGATGGAATCTTACATAGTCCGATACAATCACAGGAGTGATGTCTCATCACCTTCGTCATATTCTACTGATTGAAGCTAACTCACAGGTCCTGTCCACACTCAAGGAGAGACGCTTACACAATGGTGTAAGGGAGGAAGGGAGCATGGGGAGCCACTTTAAGGTCTGTCTGCACACGATAATGTTTGAGACACCATTGGTTGTTTCCCAGCATCCGACCCAGCTCCCACCTCCAGGGGTGAGCCTGATGGGTCCAAAGATAATCTTTTGCCATGATTTGTTTGGAAGAGAGCATGTAACCCAACTCTGGCTACTATGATGTACAAAGTCTACTGAGCAACTTCTGTGGAGAATTTCCTTCCTCCTAAAATGGAACTAGGGAAAGCGATGGTCTCTTCTTCCTCAGGCTGTTGCAGTGTTTAGATAGAACCTCGGATCCGCAGCAACCATCTTGCTACCAGTCCGAGGCTGAAGCTAGCTCTACAGATGGCAGACTGGAAAGATAAAAAGAACCTGAGTCTCTGATGTCATCATTTGGCTGCTGAATCAACCATCTCTAGAGCCCACTCTAGATACCAGTTAGACCTCAAGTAGGTTTGCTGTTAATTGCAGCCAAACACATCTTGATACAATATGACTCTCCCAGGACAAAACAACATGGGCCCATGGTGCCATTTGCACAGAAAATCCTCAGGTCCATCAGTGAGTTATAGGTTAACCTGACTGAGTTTTTACTGAATGTTTTATGGGCAGAACCTGGAAAATAATGTCAGTTCTCTACAGTGTGTAATTCATAGCTGCTGCATGTAATCAGGCTTGGCCCCTGCTTCCAGGGAAAGTGCACTTTCGTGTCTGAATTGAGCTGGATATTCTCCATTAATCCAAGGGCAGGATAGTCATTGCAACTACACTGGGAAATTTACTATATTGAGGGAGACAGGAAGGTAAAAAGTCATTAGCCCAGAATAATTCTTTCTTCTCAATTCTAAAAAAAAAAAAAAAAAAAAAAAAAAAAAATTTTTAAAAGGTGGGGGGATGAGGTAACTGGGTGATGGTCATTAAGGAGGGCACTTGATGTAGTGAGCACTGGGTGTTCTATGCGACTGATGACTCACTAAATTCTACCCCTGAAACTAATAATACTGCATATGTTAACTAAATTGAATTTAAATTAAAATTTTTTTAAGCTGGGGGAGAGAAACTAATGCTTCTTGAATGCCTACAAGGTACCCGCTATGTTCTGGGACCATAGACTTCCAGTTAATCCTGACAACACTAGACAAAGTTTATTTTGCTGATAAGGAATTGGAGGCTCAGAGATGACACCACACACATCAGCGAGGGCTTTCATTCAGCAAACATTCTTTGTTCCTTTCTGAATTCGCTGCTCTTTTAGACATGGTTAGCCCAGAATAGTTTATTCTGGTTTGCACTACCAAGACTCGAGGTGGAGTGAGAGTGTTCCACTCCACTGATGGCAAAGAGATCTTGAGTCTCCCTACTGAGAATTTAAAATACAGCTCAGAGATCACGTCCAGGTGCTGTATCCCATTTGTAGTCATTAGCTCCATTTCACAGACAGGTTGATGGAGGGTCAGCAATGTTATGCCACCTTGTTCAAAGCCACTTAGCTCCCAGAGTCAGGTTGATCCAGGATGAATTCAAACTCTGTTCTCTTATTCCAGCTTGGAAACCTATATGCATGTATAGGTTTCCTCTACCAGAGTCCCTTTCTCTCTTCTGAAAGGTGGAAACAGAGCCCCTTTGGCAAATTCACCCCCAAGTGGCAGGAGGGCCACGTGCACGCCAGGATGGTGCTTCTACCCGGAGTGGAGTAAACGCAGTGTGCTACATCGTGGCATTTCAGATTCTCAGGGAGGGTCCCAGAGAGCAAGGGGGAAACTGCTAATTGCTTGTTGGTTTAGGAGAAATGTTATCTCTGTAGGGTAATGTAAGGCCCTTGTGATGTCAGAAAATGCAAACTATGCAGTGCGGCCTGTTTACCATTTTGTCTTTGCATCAGTAAGCTGACAGCAAAATAGATTGCACAAGTGTTATAAAACTATTTGGCTCGAGTACCAGAAAGCATTTACTCTGCTTGCTTCCTGTGGTAATTCCAATTTATTTATTTAAATGTTTATTGAGGGTCTGGCTAAGCAAATTGTTGTGCGTGTTCCATGGTGAATTTCAGATGGATTCTCTGTGGGGACTTTTTTGTGGTTCTTGATATATCCTTGCTTTTTGCTGGGGGTGGGGGGGTGTCTTTCGATCTTTACTTGGTTTAATAATTCATACACGCATATAGTAAAAAATTCACAGTTTTAAAATATCATGATGGGTAAATCTTCCTCTCTCCTCTGAGCCTCAGGCATCCAGTTTCCCTCCCCAGGGGCAACATCTGTGATCGGTTCCAAGCTGGTTTGTGCATATACAAATCTGTATTATCCTTTACACACACGCCTTGAGGAGCATACTATACATACTGTTCTGCCCTAGATTGTGTTATTTGTCTTTGAATAGCTACAATATAATTTGTTTAACCTGTTCCCAATTAATGGACATTTAGATCGTTTCCATATTTTTCTCAACATATGATCCTGCAACCAATAGTCTGGTCTTAGTGCCTTTGCTCATGTTTGTAAGTATATGTGCGGGAGGAATTTCTAGAATCACCGGGTCAAAGGACAGCACATTTTAATTTTAACAACTAGAACCCAGTGGACTTGCTAAGTGGTGATACACATGTTTTCCTTGCTCACCCAGCAGCAAGCATGCCTGTTTCCCTATAAACTTACCTGCACAGAGTCTTATCAGCCCTCAAATCTGCCAATCTGATCGGTGCAAAGGGCATCTCTTGTAGTTTCAATTGTGTTTTTCTCATTATGAGATTGAGCACCAGACTATCTCTTTAAAAGTCTTCTTTTGCTCTGGGTTTTAATCTTAAAATACCCTAAATCCTCTTAGAAGTAGGTAGGGTCAGATCTTAAATCTAGATGGATTTACATAATGGGTCTCAGAAAGGGATAGGAAAATAAGTCAGAGTGAGGGATCAAGCTTAATCAGGACTCCCCCTCGGGGGCCTAGCCCGGCCCTTCTCCCTGCCCCTTTGTAGGGTGTTTCTGAGCCGCTGCTGCCCGGCGTCCTCCCCATGCCCCTCAGCTGCACCCGGTCTGGGCAGTCAGGCCTCGGGACCTCATCAGGCCCTGAAGCTCAGAGACCAGATCGCAGAAAGGGTGGTGGGCGCAGCCCAGAGTACCACGTCTTGAGCAAATGGGTCAGAGGGTCCCGCATCACAAAGCAATCGGTCCCTCCTGAATGCGGCACTAGGGTAGGCCTTCCCAGCGTGCCCTGGCCCGGTCTAACCATGTGGCCTCTCCACTTTGGGGGAGCATGGGCCCAATTTGGCAAGAAGACAAGTGACTGCTCCCTTTTGCATATTTTTCTAATCACGGCACCCTGTCTGGTATGCTCTTTCATTTGACCCTTTGCAACCAGCCAGTGATGTGGAGATTATTAGCTTGCCCTTTACAGATGAGGAAACAGAAACCCAGAGAGGTTCGGCAACCTGTGGAAGGCCACACAGCCAGTGAATGAGAGAGTTAAATTCAAACCCAGGCCTGTTTGACACCCGGGGGGGGGGGGGGGGGGGGGGCTCCGTGGCTACTTCCTGAAGGCTGGTCTTTACCCTAAGGCTCAGATGCTGGGGGAGGCTTCCTGGGCCACATGGGGGAGTCTGAACGACCAGCCTGGCCCTCAGAGAAACAAGAGTCAGTCCCCAGCCTGAACCTTCCCCCAGCCCAGGGTTTTCCACATGAAGTGCATCCCTGAGCCATAACAGTCCCCTGGAAAATGGGGATTCATGCTGACATTTTAATTAGTGTAGAGCTAAAATTGGAATTCAGGCTGAGCTGACTCCAAATCTGGTGCTCCTTCTTCACCTCCCCCATTCCCCCAGGAAAGGAAGGAGCTCCCCTAGTAAATGAGAGTCGCTTCCCAAATGCGTGAACTATGCAACACCAGCCACTCTGCCTCTCTCCCCAAGAGAAAGGGGTCTCCTGCGAGGCCCCAGCCTTATCTGGGTAGAGAAAGTGAGTTTGAAGACCTCACACTCCATCTGGACTTTATCAGCTTCTTTCCTGGGTAGGATTACAGTAAACGATTATCTGCAGATCTGGAGCCAGCAGGAACTTTGAAGGCCTCAATTGCCAAGGGGGTGGTGAGCCGGGGGAGGGCCTGGAGACACAGAAGATGAAAAAGCAGCCCAGGCATCTTATCTTCCTCCTGAAATCAAACAGGCTGAGCCTGCGCAGGGAGAGAGAGTTACCCTGTCTGCGAGGCAGACAGTCCCCAGCCCTGGCCGGCCACCAAAGGATGAAGAGGGGGCCCCAGGAAGACCTTCCACTGTCCTCTCATCCTCTCTTCTGCCTTCTCTTAATTTTCTTTATTCATTTATTCCCTCGGACTCCAGCCCATGAGTTAGCATAGCTAACTGAGCAAAATGCTTTGCATTCATCTTCCCGTTTAATCCTCGCAGAGACCCTGTGGGAGAGGCGCCAGAATTAGCCCCATTTTAGAGATGAGGACACTGAGACGCCCCCCCAAGAGGTTACGTAATTGGCCTAGGACCCCAAGGCTAGTAAATGGCAGAGCGTAGATTTTCTTACAGCTTTGTGCATCCATTCCTCCATGTTTCCCTTATCCCTGTAGAATTTATCTACTCATTCGGTTTTCCATTTTCCCGTTAGTTGTTCATTTAAAAATTCCCTCTCCTCTTTGTTATGCATTTTGTCTACCCCTTCCTTCCATCCTTCTGTCTCTTTTCCCTTCTATGACCATTTACTAAACACCTACTACGTGCCTGGCCACCGTGACATCAGGCCATGGCATTCCAGACGGATGGCTTCTGGGGAAGGAGATAGAGAGAGCACCTCATCCATGATAACCCCCTTCAGATAGGGCTGTTGGGTTGTACCTCCTGTGCCTGATTCATCCCACTGTTGACTTGATTCTACGCTTGGATAATCTGGGTCTGGAGACTTCTTGACCAAGCAAGTCTTGAGATTGACTTGCGTGAGGGAATCAAAATGGCCTAGGCATAAGGAGGCAACTTCTTGGGGTTTTAGGTACTGCATGAGGCTCTCCTTGTTCTTGCAGTTCTGACCTCCATTCCTTCAAGGAACATCCATGAGGATCGACCCCATCTACCCACCACCCAAGGTACCCACTTCCTTTCCTTTCCTCCAGTTATCTCTGCTGGCATGCCCCCCCACCTCTAGACCATTCACTCCTAGAGGCAGGGACTTGGCATCAAAGCACCTGTGTTCAAAGCCTGGGTTCGATTACTTCCAAACCAGTCTTACTCACCAGTCCTCCAGCACCTGATACAGGGCTTGGCTGACTAAAATTCTCATACAGACAGACCTGAATGGAACGGGAGCATCATTGTCATAACTTTGTTCACTTACTCATTGTAAGTGAACAATGAGTGTCGTGTCAGTGTCGTGAGCACCACAGTACTTCATCCTCAGGTCACCTTCATTTCTACTTGGGGAATCACCATTCCCCCTCTAGGTACGGTCGAGATGTTGTTGTCAAAGGGCTCACCTCTTGCCTCACGGTCTCAGGTACACAAGTGACCTTGGCTATGACGATCAAGTTCCCTCTCTCTGAACTTGGAATCTTAAGCCAAGTGACATTGAGAAAGGAAAACCAAAGAGACACTGGAAGCATATTCCTTCCCATCACTGATGAGGTTGTCCACCAACTCTGGCTTTCAGGACCCCCAAAGCACCCACACTTTCTGTCCTTTTCCAAGTCTACCTTCCCAACCATTTTATGAACTATTCAGCATCCTTGCAACACATGCCTTCTCTGCCTCAGTCAGTGAATGTCTGTTTCTGAGCTTGCAAAGAGCAAACCCGAAACGATGCCCCAGGGCACAGTTTCCAGTGTCAGCATTGGGGATGGGGCCAGAAATGCCCACTTCACCTCCTCAACCTCCTTATTTTCTGGAATTCCTCTGACCTGTCCCCTTTCTGCCCCTGCAGCAATGTCTCCCACCTCTGTCTCACCACTAAGCTGCCTCAGGGTCTTTCATTCTCCTGCCTGTCTTCATGTGAAGACTGGGAACACTGGGATGACCAGCTGGCCCTCAGTGGGTGCTGCTCAATAGGTGCACGATGACTTGAATTGAACCTCACTGTAATCTGGGTTTTCCCCGGATTAGGAATATTTATTTACCTTGATACCATTTAGAGAAAGTTTTTAAAAAAAAAAAAAAGGACTTTGAAGAGATCTTCATATGGACTCTAAATTTCACTCATATTTTCCATGCCTGGGCCCCAAGTTTGATATTTCAGGCCTCATTACTGTCAGGAGTACTCAGCTTTGTACATCTATTTTCTTTTCTATCTCTGCATCTTCCTACCTGGTACTTACTGTGGAATTTGAAATGTTTCTGTGGTTGCAAACAAGAAGGGAAAAAAAGCAATGCAATAAGAGAGGTTGGGTTGATTCAGATCTGATTGAGGAATGAGGCCATACAGAGGCACCTCTCACAAATCCTCATTTTCTACATGCCACGTGCTGTTTCTATGAGTACCACATTATCTCATGAACCCTCGAAACAAGCCGGTAGTAAATCAGTTATCATCCCCATTTCACAGATTAGAAAACTGAGGTTTCAAGAGTCAATTGCCCAAGGATATCCTGCCAGTGGGAAAGTTTTAAACCCAAATGGTCCTTGCACACAGGCATGTCTAACGCAAGCAGAAGGCAGGGGAGATGAGAAGAGGTAGGCAGACAGCCAATGAGATGTAAGAGGACCTCCAGTGTGCCAGGCCCAGCGTTAAATATTCTATTGACTTGACTTCACTTATGCCTCCCGGCAGCCCTATTTTACAGGTAAGGAAACTGGGCTTGAGGAGATGCAGAGGTTTGCCCAGGATCATACAGTGAGAAAATGAGTGGACTCAAACCCACGCTCTGTCCTTTCCACGACTCTAGGACACTGCTCCCAATGGGACCCTCATTTTTAGAAGGATTTGAAAGATAGAGCCTTCTCCCCTGAAGTGTACCCTCCTCCTTCCTCATGCCTCTCTGTCCAGACTCCCAGTGAAGATTCACAGTCCTGCCCAGCCTGAAACCCATCAGGAGAATGTCAACTTAATCTGGCTCAAGGTTCACACAAGGTTTACAGAATCCTCAACAGGGACCAAACCCTCCAAAATTGAAGAGTGACTCATGAACATGCCCTCGAGGAGCTCACAAGTTCTGGGGGCAGAAGAAGAAACCCAGGTAAGTCTATGACTATGTAGAAAGTGCCGAGGGGCGCCTGGGTGGCTCAGTCGTTAAGCGTCTGCCTTCGGCTCAGGTCATGATCCCAGGGCCCTGGGATTGAGCCCCGCATCAGGCTCCCTGCTCTGTGGGGAGCCTGCTTCTCCCTCTCCCACTCCCCCTGCTTGGGTTCCCTCTCTCTCTGTCTCTCTCTGTGTATCAAATAAATAAATAAAATCTTTAAAAAGAAAGAAAGAAAGAAAGTGCCGAGAGTGTCGAAGAGTGGGGGTGGGGGGCGTGTTAAACGCCTGGGTTCTGGGGTCAGGACCAGGGGTGAGAATCTGTCCTGGCCCCATCCAGTGGGGGAATCTTGGTCAGAGCATTTCACCCCTCGGTGAAATGGAAATAATGAGGACAAATTTCCCAGAATTGCTGGAGCCTTGAGTACAGACGTACCTGTAGCACCTGGCCCACAGGAAGTGCTGTCCGTGTTACAGAAGTACCATGACTGAGAGGAGGCTGGTGGCAGAAGCGGCTGCATCTTAGAGGACGTGGGTGTGAGCCGCAGCCAGAGGTGGGCGCCCGGGTAAGGCAGGGAGTAGTGACGTCTGGGGCAACGTTTCCAAATGAAGTACAGGAAAAGGAAACAATTGGCAAGTCGGGCTGGGACCATATTTTTGTGATCTCTGAGGACGGTTCCCAGGGGGCTGCATCTACCTGCCCAGAACCTGCTGGACTTCGGTCATGCGGGCTCCAGCGCCAACGTCCGATTGTCACATCCACACAGTACCTGCGAAATTATTTACTTACTATTTTTCTTTAAGATAAAGCCGTCCTTTTTCAAAAACATTAAATGACATCTATTCTAAAAGGAAATTTTTTATTTTATTTACTTATTTTAAAGAGAGAGAGAGCACATGCACGAGAGCAGGGGGAGGGGCAGAAGGAGAGGGAGAGACAGAGAATCCCAAGCAGACTCCCCGCTGAGCGTGGAGCCCGACGCAGGGCTCGATCCCATGACCCATGAGATCATGACCCAAGCAGAAATCACAAGTTGGACGCTCAACTGACTGAGCCACCCAGGCGTCCTGGAAATTTTTTTTTAATCACTGATGGAGATGGAAATCTACGTGCCATAGGGAGAGACTAATTGTCAAAATAAACAGTGTTCAAGTCTCACCAAACACTCTTGGCAACAGACCCTGAGCCGCTGTGCATTGGGTAAAAAGCTTGATTAGCCTCCTCACCTTTCTCAGACTGGCCTGCCCGATTCTGTGAGCTGTTTCTATCTGTGCTCCAGGAGGCAGTATGTCTATCTCCCTAATAGCTTCTCAAGCAATCACGTTTTACTGGGTAAAAGAGCAAAGAATGGGCAGGACCTGGTGCTGATTCATAGCAAGATTCTAAACAACCCCAGGTTCTCGGAAATCAACCTCCCTCCATTCTGCTCTCTGAAAGCCAGTTTCTAAGAACCACTCTATCCTCTTGTATTTCATTGTCTCCCACAGCACCGTTCATTCATTCATTCACTCATTCATTCAACGGATATCCTTTGAGTGCCTACTATGTGCCAAGCCTTGTTCTAGGTAGTGACAGTACAACAGCGAACAAAGACCAGTGCGGTCTTTGTTCTACTTGGGAAGACAGGCAATAAACTCGGAATCAGGTAAACACATGAGATCATGATGAAGTTAATGAGAAAGCAACATGGCGGCAGGGTCATGGTGACTTGACATGGAGGCAGGTGTCAACACTAGATAGGGTGGACAGCGATGGTGTCTCTGAGGAGATGACACGTCGTGAGCTGAGACCTGAATGATAAGAGGGAACGAGCCAATGGAAAGTTCTGGAAGCAGAGCCTTTTTTGGTCCAATAGGGCTAGAAGATTTCGGTCAGAGGGAGCAGCAGGAAGGTGATGGTGCCCTGAGAGAAGAAACAGTGAGAACAACAAAAGTGACAGAGGCTGGGAAACAGGAGGTCAGTGTTGGCTATATTCGATTTGTAATGTCAGTTAGACACTCAAACATATTCATGCTCTTCTCAACAAACCCATAAGGTAAGTATTATTAGGCTGCCCCAGCTTACAGACAGGAAAGGCTGAACCTCAGGATGGTTCCCAAAGAATAAGGGACAGAGCTGGGTGTGAATCTGTGATTTAGGATACACTCTCCCAGCTTCCCCAGGCTGCAGTGGCGGTCACAGACAGAGGCTGAGACTCTCACACCCAGATATAGCTTATTTACTCTACATAGATTTTGCAAAATTAATTTGAGCTGGTGATCAGTTCTTAAAGATAAGACTTCACCCCAAAATCTGGCTCTCTGGCTTCTGAAAATATTTGAAGAGCTGGTGATAGCAGGGCCATGTTTTTAATGGCAACAATGAGCTGGAGCAGTAGTTCTATCCCCTTTAGATCAGCATGGGCTCTCTGTTTTTCCACAGCCCCCACCTCTCCCTATTGCTTACTCCAGGACCCTTCATTCCTCTGCATTATAATCTTGGATTCTCTATGCTTTTGGCTTTGAGAACTCATCTCTCCATTAAGCAAGCAGGCGGACTCACGGAGCCCCGCAAGCAAGGGGTGACCAGCAGAATTAAGTTACAACTCCTTGCTAGAACACTCTCCTGCCATTCTGATACGATCGTTTTGTGCAAACAGTAGGAAATGTTTATAAGAGCCGGGACAAGGCCGTGGTGAAGAGGTCAGGCCTGGAGTTCAACCCCAGCTGTAAGCCCTCATCGTGGGACTTCGGGCAAGTTCTCAAACCTCTGTCTCCTCATCTTCGAAGTGAATAAAAAGACAATACCTACTTTATAAGTCTGAGGAGAGGGGAAACATAGTAATCTAGGCAATGTGCTTGGCACACCGCTCCTTCCATGGTGAGTATCCCACGGCGGATGGCAGGAGTGATGATCCTTTTCACGTTACAAAGTAACAGAATGGCCTGTTTCGTGACTGTTCTTCCGAATGAAAAATGCTCCTTTAAGAAAGCTCGCTTTTCTCCACGTCCAGGTCACATGAAGCAACTTGGCCCTGATGCTCACCGTGCTCTTCCACAAGGGTCTGAGCCCCAGAGGCCCATTTTGCGTCATCCCACCCAGCGTTCCAGATCTTTCTCTTCACCTCAGTCTCACCGCCCTGAAATCCAGCACTTTCTGGTTCCACGTCTGAGGCCAGGCGGCACTGGGAACAAGAGTCTGCATCCCATTTGCATGACATGAGCGCAGTCGGGATTTTTATTCTTTCTCTGGGTGTGTGTAAGTTCGTGCTCTGCACAAAAGAACCACTCAGCATTGCTTTTTCAAGCCGAGCTTTAAAAGGCTTATTTGCCATGACATCCAGCACTTGTAATTTGAGGTCATACCCCGAGGAAGAATTGCTAAATCTGTGTAAAATGTCTCTGACTCCTTTTCTTACAGATTCTGTCAGATTATCTCTTTAAGAATTCTAAACCTATTTTGTTTGAGGTGGTTTTAGGCTAATGTACATTCCCCAACCATTTCTTTGTCGTTGAAAATAAAGCAATTGAGAGAGTTCCCCATCGAATGAGACACTTTGTAAGAGCGCTATATGAAAGACAACTCCCTCTCTTCTAAGGAGTAGCTTGGAGAGAGAGAGGAAAAAACGTTTATCGTGTTTAAGTTATTCGGACAAGAATGAGAAGCATCGCCTGAGGTTCTGTGTGAGCCACAGGTTGCTCCCATGTTCTCCCACTTCCCCATCCTGGGGATGACATGAGGGAGATGATATTTGTCAAGAAGCAGAAAAGATGGGTCACGTCATTTTGCGACAGCTCAGGGCTGGCTCCCGGGTCTGCTGGGCTCAACCCCACTCTGTGGCACTTACCCATTCTGCACAGGTGAGGCCTCGTGCTGGGTACTGGGCGTACAGAATCGGATAAGCCAGGTCCCTGTGCTCAGAGCGCTCCTAGGCCTGTTGGAGGTGAAACGTACAACTGAAGGACGGGAGTGGCCAAATGGAGGTGTGTGGGGGCCCTATGGGGACCGAGGCGGGGAGGCTAGCTAGCTCTTCCATGATGGTCAAGGGAGGCTTCCTGGAGGAGGTGTCCCAGCAAAGTCCTGAAGGAAGAAAGAATGGCCAGAGCAAAGGTCTGAGGCAGGAAGAGCAGGGGGCATTTGGGAACTGTGGAAAGCACAAGGAGGGCAGTGAGAGATCACCAGGGGCCAACTGAGAGGCCCTGTGGGCTGCACTCAGAAGCCTAGATTGCTACATGCAGGGCTCTGGGTGGACCTGGCCCAGGGTTAGCTATTTCATTGCATCCAGTTCTGATGCCTTTGATTCAGGCCCCTCCTCTCTTCCTCAAGGCTGATATCGTGGGCCGTCTTGTCCTTCTTCCCAGCTTCTTCCAAACCAGCACAAGCTCCCTGAAGGGTACCGGCTCACAGAGGAGAAGGCAGCGCTCACACCATGTGTCTGCCGCGATGACCCCTGCACCCCCCATACTGGTAGAAGATCACACACAGTCCACATAATGACAGAGGCAGAGCTCCGCAAAGGGACGCACAGGCAAGCAGACAGACACAAACTCTTAGACACAGCCACACACAGAGGTACTTAGATAATAAACAGACAACCATTCGATGCACAGAGCCAGACACAGAAACACACGTGACTCTTATGCATAAACACACTGGCGATCCCCCTCTCTCTCAATTTCTCTCTGTCTATCTCTATGTCTCTCTTTTTCACACACACACACACACACACACACACACACACACACACATCCAAAATACACAGTGGAAACTGGATCAGAAGACCCTCCCTCACTCTCTCCTTTCTTCTTCCAACAGAATATTATCCCTGTTATTCTGAATGTGTGAATGAAAGCACGTGGTCCCAGACGGGTAGCTACAGGGGCCTTATGTGCTTCCGGGAGGGGAGAGGCCCTTCTGGACTGGGACACCCCAGGGGGGGCGAGGTGGGGAGGAAAAGGTGGTTTTCCTATAGAAACACAGCCTGATGCCTAGAACTGGAGAATCGGGGTTTGCCCCTCTGGGGGGGTCAAGCAGAGTTAGGCTCTCCCAGGGACCCCAAATGTGTCCTATTTTCCTACCATGCCTACCATGCTGATCCCTGGTGACTTGGTTGGGAAAAAAAATTGGCCACAAGTAAGTTGATTAATCTGATAACTGGGCAGAATGTTGATGGGTTGAAAAATGAAAATTCTTATTTGCCATTTGTCAAGTCTTATTAATTTTGGTGCAGAATTGGGTGGTTTGGCAACCGGTTGAAATTCTCTAAGAATTTCAACTATGCTACAGGGTTTGTTTTCTCTTTTGGGGGGAAAAGTATGTTTATTTCTCATCCATTTTCAGGAGATCATTTGTACTTACTTGTGATGAATATTAAGGTCACACTTAACTCATTTGTTTTACTCATCCATTCAACAAATGCTTACTGGGAGTCCAATATGATGGGTATTCCTCTAACGTCCGGGTGGGCATTCAAGTGTGAGCAACGTTGACAAAGTCCATTCCATCAGGCTGCCCACATTTCAGTGGGAGGAGAAGCATCAGATGAACAGACATGTAACTATTGAATAATGTGTGTAAATGCCATGAAGAAAGAGCAGCAAAAGGATCCAGAAAGGCCTAGCTAAAGGGGTGACAATTAGCAGAGACCTCAATGCACTTAGTGAGAGCCACACATGCCTCCAGGGCAAGAGCTTCTTAGCACAGCAGGTGACATGTGCAAAGGCCCTGGGGTGGAACAGCCTGGGTGTGTTTGACAACAGCAAGGCGACCAGTGTGGGTGGTCCATAGTGAACGAGTGAGAACAAGGCAGGACATAAGTCTGAAGAAGCAGCAGGGCCTAGTGGCACAAGGGATCATAGGCCACAGTCGGCCTCGGTTTCAGTCTAAATATAATGGGGAGCCTTTGGAGGTCTGAGAACCAATGTGATCCACTTAAATTTTTAAAGGAGCAGCTCCAGCTGCTGTGTGCAGAATAGCCTGGAATGGGGGTGGGGGGGGATAGGAGTGGAGGGTCACAACTGTGATACGCAGTAGGGCTGGTGTCACAGGCATGCAAATAAGGGCGGTAGGAGAACACCTCTACATTCACCCGGAGGAACTCTCTGCAACAACCTGTGGCAAAAGACACAAACTAAATGTGAGAAACAAAGACTTGTTAGAACCCACCAAATGTCCATAAGAAAGACACCATTGAATTGTTGCATATTGCAGACCTACTCTGTGCCTCGGACTGTGCGCAAAATGTTATAAAAAACATCTCACTTAATCCTTCTAGTCACTCTTCAAGGTAGATACTACTACCCCCACTGCACAGATGGGGGAACAACCTCAACCTCGTTGCGCTCCAACTCTGAAATATATCACAAAACCCGAAAGGGCAGAAGTGGCTTGAAACAAATAAAATAGGTTTAAGTAAAAAAAAAAAAAAAAAAAAAAAGTTATTTGACTGAAGACTGAAAAAAGTTTGAGCTTATTCTTTTAGTTTCTTTCTTAGTATAAATGTGATGCATTCTCCTCTCAGAAATAGTAAAATATATACATAGAGAAGCAAAATAAACACATAAAGAGCCCCCATAGTCTTCCTTCCTTCCCACCTACCCCCCATCCTGTGATACAGACGTAACCATGCCCTTTTGCCCAGACACAATATTTTGCTACGAAAATGAGCTCCTGCCATACCCACTATTTTGTAACATCCCATAGTTCACTTAAAACACCATAGCACAAGAATTCATCTCAATGATTTCCTCTTTTCTTGGCCATTTGGTTTGTTCTTTTATTAATGAATATTTATTGTGCCCCCAACCTTTCCCTATTATAGTGAAGGGCAAGAAAAAATTATTGAAAATAATGTAGAAATAAAATAGAAAACCCTATGGAAAAAAAAATCCAGAAATGCTTTGCGTAAAGGAAGACAAATTTGTATGTGACGTTTTGAAACCTAACTATTGGTACGGCGCCTGGGTAGCTCAGTTGGTTGAGTTCCTGACTGTCCATTTCCACTCAGGTGATGATCTCAGAGTTGTGAGATGGAGCCCCGAGTGGGGCTCTGTGCTGGGCGTGGAGCCTGCTTGAGATACTCTCTCTCACCCTCCCTCTGCCCTTCCCCCTCTTCCCTCTCTTAAAAAAAAAAAGAAGAAGAAGAAGAAGAAGAAGCTAACTATCGGAGATACTCATTTTCAACCAAATTTTTGTTTTAGTTATGTTGTCTTGTTAGCCCCTCAGCTTTCCAGCACATCTTTTCAACCAAATCACTCATTTGTTCAAATTCACTTTGGCAAAATAGTTTTTCTGGCTGAGTCAGATGAATAATACCATTATTATGAGTGATTACTATTTATTTCACTTTTAATATATGTGTGTAGTAGCCCCATTGCAGACCTTGTTTTAATTAATCCTCCCAGTAGCAGCTGAACGAGGTCAGGATGGTCTTCCCTATCTCACAGAAATGGACTCAGAGTTTCAAGGGATAAGGTCATAGTCCAAGGTTACCTGGCGGGGAAGTGGGAGGGGTAGCATCTGAGCTCAGATCATCCTGGTTGCAGGCACCTGGGCCTTTGTCATTGCCACACAATGAGACATGCAGCAAACACAGCACACAGTAGGTACTCAGAGACCATCTGGCCCCTCCCTCCTTTAGAACATTAATTGCTAGTGAAGGAGAGCTGATACTAGGCTTATGATAAAATCTTTATTGATTCTAAAACCTTCCTCGTCTTCAAATACAACAGAGATTTCCAGAAGTTTAATTTCAGTTCCTGAATCTAGCGACTAATTTGTCTACAGTAAAAGGTGTTTATGGTAATGCTGTGACGCTATGTAGAACATGTTTTCATTTATATGCTTTTAATCTTGGTTTATAATGTGAGCTGTCATGAAAAATAACAAAATTAAACATAAAGGAGAAGAGAGAAAGAAGAACAATCTCTCAGGGAAAGCTGGTTTGGCTGGGTCAGAGCCGGCTATTACTTCACTGGATATCTGTTCCGAGGTGCACGGGGAACCTGGGGAGATAAACGGCCTAACCGAGTGCACCCGTAGAAAGGTAGACAGAGGCCATGCGGGCCTGTGGTGTGTGACTGGTACTGGGCCAGGAGTCAGGACACCTGGGCATGGCCCTCAGGCAAGTCATGTCACAGGGGTTAGATGTGGTCGTTCACTCACTCCTTTTCGTGGCTCATTGCACGTGTGTGCATCGGTCACCGCTTCGGGGTCCAGTTCTGTGTGGGCCACGGGAGGAATCTGAGATGCAAGGTGCACCCCCCATGGCCCAGCCCCGAAGGAAAGGGGGATCGAGGACAATCTGTCAACATGGCTACGCGGGGCAAATGCTTGTTGGAGACGAGGGCTTGTTCCTGGGTATACAGGAGTTTGATGAGAATTTTGCAATTTTATCTTTTCTTTCCATGATAAGATAAACCATATTTTAACTGTCATAAAGGAGAAAAAAAATCTTCCCATTTTGGCAACTGTGAGGTCATCAATGACAGGATGACAGTCTTAGCAAGACTGGGGGCAGAGGAGCTGAGCATAGGAAGCCTTCCCCTACAGTGGTGAGCAGCGCTTGTGAACTGGGGCTGGGCTTTACACAACATGCCCAGAAGATGGGGACAGTTCAGGAGCCCTTTCAACAACAGGTGGCCGTGAGTGGGTATGAGAGGAATAAGTGGGGGCCAGCAGAAGGTGGGTCACTGGGGGCCTGTGTGCCAGGCTGAAGCCTGACTCTAGCCTGGCCCAAATCTCTGACTCCTGCATTGCTTCCTCTGGGGAGGAGATCTATTCCTAGCTCTGACTTCCCCGCATGCAGCTAGCCCCAAAGCTGGGGACAGTAGGTGCTTGAAGGATAGTGAGAACAACCAAAGGATTGCAGGTTAGATCAGCTGGCGCATGGTTGGCACTCATTAAGGGCTAGCTCTCTCCTCCTTTGTCTTCCTCTGAGGGGGTTTGATTTGGTCTACAATGTCCAAGCTTATTACGGATCAGTGGTTCCAAAGGTTCTCCCCAAGATGGCCCAACGTTGGCTTGCGGTGGGCGGTGCTACACCCGGGGCTGCACGGGCAAGAAAGGAACAAGAAGCCAGGCCTGGGGCTCCTCCAGGGAGAAGAGGTGCAGCTGAGGGGCAGGGCTGCCCACTCCTTCAGTCTGCACAGCCAGGCCTTCCTGGTTCTGTTTGTTTTCTGCAGGAAGAGGAGGAATCCCGACCCATTGTCTAATGGTGATATGTGGCTGGGACAGACCTTTCCAATGTTTCATAGCACCCATCATCTCAGCCAGCCACTCAGGCCTTAAATCCCGCACCTTGCCAAGGCATCTGGCCATGGGGCCCCTGCCCAGATCCCAAACACTGCCTAGGGAATGTCTGTTAGGGCATCCTGAATTAACTCAAGCATCCTGTAAGCTTGGGCCAGAGTCCAAGGGCACAGACGGAGTGGTTAGCCTGACATCTGCTCTCCAGGAAAGCTGGGTTCAGGCTGCAGCTGTGCCCAAGCCCAGCGCCTAAGACCTAGTGCTTAGAGAGTTCTATTTTAGTGTCAAACTTTTTTTAAAACAGCACCTTTGGTGAAATAGGCTTTTTTCTCCCGTGTTGATTTTCTTCTTGGAATGGCCACAGGCTCAGTAAATCTTTGCTTTGCACATGAAAGGCATTTCCCTACATCTCCGTTGATCTGTTCACTCATCCGGCCAATGCATGTTGGTTGACACTCACTCCGGGCAGTTCTAGGAGTGAAGTCTTAGGCAGGAAGGAGGAAAGCCCCCTGTGCTGGAATGGCAGTTCCCAAAACCTGTCACCTGTACCTTCCAGATACTGTAGGGCATTATAAGAGGCAGGATTTGAGGAACCGCTTCCAACCCCAGCTGGATGAGCTTTGTACCCAGCAAGATCAAGGTGGAATCCTATTTCTACCATTTCCTACTCTACGAGCCTGGGAAACACCCATATTCCCTCCCTGAAGGTGAAGCCTCCTCTTTAAGGAAAAACCACTTGGACCTCCAAAGCTTGCTGTGATGTGCACTGAGGTAAGATGTGTAGAAATCAGTGCAGAGAAGCATAGAAGGGTCCGGCTGCGACTGCAGCTTTATCTGGGCAGCTGCATGACACCTCTATTTCCTGAACCCTAAAATGGTGACAGCAAGACCTATCTACCAAGCTTTAATACAGGATGGAAGAAGAGAACATTTGTAGGAGGGATCTTGAATAATGATAATATTTGAAATAGACAGAAGCAATTAACACGTAGCACAATACAGGACATCTCGTTGGAGGGAAACAAAACGATAGGAGGCCACACTCCTTCTGACTGTAGCAGGTAGAAGTCCTTGGTTCCCTCCTTCCTCTGGACAGGCCACACCTGTGGCTACCAAATGAGCACTGTGCTCAGTGCATTCACCCGCTGTCTTTCTTAAATCTTGCAGCCACCCTGGCCAGTGGCGGTCATGATCCCCGTTTGCAGATGGCGGTACAGCAACTCCGAGAGGCCCTAGGGCTCGCCCCAGGTCACACAGTTAACAAGTTGGGATTAGCCCCGAATCCGCTGGGTTCAACAGACCGCTCCCTTGCCACCAGATGTCCCTGACAGCCCACAGTGCTGTGCCCGTGCTTGCCGCCGCTCGAGTAAGAAAACAAAACCCACGCTCTTGGGGTGCCCTTGGTGCGGAGGGGATGCAGTGGCTGCTGTGTCCTCCCGGCTCTGGTCTCGGTCGGGAGAGGAACCGGGCTGATAAAGACTGAATTGTGCTTTTATCCGGCTATTCCAGGGAGGTTGAACTGTTTTCTCATATTTGCTATTTGTATATATTTTTTGTTTTCTTTTTGATGTGAACTAACCTCACATGCAGAAGGGGTTTCGTTCCTCGTTATTTGTTCTAACGTTCCTCCTCTGTCTTTTTAAAAACTGTATGATTTTTCGGGGCGCCTGGGTGGCTCAGTTGGTTAAGCGTCTGCCTTCGGCTCAGGTCAGGATCTCGAGGTCCTGGGATCCAGCCCCACATCTGGCTCCTTGATCAGCGGGGAGTCTGCTTCTCCCTCCCCCTCTGTGCTCGCTGGCTCTCTCAAATAAATAATAAATAAAATCTTTTAAAAATTGTATGATTTTTAACGTAAAAAATCGTTTTGAATTTTATATGATCACACTAAGTCATATTTTTATGTGTAGATTCTTCCACCATCATTGTCTTAAGAAAGTGGCTTCCTATTGTGAGGAGAGAATAATCCAGATGGATCAGAGTTAAATATGAAAAAGGAACATATGTATGTGTTTCCCTTCTAGCTTTTATTTTTTACTCATATGTTTATTATCTGTTATGTTGAAATCTATAATCCATCTGGAATTTATTTTGAAGTATCGTGTGAGGTGATGATCATTTTTTTTTTCAAATAGCCAGTTTCCCCAACACCTTTTATTGATTAAATCCAAGTCTTACATGCCATTGTGTGTAGTTCCTCATCATACAGCTGGTTCCATCCACCCAGGAACTGGTTTCCAACGATCTATTCTATCGCAATAACCTATGTGACATCCCTGTTCAAGCACTAGATCATTTCAGTGACTGTAACTTTCAAATGCATTTCAGCATCTGATGAGAATCTCACTCTGTTATTCTCCTTTTACAAAATCTTCTTTTGCCATTTTTCCAAATAAACTGAGAATCATTTTGGTGCGTTTAAAAAAAAAAATCCCATTGAGATTTTTGAGCACATTAATTGGAAAGAATTGCCATCGTTACAAGATTCAGTTTTTCCATCCAGGAACATGATACGTCTTTCACATGCATTATTTCTAGTAGTCCCAGAACTCCATGGAGTTGATATAATTATCATCATTTTACCAATGAGGAGACTAAGGCTCAGAGAAGTCACCAGCCTTTGTAAAGTCACCTCTAAAATACGTCTGAGATGCAAGCCACTGCTTTCTTCTGGCAGCTCAAAGGTTTCACTCAACAGAAAACTGAGTAAATTAAGAAAAAACATTTTGGGATTACTGACATTTAGCAAACATTTATTAAGCACCTGCTATGTGCCAGATATTGGGAATGAAGATGAATAAGATGCAGTCCCTGTTTTTTGAAGGTGCTCATAGTCTTGGGGGGAGGAGAAAAGTACACAGATAATATCTGTACAGTATAAGTTATGTAAAAAGAATAGTTCCTTGTATTGTGTGCTCACCATGTGTCAGGTGCTATCCTAAGCTCTTTACCCACGTCTTCTAATTTTAGCCTCAAAACATTTAGCCACTGGTGCATCCAGTGTACGAGAACCTCAAGGCACAGAGACTTTAAGTGACTTGCCCAAGATGGTGAAAATGCCAACAGGCGGAGCCGGCACGGAAGTCAGACTTGAGCACCTGTGCTAGGCCCACTGCTGCCCACGGATGAGCGTGGCCAGCTGGGTGGGCCTCAGAGAGGGGCACTTCAGTCAGCCTGGGCAGGCTTCTTGGAAGAAGCATAGATGGCCTGAGCCCGAAGGAATGAAGCAGACAGCAAAGAGGGAGAGACTAGACTCCCAGGCACAGAGAAAGCAGCACCTGCAAAGGTATGGGGCCATGAGGCCCGGGATGCACTGGGGGGGATGCAGACGAAAATAATCATAACCATAGTCGGTCACTTTCATCGAGCACTTACTAGAGGCCAGGTACTCTCCTGCGCTCTTTACATGTAGCCGCTGATTTAATCCTCACAACAGCCCTATGAGATAGAGGTTATTGTTCCATTTTACAGATGGGGAGAGTGAGACACAGGGAGATTACGTAACTGGATCCTGACCACACAGCTGATAGGCATCAGAGCCGAAAATGCAACTGGAAAGAGGAGTATGAGTCAGATCATGAAAAAAAATCTCAAGAACCAAACAGTTTGGACTTCAAGCTATAAAACTGAGAGTCATGTAAGGGTTTTGAGCAGGAGTCATGGTCAAATAATGAACTGGGCAGAGCCTCGACATTCACCCTCATCTCAGCCCCTAACCAGCTCTATCATCTCATTTAAATGCCACAACCAAACCACTGAGGCAGATACCATCCATGCCTATGTTTTCGATGAGGGCACGAGTGACCTTGCCAGCCCTGGAGAGTGGTGGAGACAGAATCCAAACGCCGAGGCATCTGGCACCAAAGGCCCGTTCTCCCCATCATCAGACAGTGGAGGGAGTGGAGGAGAAGCGGGGAGCAGGGGCCGGGTCCCCAGTGTGTCATAGCTCTCGCCCACACAGCGGGGTGAAAGTTCCCTGGCGGGCGTGTAGGTCACCTCCTGATGGTAATTAAAATGGAGAGTTGCAAAGATAAAACTTTACAAAGCATTCTTGGCATTCTTGCCCATGGCTGGAACAATATTAACTTTCTTTCGGGGGCATTGATAGACAATTCCATCAGGGTTTGAGTAACCCTGTCCATTTTCCCTTTTGCCCTGGAAAATCTCCACCTTCCGAGTCCAGACACCCATCGTTTGGATTACGGGAGGAGCCTACGTGCTGAAAGGCTGGCCTCAGAACCAATGCTACCATGTGAGCGCTGCCCATCTGGAACACATTTGGGCACCAAAGGGCCGTAATCATTTGTGATCCTGAGAACATGCACCAGAGACAGTTCACTGGGAACTTTAAAGAAAAACCAAAAAAGACGGACAGAGTCAACTATGTAAACATGTAAAACTTCTATACGAGGGGTGAAGGGGGAGCGAGAGTCACTGATATAAAAATCAAAAGAGCAGACTGCAGAAGAAAAACAACCCTATGGAGAGGAGACTCTTGTCTCCATTTTACAGATAAGAAAATGGAGGCTCTGGAATGTTAAGTATCTTACCCAAGATCAAGCGTGGGTGAGCTGGGATTTGAATCCATATCTGTTTGATTTCAGAGCATGAGGATTATGCCCTAAACTCTTGTGTAATTAGAGTAACAAGGAAAAGTGGAGACTTGAAAGGTTTTTAAAAAGTGTAGTAAATCTGGGAGACAAAATCAATACTTATATGGGTATAAAAAGTGCATTCGACTTGATTACAAAAGAAAAAAAAAAATCCAGACCCTAAGATGTAAGTGAGCAAAGAAGAGGATAATGTGTACATTTAAGGGACAAGCATGAAAAGCTATCCCACCTTTGAGAGCACTCAAAGAAAGGCAAAATGAAACAACGAGCATTTGTCTTTAATATGAAATAAACTCAGTGGTAATGATAACATCTAATGCTGGTAAACATGAGGAGAAACTGTAACATGTCAGCATTGCTGTCAGGCAAGTTCAATTGGTTCAGCCTTGTTAAAAAATAATTTGGCAATGTATTTCAAACATCACACACATTTTCACAGGATTTAACCAAATTCTGCCAGGCTTGGAAATTTATCTAAGTAAATAACCCAAAATGAAGACCAGGCCATCCTGCAGCCTTACCGACAATAATACGAAAATCAGAAACCATTAAAGTGCCCCACAAAAGAATAATTGTTGGCTCAGTTGGTGAAAGACTTGGACACAGTCTTCATCTTTTTTATTTAGCGAACACAATGCAACATCATGGAAAATGCTTCTGCTACAATATCAAGAAGGGAAAAAAGTTTACACAAGGGCACCTAAGCTATGATGGAGATGACCAAAAATTTTATCCGCAAACGGACAGAGACAGGAAAGGACTATGGACAAAAATTGGTGGGTTGGTGGGATTGTGGCTAATTTTTGATGTTACTGTTGATGCAATATTTGTGTAAGAAAGAAAAATCACACTCATAAAAGTAATAGCTCCATGATTGTATTGGGGTAAATTCCTCCAGGGCTAAAAATATGTTAAGAACTTCTGGAAAGCTACATTAACTCTTTAAATGACCACTGTGGGACCATTGAATGTTAAAATAATAATAATAGTAGTATAAAAGAGGCCAGTAAGTCAGTGCCGCTTCCAAATTTACCAAGTTAACTGCCAAGACATAACTTAGGCATTAAGACAATCTGGTCCAACAAGCCCAAATATAGAAGAGGCAGAGAATCACACGATGTCTCTAGCCGAGTATGGACAACTGAAGAACACCATTTGCGGGTCGGCCTTTATGCACTCACAGTTCTTGCCATAGTTCCCACAGCTAACCGTGCCCTCTGCAGGAGGGCACCCCCACCTTCTAACTTTTACCATGTGAGTTTCTGAGCCAGCCCGACCAATCCCAGCTTAGATGCCATTCATTATACCATTCTTGGGGTGTCTTACTCTAGTTGAACCTGTCTCCTTGGGCCGGGGGCAGGGTGAGGCTGAAACTTCCAAAGAAAGAGCTATGTCCCTCATCTATGATGAGTCCCCACGGCATCCGGCACCATCTCAGCCATTAACAACACTCACGACACGCGTCCGCTTCCTGTGGCCGCTGTAACTAATTATCCCAAAAGTGGTGGCTTAAAACAGAAACTCACTCTCTCACAGCTGTGGAGGCCAGGAGTGCGAAAGCAGTTTCTCGGGGCTTCTTCCTGAGGGTCTTCCAGCTCCCGAGGGCTGCCGGCACGACCAGGCTGATGGCCCCACCACTGCTCTCTCTGCCTGCGTGGTCCCATCACCTTCTCGCCTTTGGGATCAAATCTCCCTCTGTCTCCCTCTTGCGAGGACATTTGTGATGGCATTTTAGGGCCCACCCAGATAATCCAGGGTAACCTCCTCCTCTGAAGCTCCAAATAGAATCTCATCCACGAAGACCCTTTCACCAGAGCAAGCAGGCCTGACATTGGAGGTGTGGCCACAAGTGCGGATGTTCGTAAAAACAAAATCAGCGACGTGACGTTAAATCAGGCCAAGGGGATTGTTCACTTTGGTTTGGTTGGAATTTCTTATTTGCGTAGAGCTGACGCGCAGCGTTCCGTTGGTTGCAGGTGTACAAAGAAGCGATGCAACTTCTCTCGTTGTTCTGCTCGGCTCACCACACAGGTAGCTGCCCTCAGCCATCCCCCAGCGCTGTTACAATGTCGTTGCATTGTACTCCCTATGCTGCCTTTCTTCCCCACAACTTACTCATTCCATGACCGGGAGCCTCTACCTCCCCCTCCCCTTCACCCATTTTGCCCAGCCCCCCAGCCCCCTCACCTCCGGCAATCACCAGTTTGTTCTCTGTATTTATAGCTTTATTTATTTATTTGTTATTTGACTGAGGGGGGGGAACACAAGCATGGGGAGCAGCAGAGGGAGTGGGAGAGGGAGAAGCAGGCTTCCCGCGGAGCAGGGAGCCCGATGCGGGGCTCGATCCCAGGACCCCGGATCATGACCTGAGCCGAAGGCAGACGCTTAACAACTGAGCCACCCAGGCGCCCCTCAAATAAATAAATCTAAAAACAAAACACTTTTCCCCCAATTATTTATGCCCCCTTCCCAGCACCCTTAAGCATTTTATTCTTAACACCTATTGACCTTCTCCCCCGACACCCCAGGGGAAAGCATCCAGGCATACTCTTAACACTACCTATATTCACCATTTTTTTTTAAGATTTTATTTCTTTATTTGAAAGAAAGAGAGAGAGCACGAATGGGGGATAGGTGCAGAGGGAGAGGGAGAAGCAGGCTTCCCACTGAGCAGGGAGCCCGATGCGGGGATCAATCCCAGGACCCTGGGATCATGACCTGAGCCGAAGGCAGATGCTTAACCAACTGAGCCACCCAGGCACTCTTCTATATTTATAGCTTTGATTCTACTTTTTGTTTGTGTATTCATTTTTTTTTATACTCCACATATGAGTTGAAATCATGCCAAGCCTTTGATACACTTGTCTTAAGATAGTAATAAAACATTTCAACATCAGCAATGTGAAGTGTCTAGACTGATAAAGGGTCTCTGATGTTTGCTGTGTGAGTTTTGTGTAGTTGTGTGTATTCTTTGTTCAGTGAATGGGTGAAACACCGCAGTCCTTAAGCACATGGTTTCCTTTGTCGTGTTGGCACAACAAGTGACTTCTACATTCAGCCACAGCATGTGAGCAACTCCTATCAGCAAGCAACTTCTTTCGGTTAATAAATAAGGTTTCCAAAATCATGTAAGGAGGGACTTAACCTTGCTGAATGCGAAGATTGTTCCTCAAGTCACTGTAACCTTAGTAATTGCTTATTGTAGTAGATATTCTGGTTTTATTAAAATAAGTAGTTAAGGGGCACCTGGGTGGCTCAGTTGGTGAAGCGTCTGCCTTTGGCTCGGGATCATGACCCCGGGGTCCTGGGATCGAGCCCCACGTCGGGCTCCTTGCTCAGCGGGGAGTCTGCTTCTCCCTCTCGTCCTTGCTCATGCTCTTCCTCTCTTTCAGATAAATAAATGAAATCTTTTTTAAAAAATAAAATAAGTAGTTAAACTGAAAAACAACACCTACACCTGTCATGCTCACAGGTTGCAGGGATTGGGGTGTGGATGCACTTTGTGGGGGGGCATTGCTCAGTCTCCCACACTACACGCTGTGGAAATAGAGGACAAAATTGGCCCCCTCCTCCCTAGAAACTGGGTCAAGACAAGCACCTCTCTAGTGCCTAGGAACTCTCAAGGGACGCTCACCCGTCCCTTTCCTCAGCAGCCAACTGCTCAGTGTTCACCTACCCAAGGTTCAGTGTTGGGCACTGGGGATGGAGATGTAAATAAGACCCAGAACTTCAGAGCATTCAGAGTGGGGTTGTTTTTTTAAGATGATTCAGAGACAGTAGCATGTAACTCTGCTCTTAATTTATAAGTGGGAGCCAGACAGGCAGATGAGGAGCAGGAGGACGTTTCAGTGTGGCCTGGAAGAGCTCAAAGAATTGAGATAATGGAGATGAGTCTGGCTGGGTCAAGGCATGGGGGATGCGTATCAGAGAAAGAGGCCCAGTCAGGCCTGGAGAAGGAGCTCGGGCAGAGCCATGGGGGGGGGGGGGGGGGCTCTCAGCCAATGGGGTCCCCACAGCTCTACCTCAGAGATGTGACCGTTCACCCTCTGACTCAGCAACCTCACTCACAGGAATCAGCCCAACCAAAATACACACCCACAGAGATGCATGCTCAAGGATGTGCATTAAGGATGTGTTTGAGGAGTATTGTTTAAACAGCTACAATGTATAAACCACCCGAATGACCTCAGCTGGGCCGGTTGGATACTGGGATATTGGGCAGCATGAAAGGCACCAAGGGGGCCCTGTGTGCTCTTGTGAAGAGGTGCCCAGAGGCTGGTGTCATTTCGGGGGAACCGCACACGGAGGAACAAAGTGCGTGGTGTGGTCCCACTTAGATGTCTAAAACCCCCAAACGATACGGGTTTGTATGAAAATATAGGCAGAGAGGAAAAAAATCAGTAAGAATACGCAGAAATGAATAGCAGTCAGTTGAGGAGAACAGATTCAGATGAGGGAATTGAGAGAAATGAGAACTTTTGATCCCCTTTTCAGATGGGTCTTTTGATGTTTTTATAAAAGAAGCGTTTCTTAGGTACATAATTTGTGAGTGCTAAAAGAGAAAAGGATAGGGCCTAAAAATAAATTGAATAGAAAAAGGGCAATGAGTTAGCTTTCAGAAGCTCTTTGAAGACATGTCCACGCAGCACGTGTGGAAGGCAGACTGTCGGACAGGGCTGCACGGGAAGCAGGGAGGCCAGTGAGGGCCCCCGAAAGCCCAGGGGAAGGGGAGACACAGATTGGAGCCCTGGGAACTCGAGAGGAGAGCAGAAGACAAGAGGTTTCCAGACGGAAGTCAATCAACTTGTGGCCCACGCTAAGTGGGAGATGGAGAACAGCAGTCTAAATCGTGGAGGCCGACTCCAGGGTTTATAAATCTTGTCCAGTGGAGAGAATGGGGAGGCATTCACCGAGAGACCAGGTCGGAGAGAATGAGCCCTGTCCCCAGGGAGAAGAGTGAACGGGCTCGGCTTTCTGGAGATCTGGGAAAGCGTTGCCTTCGTCCTGAGTTGGCCATCTCCCTGACACAATGGTCTGTCTGTCTTCCTCAGAAGAAGGGCCAGCCCATGGGAGGAGAGCTGGTCCTCCTGCTCCAAGAGAAGTATTGAGGAGTATTCTTGAGGAGCTCCTCGAGCTCCACGAAGATAGGGGGTCCCTGGGGTTCCAGGGCCTAGGACCTAGGAGTCTCAACAGTGTGTTTCATGGAAGAACCAACCTCTCTGAGTATTTCTACAAGCTGCCAATAGGTGACAGTCACCGGGCCCTTCCCTGGGAAGCACCAGGCCCACCTCCGTGTGACTGACTCCCCAACTCCATGACGGCCAATGCAAGGTGGTGCCTCCACCCCAAGGCCACCCCTCCCAGCTGTCGGCTTATCCACAACTTACCTCCAAATAAACTTCGAAGCTCTCTGCCTGGGCCACGTAGACCTTTGACTTTATGGGCAAACTTTCTTAAGCAAGATCTAGTAGTGATGGGGCACCTCCCAACTCTTCAACTGTCCCTTCCTGCCCTATAACCGGGCCGGAAGGGAGTGAGGCACAGACGGTGGCTAATGGCTTTGCTTTTCCTAACGTTTACGGAGTTTCCCCATTTCGTTACAAGTGACATACATGTCCTTCCTTGCAGAAATAATGATAGCTTTGTGATCAGTTTTCAAATCCCAAATGTAGCCAGCCATTTATTGGTGCCTCTGCTGGGTGTTTCTCAGACACAGCCCAGGCCAGGACAATAAATATCAGCTGAAGTGAACAACCCTCATTGCCAAGGTCGTCAAGTGTATGTTAACGTTATGAAACTAACCAGCCCTTTGTCTCTTGGGTTCCCAGTCACATCACCCATCAATTCCAATACCAAGGCTGCAATCAAAACTTTATCTTCCCTGAAAAACCCACAGATGACTATGTTTTGGCTAAACTGATGTGAAAGAAAGAAGGAAATCAACAATTCTGCACCTGGCAGCCCAGGCGGGTTGTGCAAGCTGCTTTTTATGTTTTCTCACATACTCAACACTATAGGCATGCAATTCCTTGCTTCGCCTTATGGATGGGGAAACTGAGCCTCTGGGATGGTGAAGTGACTTGACCAAGTCGCATGGCAAGTTGGGGGCACTAAAGGTGCAAGCCGGTCCATCACACTCCCTACTCGCATCCACCGACTTGTCAGTAAAGATGCCACGCGTGTGGGCACCTTTATTCAGGCTTCTTGAGCATGCTTTTTCCCACTGGCCCTCTGCTGAGATTGGCTACTGAAGGCAGAGCTGCCTGAACATCACACAGTCCCCACTACCACTCTGTGGGTTCCTTGTGATGAAGGTTTTGTTTGCTGAATTTGCTGGGATACAGACCTGTACTCAGTCCTCTTGGTCTGTGATTCGGACTAAGGGTCCGGGGCTGCAAAGGACACTCAGTCCCCCCAGTATCCTCAGTCAGCAAGATTATATTCTGCTGCATGTGTGGCCAAGGCTGCTACTTGCCCGACAGTATTTGTTCTTCCCTTCTCCTTTGGTACCAGAACCTCTGATTATAGCTGGGCACATGAAATGAAGATAGTTCTCAGGTTCCCTGGAAGCTCAGTGTGACCATGTCACTAGGTTGTGGCTAATGGCACAAAAAGAGAAGTACACTTCCCTTTCTCTCTCTCTCTCTTTTTTTCTTTCCTACTGGCTGGAATGCACATGTGATAACAGTAGCTCTAGCAGCCATCTTGTACCATGAGATGGAAGTCCCATGATGAAGATGACAAAGAAGCAAGAACACAGAAGCCTGCAATGTCCCTGATGATCATGGAGTCGTCCAGCCATTCTGGACTCTCTGTCTGCCTCCAGGATTCCCTCATGCAAGAGAAATAAACCTCTCTCTTGTTTAGGGTACTGTGATATTGCATTTCCTGCAATGTGTAGCTGATGAACAATAATCTGATAAAAAAATCTTGTGTCAAGAGCTCCTGGAGGGCAGAGTCCTGATATTTAGTACCTTGCACCCCCAGATTCTAACCCAGTGCTTGACCTACAATCAAGGATCAGTGATAGAAACGTAGAGTTAGAAGGGGCCTCGGGAAGCACCTGGACAATCTTCGGCCCACTGCCTGAAGATGATCTTGTAATCTCCCCCTTAGAACATGCTGTCTACCCTGTGGACCCTGAGTCGGTAAGTGGCTTCCCCATCCTCATCAAGGTACCAAGTCCTGGTGATTCTACCCCTCAAATATCTCCAGAGTCCCTCCCCTCCTTTCATTCCTCATTCCTTGCCTCCATTTCTGAGATCTGAGGATCTTGCCAACTCTCAGGTCTGCACCAGCCCCTCTTCTTTTTACAAATCTACTCATAGCCCCCACTCCCACAACCCAATATACACACTAGCTGCATAAGGGCTAAAATTGGAAAAAAGAAAAAACTTTGCTTTCATATGATTGCAGATTTCATGATTCTCTTTAAAAAATCAGAAGATGGGCTGGATTAAGGCCTGTATTCCCACTTGGTCATGATTAGCTGGAGCTGAGCCCCATGTCTGCTGGTGAAGCTGGGTCCTGTGTTCTTCCGCTGCAGTGGTCTTCACCCACTCCCCTCACTCACGTTTGTGACTTACTAAGCCCCAGGAGGCATTTTAGCGTGCCCTCTCTCCTGGCAATAGTGACAATTATTACAGCACAACACCTGGGTGGCCATGGTACAGGTATGGGGAATATTGACATTCAAGGATGACATTTAAATTGCACCTGAAGGAGGCATGGAATTTTCCAGGTGGAGTCAAGAGAGAGGCGACAACATGAGTAAAGACATGGAGATGCGGAAGGACGTGACATTTTTCAGGAATGAAAGAAGCTCCCAGCCCCGCTTACTCGGAGTTTTGGGGTGCCCCTGGATGGGTGGGACATTCCTCTTTTGTCCGTGATACTTCACCCTGCCTCTTTAGTCATTTGTGTCCTCTGCACTGTCCCTAGAAGGAAACGGACATTTGGATTTTTTGGACCACAGAGTCAATTCTGCATTCCTGAGTTGGGCAGATGGATCAGGCAGGACGGGCCCTGTCATGCTGGGATAACAAACAATCCCAAAATGTCAGTGAACACGACAAGCTTATTCTTACACAGGTCACTGGCCTATGGCAGGTTAATGGTTGATGGTGCAGGGGGAGGGCTCTTCTCATCAGAGTCATCCAGAAGCCCAGGCTGACAAAGCTCCACTTCCACGTGTGCCCACACGACACCAAGGCAGGAAAAGGGAAGGTAGTGAATAGGGCACTGACTCAAAACTTTGGCTCTGGAGCAATGTGTGTTACTTCTACTCACATTTCATCAGTCAAAGAGAGTCCTGTGGCCACCCGATGTCCAACGGGGCAGAAAAGAACAACTCTACCACGTGCCTGGAAAAAGGAGGGGAGCCCCAGGATTTGTGAGCCTCCCCCACAACAGTTCTAGCACCCGAGGTCCTTTGTCATTGACTCTTCCCCTTTCTCCAGGCTCAGTGTCCATCTTCTCCCCCTTCTCCTGGCCTTGGCCATCCTAGACTACTTGAAGTTCTAAGAACGTCCTATGTACATTATTTCCATGACTTTTCCCATATGCTACTCTGTCTGCTCAGGGAGTCGTCCTTCACTTTTCTAGGAAAGCTCATTACATCTCTCAAGACTCCATTCGAAGGCATCCTCATCTGGAATGCTGACACCACTCCCCAAACCCACCATACACCGGGCTCGGTTATGGACTTTCATAGCACCAGCCATATTGTTCAGATTGTTGAATTCATCTCCTGCCCCATAAGTGACTTTATAGGTCTGTCTCCCCAGTTACACTATGAAATCCTTGAGCACAGCCTAGAACCTAGCTCAGAGAGAATGAATATTAAATGAATGAGGGAAGCAACTGAGGGCCCAAAGCAGAAAGAGGGCTGACAGGGGTGGGCAAGCTGGAGAGTATGTGTCCCCTAGGAAGGGGCAGCAGCCATTCACTTTCAGCTGCTAGTTGCCACAAAGCCATTCACTTTCAGCTGCTAGGTTGCTGCATCTTTCAATTTTTCAAGAGAGATTAGACACCTGTATTTTCATGAGAAACTCCTAATTTCTTACTATCTGGATTTGTCCCCATGCAACATGCATCGGGGAGCTCGGTTACAAAAGCTCCCTGGGTCGGCTCTGGGAAGCAGGTGGTTTGCACACTAATCCTAACTCTGCTACTAACTGGTTGCACAACTTCAGGCTCCTTGGGTAAGCCCTCTGAGACTCAGTTTCCTCTTCTGTAAAATGACAGTAATAATAGTACTTTATCATATTGTCATGAGGACTAGATAATGACGAACTCAGGATTAAAGCATTTTGCACAGTGCTGGGTGCCTAGTAAGTACTCATTAAATGCTAGTTATTAATATCATTAGATAATTGCGTATATAACTATATAATTACACCTTGCAATAAGTGCCAGGGGAGGGGGAGGGAACACAGGGAGTTCTGAGAGGAGCTAACAGGGGGGGGCCCTGCTTCATGGAGACGGTCGGGAGAGATTCCCTGAAAAAGTCACAGGGTGGTGAGGACGGGTTAGCGCAACAAATAGTTGGGGGGGCATGTGTTCCAGGCAGAATCTGCAGCAAGTATAAAAAGCCCTAAAGTAGAAAGAAACTAAAGACAAGAAGGGTCATAGAATAGGTTTCACAATTCTCAATGTCTGATAGTAGGAAGGATAACATTTGAAGGAAACTTTTTCTGCTTCTTAAATTCTTCAAGAGATGTATTTATATTCAGAACTAAGTCGGTGGCTGGCACTGGGGCTGGCTAGGCCCTTTGGAATCTTCCACAAAAACATTAATTACCCCAATGCCCAATACCTTGATTGGTTCACTTGGAAAACATCTACATTTACTATGTACCCAGCGTGGCCCTGAGTGCCAAACGATGAAGAACCAGGCAACAGCCATTTGACATCAAATGGTCTGAGATCTGGACCCAGTATGTAGGAGAAATGACAAAGAATGCTTCAGAAGACACACTTCTTAAGGGAGCTAAGCTGAGCTCTGCCCAGTTCTTACCCTTCCAGCAGGCTCACTGGGCCCAACAGAGACCCCAGAAAGTCCAGGGGGAGGATGCAGACTCCCTAACACTCATCTCTCTTCATTGCCCTCAGACAGACATTTCATACAACTTCAACAGCAGGTCGGCTGAGCATGCCTTCTTAGACTAAGAGCTGGACTTGGAGGATCCCGAGCTGCTGCCTCAAGGGGGGATCCAAATGATTTACCAGCCAGGAGAATGAGCAAAGGGGTGTCATTTTGGTGAAAACCCAGGAGGCCACATGGGCCCCTCACCAGATGGAGGGCCTGGACCACCACTATTCACCATGAACATGACTGTCTCTAGAAATCCGTAGTGTGAAGATTCTCTCTAATTTTTTTTACTTTCTCCATGTTAAATATGTAATTATATATATTTTATAGAAAAACAAAAAAGCACAGGTGAAACTATGAGAGAGAGAAAGAGGAAGAAGCCCTTCTAATTCTGCAAGCCAACAATGACACCAGCAGATACAGCTCCAGGCCTTTTCTAGGCATATCTACATAATGGACCACTGCGGAGCCTACTGTGTCCCTCAAATCCCTCTGCAATCCAACACGGATTGGGTGTGTGCTGGCCATAGAGTGCTCCATGTTATAAACACACCGTAACTTATTTAACCAATCCTTGACTTTGAATTGTTAGGGTTCTTTCCAAGTTTTCCCTATAATCAATAATGCTTATCTGGGGAGGTGGGCCTGAGAACAAAGCTGAGGCCCAGTTAAGACTTGGGGTCTTGTTAACAAGTAAAAACTTTGTCACCCTATGCTAAAGAATGCCTTATTAACAGAGTTGAGATTACCCCCATGAGTGTGCATATTGGTGCTTGGAGTCGTGAGAGTGAAAAAAAATTATTATTTTAATGTATATAAAGCACAAATAGACATCCAGTACATAAAACAGATAAACAGTATATATAAGATATTAAAATTTCCCAGGGGTAGGGGGCTCAGAGATTAGGGAAAAAAATCTCCGTAAGTCTCATCATGGGGAGAGTAATGAAAAAAAAAGGTTGAGAAACACTGTGTTATAGGGATGTTCAAGTTCATTCAGACCAAACCTAGTCTACTCCTAAATAGCTGCATTATTTCATACCGACCAATGATTTCTAGCCTCCAAATGCAAATTTTGACTGAGGTAAGCAAATGTGTAACTTTTCTCATCATTTAATGATGAAAGATTAAGTAAGTCGATGTGAGGCAACACTCAGAAGACAGAAAATGGGTCATCTTTTGCCTCAACAAATTCACACCTTGGGGGACACCTCTGCTTTTTTTCTCTCCCCTGCCGCAGAAACAGTCCTTCTCCCGGCATTCAGACCAGGTCCAAGGCATTGCCACACACTGAGGACCAGGACAGGCATGCTCCTTCTCATCTGAAACCGCTCCATAAACAAGCAAATGAAGTGGCGAATTTACACTCATAATATCCTCATTAGCTCCTTTGAGTTATGATTATGTTTTTCTATTTGGATTTTTTTCCCACAGATGATAGAAGTCTTAATATGCCAATAAAATACATCTGAAGAGACTTTCAGAGGGAGATCTCAAAGCACTTTATAAACATTAACTCATTAATTCTCCTCTTACCCTGACAGATGGGTAGCTGTCACGTCTTATTATCCCATTATCATTGAGAGAAACTGAGACCGGGAGATTAAACGCTTCCCTACAGGCCTGTGGGAGGGAGTGGCAGGAACAAAGGCCTCACCCTGCCTTTGTCCAGCTCACTCAACCTGCTGGGGGAGAGGGAAGCAATGCAATGTGTGAGGCACCTACTATGCGCCAGGCACTGGCCCGAATCAGTCAATGCTTCGTCTTTTTTCACCAAAACCCTGCCCACTGGGAGGTTTAGGGGATCCGCCCAGAGTGGGAGACAAAAGTGGGATTCAGCCCAGGTGTGTGCACATGCGGCCAGACAGTCTCAAGCTGAGGAGCTGAACACCTAGGAGCCAATTCCGTTTTGCAAAATGAGACATTTACTGTAATATGTTTTGCATCAAGAATACCCGCTTGGGGAGGTATACCAGATGTCAAATGGGCTGGGGTGTTGCTAGACTTTGGCTCCTGGTAACATATGAGCTGTGTGTCACTGCTTCTCAGCGAGCTTCGAGGAGCATCGGCATACTGAAATCTCCACTCCAAGACACCGTCCCTTCCTCTCGCCCCCGGGAGACGTCAGCCCCTTTCGTGAGATTACCATTACTACCATTACTGTTACGATTGTTGTCGTGATGCTTCTGCATGAATATTGTTGCACCATCCCTTCTTGTAAATGAGCCTTTTCACCTTCTTACCGGGAAATGGGAGGAAGAAGGAGAAAAAAAAAAAAATGTAACCAACTGCCAAGTTCCTAGGTTAGAGCAGCTTCCAGCAGGAAGACATGCTTCAAGCACCTATGTAAACTGATCATCTCAAGTTACTTTGGTATTCATCTATAGAATTTTTCAATTATGTATGACTAATTTTGCACAAAGTCATTATTTAAAGCAATTTGTCTCTATGTGAGAGGCAACACCTTCCCCTTCCTGAAAGGTGGGCGGGGAAAATGTCATAATCCACCGTGCTCCAGCTTGAATTATTAAGCGGTCACAGGAGTTCAAAAGAGAAAAATAATGAACAGGTAAGTCATCACATGTAAAAATTCCTCCTCTATATTATCAAAATACAAATTAATTACAGATAAGATCAAACGAGTTCTCTTTAATGTATGGTTTTCCCAGAGAAGGTAATGAAAATAGTGTACTGCCTGTGGGAGGGGAGCTGAGGGGTATATAGAGGGATCTTTTATTAATGTTGGCGGCGTTTCATTGGAGACACGGTGCCTGTGAAGGCTGCAGAAGGGGCCTCTGGAGAGCTCTGGGACATGCAAATAAAACGTGCTTTATTGCACTAGGTGCTAACTCCCGTATGATCTCATCCCCATAGGGTCACTCACAAGGTAATGGTAAAACCACCCCGTACAATTACCCCACCAGCCTGTGCAATCAACAGGTTGAGAAGCTGGCAGCCAACAGTCTTGCCAGTGGAGCTTGGCAAAGGCCAAGGAATTGCGGTCATGGCCTTCACAGGGCTTTCATTCTTGATCTTCCAAGCAAGGACCACAGCCGAAGTAAGCCCATGATTCACCTTCCTTGGGGCGGGGGGGAGGGGGAAGGCGGGGGAGAGGAAAAGAGAAGAGAAGAACTCCTCCTCTCCACCTTCCCTACCCCCAGCCCCTTCCCAGTTGTATGTAATGCTAATATTCACATGACAGCAAACATTTTCAAAATAATAGTCCTATATACTTAAGGTTAATCAGAACGGGCGCCATCCAACTTGCAAAGGTAGTAATTTTCCTTCATTAAAGCCAAATCAAGAAAGAGAACTTTGGGATTCCTTAGGGCTAATTACAAGGTGTTAATAATAACAATATAATGGCAGCAATTTTCCAGCTTTGCTCAAACCCATAATCTGCTTGAGTGCCTTATAGGATTGTCTGTGAGTTTATATAAAGCCAAGTGTTAGTCCAGAAATGTTTTCAGTAATTTCATTTTTACATCATGTCTCTCCCGAGTGTTTATGATGATGTGGTAATTGTTGGTGAAGAAGGTTCTCTTTGGGCAAAGAACGAGTCGCAGCTTGACACCTCACAGGACCCTTCTTTTGTTTCTCTTGAAGGGCATCCTGAGAAGGAGTGATGGGTCAGCAGGAATGAACCCGGTCACCCCTGAATGCTCAGAGACTCCAGGAAGCGAGGACGTGAACATGTCCCTCGGAGTCACCCGCACTGCTCCCCCCACCACGACCCAGTAAAAGGAAAAAAAAAAAAAAAGAGCCGACGACATCTTTGGAAAGGAACGGGCAGGAGCGATTTGGGCAGCCACCTGCGGACGGGCAGGGGACACACCACAGTGTCTCAATGCAATGGTTTTTCCTCAAAACCCGTCTGCAGTTGTTAAAAATCGGCTGATCCAGGAAGGGTAACAAATGGTCCGCTTTGCTCAGTGTGACCATTTATTTCACTAACCGGTCCTCCTTACTCACTGAATGCACAAGACCTTTCTTCTCAGGATCTTGACTCACAGGCGTGGGATCATTCTTCTTAAAACTCAAAAAGCTCAAAGGAGAAGCTGGTGAGGGCCACTTTATCTTTCCCTTCCGTTCATTTATTTGCCGCCCCTCAGTACCAAGGGGATGACCGCATACTCACTTCGAAAAGAAAGGCCTTTTAAAGGCCAAGAAACTTCGCGTCCCCCTCATTCTCTTTCTCTCTTTAGACTGCCTAGGGGAGAATTCTTCTCAATTTTGGACAGGAAAGAACTGAATTGTCTGATATTGCCAAGTTGGGGTCTGAAGCCAGTTTTTTACAACCAATTTCTAAATCTGATCATAAAAGTTGCTGATGGAAAAGCTGAAACAATGCAAACTTCATGCGGTTTTTGTTGACTGTTTAAGGATGCCCAGGAGACACATTAAACCGAAGAAATGATAATTTGTCCTAATTGGGTTAGAACCACAGATAAACAGGCACCATCTGGACTTCTGTTCATTTGGGAGGTTACAAGCAAGGACAGTAGGATCTACACTATTTTAGAATGTCTAACTTTCTTCCCTCTCGATCCTCCAGGGTGGAGGCCGGTAACGAAGTGGGGCAGGCAAGATGCAGGAAAACACGGGGGCAGCTGCTTGAGTTTCAAAGTCCTTCTCTGGAAAATGGAAACCAATACTACGCTACCGGGTCTTCTGGTCATTTGATGAAATCATCGACATTAATCTGTGCCATTTAAGTTACGAAAACTTAACACTCCCACAGACTGAAGATGTCTTCTTCTCTCACTGGGGCAGGCTGAGATGGGGAGAGCTCAGAGAACTACAGCCCAGAGAAAGGAACAGACTTGCTCAAGACCACAGTTTACACATTTGAAGAAGAGGTGCAAAATTTTTTTTTTCCAGGTGTAGATCACCCCTAGTTTGTTTTAAAAGCCTCTAAGGGAAACACACATGTTTGAGAAGCAAGAGAGATGCCTGAGAGGTGAAGGTTGAGTAATCCAAAGCCAGCTAAAGACACAGGTCTTCAGAAAAGGAGATGTCTGCTCATTGGTAGACATCCTTAGTTACCTCCCAGCAGCCATTCCCTGCCTTCCTTGTTAATAGAACCCTAATTCTGTGTGAGTAGCAATACATCCATCCCCAGGGGATGAATCACGAATGGTCTAAGCCAAGGATCAGCAAACTACTGACTACAGTCCAAACTCGTCCCCCTGCCTGTTTTTGTGCCGCCTAGGAGCTAAAAATGTTTGTCATACTTTGAAATGGTTGAAAGAACCAAAAGAAGAATGATTATGAAATGAACTTGAGATTTATATGGAAAACTAGAGGAAAATCATATTAAATTAAATTATATTATAGTCAAATTACAGTGTCCACAAAGCTTTATTAGTAGGTTGACCAACTGTCCCAGTTTGCCAGGGAATGAGAGAGTTCCCTAAACTCTGTGGAGTTTTGGTACTGAAAATAGGAATGCTTCTAGCAAACCAACATGAGCTGGTCACAGTGATAGCCACCTCAGTCAAATCTGAATTTCAGATAAACAATGAATATTTTAGTATTTATTATTGTTAGGATAAGTATGTCTGAGATATTGTATTGCACATGGTCATACTAGAAAAGCATTTGTTGTTTACACGAAGCTTAAATTTGTTGAGCATCCTGTATTTTTGTTTGGTAAATCTGACAACCTTAGCCACACTTGTGTTTACATATTGTCTATGGTCTCTTTCCTGCTTCTGCAGCAGAGTGAGTGGTTGCAACACAGATGATACAGCCCATAAAGCCTAAAATATTTGCTATCTGGCCCTTTACAAAAAAGGTTTGCTGATCCCTGGTCTAAGCCAATCACAGTAACTTAATTCCCTTCTGCCAGCAGTCACATACCAGGCTGAGCATGTGACCCATGAGACAAAAGAGGAGGTCTACTGGGCACTTCCAGGAAAGATTTCATCCCTGACGACAGGTAAAAGCACCTTGCAGAAAAAGTCCTTTCATTTTGTTTCCCTTCATCCTTCCTTCTCTCCTTCCAGCTTGGGAGGCTGGTATATAAAAATGTGATGGTTGGAGTTGCAGCAGCCATCTTGTGGTGTGAGGGAAAACTTGGTCTACTCACCCAACACTGGGGTAGCAAAAAGAACCTGGTGCCTCTGAGGGACCATCTGCTCCTAGGCAGAGATTCTTAACATGAGGGGTTATGAAGTTGGTTGGGGGAAGAATTACATCATGACTTTCAAAACTTCTAACTGAAATGTATTACTTTCTTCAATAATGAACATATGCAACAATCTACAGTAGCATTAGTACTGGAACTTTATCACTGTATTATTCATCCTCTGCCCCCCTCCAAGAGTCACCTCCATCCCACATGTGTTTATTCAACCCATCCCAACATCCCCAAATGGCTCGAGACACTGCAGAATCAACTCAAAGTTCAAAAATCTCATCTAAATCTTATCGACTTAAAAGTCTCAAATTTCATCATCTAAATCAGGTATGGGTGAGATTGTGGGTATGATCTACCCTGGAGCAAAATTCCTCTCCAATTCTGGACCTGTGAAACTAGAAAACAACTTACCTGCTCCCAAAATGCAAGGATGAGCCAGGCATGGGATACCAGTTATAGACACTCCCATTCAAAAAGGGGGAAAAAAAAAATGGAAGAGAAGAAGGAGTGGCCAGTTCCAAGCAATTGTAAAATCAGGCTATATTAGGTGTTAAGGCCTGGGAATATCCCTTGTGGTTCAAGGCTCCCCCTCTGAATTGGTGGTTCTCCCCCAGAATCACCCTCCCTTTTTCTTGAAGGGAGCAAGTATTTGCAACTAAGCACTTTTATCACCCTCTTTTCTGCCTGTAGCATTTTGGGGAGTCTGACAGTCTACTTTTATTTCATCCTTGGACTGCCAGTCCGAAATGGCAGCATTTCTGCTGATGTAGAATTCCCCGTAACCTTGTGAGTCTCCTATGTATGTCATAGGAATTCACTCTGTTAGACAAGCAGCCACTCCCCACCCCCCGCCACCACACACACACACAGATCTTTCTTGGATAATTCTGTCCTCATTCCTGGCTTTTGCCGTGATGGCTGAGCAGATCCAGGAGCAACGCACTTAATCTTTTCAAAGAACCCTCCCCACGGCTGCATCCTCTGACCTTTGGGAACTTCTGCAGCACCAGCAAAAGGTTGGATACATCCTCGGCTTTCTCTCCAGAGCACACTTTCCTGGCAGCAAATCCAATGGTGGTATCTTTTGATAACATCTTTTAGCAAATGGAGAAGCGGAGAGCTTTTCAAGTCATCAAGTCCTAGGTCTTTTTTCTGTGTGACAATTCTTCCCTCTCCTTCTTTTCATAGTTTACTGTGAGCAGCAAGAAGAAACTAAGACACGCCTTCAAATTTGGCTAGGAAATGTCCACAGCAAAATACATAGATATATATATATAAGTTCATCACTTCCAAACTCTGCTTGTAATGCTCAAGGTCACCACTTCCAAGCTCTGTTTTCCATAGAAATGCAGGATGCGACTCAGCTAAGCTTTCTGCCACGATATGACAAGGACCCTGCTTTTGTGCTCTCCTTCCTTTCTGAGGCTTCACCAGGAATGCCTTTCGTATCCACATTCCTACAACAGTCTGTTTATGATAATCTAAATATTCTCTAAACCATATAGTTTGTCTCCCCCATGCCCTTCACTTTCTTCTGAGTCCTTACTAACATCCATATCTCTACTCACAACCTTCACAAGGCCATTTAGGCTTTCTCTATCATGCAATAAGAATTCCTACAGCTTCTGCCACTGTCCAATCCCAAAACCACATCTCCGTTTTTAGGTATTTGTTACAGCCTGTACTAAAACAGGCACCGGTTTTCTATGGGTGCCATTAAAAAAAAATCATCATAGACTGGAGCACCTGGATGGCCCAGTCAGTTAAGTGTCTGACTCTTGATTTCAGCTCAGGTCATGATCTCAGGGTCATGAGACTGAGCCCCACGTCAGGCTCTGTGATCAGCACAGAGTCTGCTTAAGACTCTCTCCTCCGTGCTCTCCCTCTCTAAAATAAAGAAATAAATCTTTTAAAAATAATAATAATAAAATCAAAATTGCTTTAAAGAAATTATCACAGACTCAGTGGCTTAAAACAACATAAATCTACAGCCTCGAGGTCAGAAACCCAAAGTCGGTCAGCAGCGCTGCCCTACTGGACGCTCGAGAGGGGATCTATCTTCTCGCTTTTTCCAGCTTCCTAGAAGCTGCCCGCACTCCTCAGCCTGTGATCCTGGTCACTCAGACCTCCGCTCCTGCCATCACAGCTCTTACTCGGACTCCGTCACTTAGCCCTGCCTTCTTCTGTCCTTTATAAAGACACTGTGATAACATTGAGCCCATCCTTATAACCCAGGATTCTCTCCCTACATTCAAGAGCCATTTAATTCTACCAACACAGTCTCTTTTGCCATGGAAGCTAATATATTGACAGATTTTGGGAATAGGATGTGGACATCTTTGAGGGGCCACTCTGCTGCCGACCATGGCTACCCATAGAAACCATAGGTATTTTCATATAATAATTATAGTTGGAGCAGATATCTTAAAACATCCTTTACATTCATCATTACTACAAAGTTTTAGTAGCTGTTCAACCTGCCACTAGATTATGTTATCTAATGAGTTAACAAAGATATCTATATGATCAATTAATTTTTGATATATTGATGAATATATTTTAATATAATTGGTTTCTTTGTAATTGTGTGCATTTTATTTTAGCAATAATTTTTTTTTCCCAAGAAGAAGTTCGTAGGCTTCATTGGACTGCCATAGTATAAAAAGGGTTAAGAATGCCAGTGTTGAGTGTATAATAAATATTTTTACAATTTAAGCCACTGGGAGTTGGCTCTTCTGTTACTTGCAGCCAAAGGCAATCCTAAATGATGCAGAACTACAGGCGTCCTGACTCACAGGTCAGTGTGGACCCTCCAGCTGGCTTTCTGGGCATGGACCTGGGACTCATAATAGTCCAGCTAACGAAGCTGCAAAATGTAATTTGTTTAATGCCCAGCCTGTTATATTACGTGATTATATGATGTTATCATTATCTTCCCATGTATGCATATGCGTATATGGTAAATGGTTCATACATCCATTTGTTTATTCCTCAAGTATTTCCCAACACCTCTCTGTGCCAGGACTACAAAATCCACACCTTCCAAGGTTTAGTTCCTTCTCGTTATATGTCCCTTCTACCTTTGCATATGTCCCTTCTTCCAGAAGGTCTTCCCGCACCACCTTTGCTAAATGAGTACTGTCCCTCATTCTTATGTCATCATCCATCACATCCCCTTGCTATACACAATTTGCAGACCTTAAGCCTCCCTGAAATAAACCTATGCATTTACTGATTGACATCCTCCCATCAAAATATAAGCTTCACAACAACAAGGACTTGCTCACCACAGTGCTGACATCTGGGACCTACACACTGTAGAAACTTGGTACAGATTTGCGGAATGAATAAGAGGCATTGTTCCTCCCCCCCATCCAGGGCTCAGGCTAGGAGGGAACTCAAACAAATCCATATACTAATAGTGGGAGGGAGTAACACAGTGCCCTGGGAGAGAGATGTACGGAGGAGCGGGGAGACAGCCTTCCAGGAGAGAGGTGAGCCTTGAGTAGAGCTACTCATGAGTGCTGAGGGAGAAGGGGCAGAGGGGAGAGCATGAGTAGAGGCATATAGGCACGGAAGACCACAGTGGTTCAGTGAGACCAGGACATAGATAACGAACCGAGTGAAATGATGCTGAAAAGGTAAGCTGAAATGAGGTTAGTTTAGGGGCACAACCTCTAATACTTACAAGGATCCAGATGGGCAGCAAAATTGAATAGAGGGTATCAGGTGTCAAGTGATAAATAGCATCTATATCTAGCTCAGTATCAGTGGACAAGGCTAATCGGCTCCAGAGAGTTGTGACCATGCAGGAATGCTGGCCCAATGGTGCCAGACCTTAGAATTTTTCAAGAAAAGCTAAAAATCTGAAACTTTGGGTGACATCTCCCAATATGTAAGCAGCAGTAACCAATTTGTTTTTTTTTTTTTTTAAGATTTTATTTATTTGACAGAGAGAGATACAGTGAGAGAGGGAACACAAGCAGGGGGAGTGGGAGAGGGAGAAGCAGGCTTCCCGCCAAGCAGGGAGCCCGAAGTGGGGCTCAATCCCAGGACCCTGGGATCATGACCTGAGCAGAAGGCAGGCGCTTAATGACTGAGCCACCCAGGCGCCCCCGCAGTAACCAATTTGTTTCTTAAATACCTTGTAAGACAACATTGTGTGCATCAAACAAAATCTGTCTATTGGAAGATACAGGTCTTATGCCACCTGTTTGCACCCTCTCCATTCACGTAAAGGGCTAAAAGTTTAGACTTGATTCCATTGGCAAATACGCCTTGGCCATTTTAAATTGGACAATGACATGATCAGATTTGAATATTATAAAGATTGCTTTCGAGAATAGGTTGGAAGGGGGAGTTGAAGGGGATCTGAACCCAGCAAGGATATATTGTAATAGCCTAGACAGTGAAAAAGGATTCTGACAATGGCATTAGAAATGGAGAGGACTGCAAACAAACATATTTAGGGGCAGAATAAATAGAAGCCATGTTTCTCCCCCTAGAGTGTGAGTCCCATGAGGATAAGTTTTTGTTCTGCCTTGTTCTCTACTGTACCCCAATGCCTAGGAGTAGGCACTCTATAAGCACTTGTCAATTTCACGGATGCTTCTGTTCCCGGTGACCAGATGGATGGTGGTGTCAATTATTGAAACGGGGAGTGCCGGCGAGAGAAGGTGATGAGCTCACCAGCTGGAGATACCCAGGAGATAGCTGGATAAATCAAAAGAGAGATCAGTTCTGACTTGGATATTTGCCTTTGAATCCCATGGTTGTAGGTAACATTGTCTTCCCGTCTAGTGTCTCTGGAACTTAGAGGCTACCAGATAGGAATATGCCTAATGCTCATTCTCCCAAAGCTAGAAGAGACGTAGCAGTGTGTGGGACACTGCTGATAGCCTTAGGATGGAGCTCCCAGGTAAGGGCATGAGCAACCTCTCCATCAGAGTCCACTGGCTAATATATTCTCTACTCCAATGCACTTACCTCAATGCATTTCTCACAACTCTTGCTTAGAACCAATTTTAGGGGGACTATGTCTTTTGTTTTGTTCTGTTTTGTTTGATATTCCCCAAAGACCAGAACTATACAAATGTAAGACGAATTGAGAATCGCCTTCTAATCAGTCAGTAAACATTTAGTGAACACCTACAATGTGCAAAGCACTATGAAAGGCCCTGGGACCCAAAGTCGTGCAAGGCCCCCATGTTGTAAATGGCTGGAAAGGGGAACACATTCATTCAAATGCCTGCCTTCTGCAAACGATACCCAGAGCGAGGAACTCTCCAGATGTCCTTAAAGGACATAAACTCTGCTTAACGCCTGTGATTCATGTTTTCCAGAGGAGACAGCTGAGCCTTAGGGAGATTCAGAAACCTACAGAAGGTCACACAGATAGGAAGCTCACAGGATTCGAACCCACATCAGCTTTGCTCCAAAGCCCTGGCGTTCCTGTGCACTCTGCTTCTTCCCACCCAACTATGTTCTAACTGACATGTGTTGGCCTTTGGGGTCTGTGGTCAAAGCATGTCAGGTTTTAGGTACTATTTCTCCTCTCTGGCCTCTTTCTCCCCTGTTAGACTTGGTCACAATCTCTTTCTTCCCGATCAACACGTGATCCTGCCATTGATTTATGTTCCCTTTGTGGGGCGGCTGGCACTTGACGCTATCACAGCTAAGAACCTTCCTTAAAATGTCTCTTTCCATCATGGGGCTTTGGGAGAAAAATAAGCAGAGACCGGTGTCCACCTCCCTGGCCCCCCTCCCCTCAGTCCCTGACTCAGACCATCTCTGAATCACTGACGTCAGCACCAGAAGCTCTAAGAAGTTCACCCACGTTAGCACCAGGATTGGAAATCAAAGGTAGCTATTTTTGGACTTGACTTCAATCACTTTCCCTTGGAACCCCCTCAAGGCCAAGAGAGCAAATAATTTAATATGATTAGATTGAAACAATCCCAGAAATTGGTCTGTTTATACACCTTGGCACCATTTTTGACAAGGGTATGAGAGTATTCCAACTAAATGGACTTGGCTGAGCGGGTGTGAAGTGTTCCATTTACCGGAGCCTGGAATGACGTCCCAGGGCTGGGGACAAAGACTCCTTGCTGAGAAGGAACTGCAAAGGAAAATTCCCAGCGTGGGCAGGAGGGACAACGCCTGTCCACTGCGCTCTCCCCTCATCTACCTTGGATCTGATTTGGGTGCAGAGGCCAGGAATCCGGCCGAGCTACCTCTTCTAGGCCCTGTGCGTGTTTCCCGCTCCGTAGGTTTTTTCTGGCTTTTTTGCTCCTGGTGATCTTGTCCCCACTGACTTTCCAGATGTCTGTTAACTTGCCTCCTTCATTCCCTCTCTGCCTTCCTCCAGGGTCACTGGGTACATGGGGATCTTGGGAAGGTTCAGAGGGGACCCCTCTTTTCCACTCCTCCTGTAGCTGCCACAGTTCTTGGCCCCCCATCTCCGGCCCAGACCACCACCAAAGCTTTCCCACCACCACCTCCAATCCTCTCCCTTCCAGACCCCTCCTGCCCAGAAGAATCACCTTCTTCCTGCTGAAGGCCAAGCTCCTTAGTACATTTAGGCTCTCCAGCCCAGGAGGGGAGTAAGACCTGGGGTTGGGAGTCCTTGCACATTGAAGCTATAAGGAGTGACCCTGCCCACATGTCCCACCTGGGCCCCATGGTTCTCCAGCACTTCCTCCCCCCCCCCCCGGCCCCCTCCCAGAACCTGAACTCTACAGGAATGCTCTCTCACCATGCCCGAGATGTGCCAGGCTGTGCTCAAGCAGTTCCAGTTTCGTTTTGGAAAGTGTTTAAAAACACATAAAGAATAATATGTTAACTAACTGCAATTGAAAGAAAAGCTTGAAACAAACAAAAGAATAGTATGAAAATATATTCCCCAAAGACCAGAACTATACAAAGGAAAGATGAATTGAGAATCGCCTAATCTTTCGTGCTTGCTTTTACTCTTCTTCTTAAAAGAAATAAATCCTGACCGATGAAGCTAGGCTCCCCTTAACCACCTACGACCATTGCACTCTCTTCCTTCCAGGAAGCAAAACGCAGCCTTGCAGTCCATTTCTTAAACTTTCGCAAATACGTGTGCGCACCGGAATCCATCGCCGCATACACACGCGCACAGATAGCCCATTTCGCGCATTTGTAATGTGGCTTTATGAAGTCATACGCATGCGTATCGTCCAAAATTTAAGACACAAGAGAGCGTGTAGAGAGGTGAGGAAGTTTGCTCCCGGCCCTGTCCCCGCGGCGGCTGCTGTCCTGAGACCACCTATTTGGCACTTGCTGTTGCCTGGACGCCTAAGCCTCCTTTTGGGGCCACCTCATCTGTTCTGCCGCTGGGTGCTCCCCCCCTCGTCGCGGGACCCTCTCAGCCGCTTCGGCACGCACGGCCGCACCGCGCCCTGGGCTGGTACTCGCTTGCCTCCCGCCCTTCCCACGCTCCGCCTTGGTCTGGCCACGGAGAGGGGCTACTATGCGAATGCGGCAGGAAAACGCCGGTCCTCGCCATCAGCCTCTCCCCTGCCTCTAACAAAGCTCTTTCTGACACCGGCTTTGAACCCCTTTGCCAAAAGCCATTCATTAGTCTTAGCAAATTGCTTTGCTGACACTTTTCCTGAGTGTGTCTCAAATCCAAATGGCATACGTCTGTATTTGTGCCTTCATTAAATCTGGATCAAAGATTAGCTTAATCCCAGCAAAGTTTTTGAGCTCAACTTGGAGCAAGTAAAGAAATCATTTTTAAGAAATTTGCTTGTGCTTCTGCTCCCACCCAGGAATGAGCAGGCAGCTTTCCACTGAGCATGTGGGAGTCTGCGGGAGGTATGATTTTTGGTGGGGAAATATCGAGGAGGACTTGTGAAGGCAGATCCCCTCCCCCTCCCGCACCCCTCTCCTCCTAGGTTGCTCTGGATCTTGAGAGAGAGACTGTGTTCTCCACTTTATGCCAAAAGGGAGAAGACTGTCGTATTACATCAGATCCGTCAGAGCAGAATTTGGTGGTGTTGGCACAGCACTCCTTGGCTAATGAAAATTGTTACTCATTCGGTGTAGCAACTTTTAATGAGCACCTCCTCTATGTCAGACACTGTGACACATTCTTCATAACAACCTGAGAATATTAATACCACTACCACCACGATGGTTACTGTTACTATTACTATTACCATTACTATTATGTTGCTAGACACAAAGGGTATAGTTGAGAGTTGGGGCCAGTCACTTCTGGTCTGTGACTCTTCACTTCCTTCCCCAGGGATAAGCAATCATGGACATCATTCAGTTGGGCCCACCCAGCCTGTTAATGGCTCTTCTGTTAATGGCATCTTGATTTTTTTCCTTTGGACACTCTACTGTCCACCTGCAGTCCACATGGTTTGGGTCTCAGGAGTGACCTGGGCCTGTCCAATCAGAGCATCTCCTTCCCACGACCTTGGAGATTAGTTCCTCAGTGGACACAGATGTCTTGAGGCAGCCAAGGGGAACCATGTCCTGGGGACAGCCGTGCCTGAAGCCAGGCCCTGGCCTATGGTTTTAGTTACAGGCACCAATATTTTCTCCTCTTATTTTTCCCCTAAGCTGGTTTGAATTGGGTTTCTGTGGTTTGCAACGAAAAGAGACCTAAGAGTGGACATACCCAGCCCGCAGGTGGTGAGGTTGTCAGTCAGCTATGACTCCATGAAAGTGCCCTGACAATCGCTTGGGGAAGATTCCTTTCTTTTCCATTCCTTCTGCAGGTTAAACACACATTCATGAGCCAGCCTACCTACGTCCTTCAAATCTTTATCTGTCAGCAGTGTAACCTTGGCTGACTTACTTAATCTCTCAAAACTTCTCCTTCATCAGGACAATAGGAATAAAATACCATCTCCTTCAGATTGTTGTAAGGGTTAAATGCGTAAATGCACGTAAAATGCATTTATCACACTTCCTCGCACATGGTAAATACTCAGCATATATTGGCACTTATTATATAACTATAATTATATATAATATAATATATAGATAATATGTGTATAATATATATATATATAATTACCCGGGGAGGGGGTGGAGAACTCCAGCCCTTTGCCTGAAAGCCTGGGCTTCTTCCGAACATGTCACAATGGCTTCTGTGGGGCCAGCCCGAGTTGAGAGAACCCACCTACCCCTCTCTGTGTCCTCCTGAAGCCAGACAGTGGTTCAGCTGATACTCCTCCCGCTGAGCTGCTGACTGTGGCAATCCAGTGGTGAGTGACTCCAGTACCCATTACCCTCGGCGGCCTTTGACAGTTTCGCTCCAGAGATCCCGAGCCCCTGAGATCACTTTCATTTTCCAAACAATACTTCTGTGCAGACGGGCATTTCCGAGTTCCCTGTGCACCAAGGGCCTTCCGTTTCAAATCGATGGGTTAGTTACGGAGGGAAAGAAAAGGATTTCAGAATCCCCTTTCTAACAAAGATATAAATGAAACTGAGGACATAACTCTCACGAGCGGTGGCTTACGGCACCTCACCCTCGCTGTGAGCTTCCAGAGACGCCCGTTCCGAATGTCCGATTCAGAACCCACGTTCCTCGCTTGACCCTCCTTAACCTTCTGGGCCCCTGGGCGACCTCGTGGTAGGAGTGAGAGAAGACGGGCACCCTGGTGGGGGATGGAGTTCATTGCTGAGAAAGTGGGCCAAAGTTCAGGTTTTGTTATATGTCAGGGTGCTAGGCAAACAACACCAGAGGCCCCCAAGCCATCCTAAACAGCCTGCTGAGGGGTAATCTAACCTCCCCCAGACTGGAATTCAGGCATGGGTTGGCCGTTTGTGTTCGTCCCAAACGTCACCGTGAAAGAGTTTTATGAAATGCGAGCCGACAAAGTCCTCTCCTGCCCTTGCGGACGTCTGCCTCCAGCTCGCTCTAGAAATTAACTCACGTACAAATGACTGAGTCAGCTTTCAGGTTCATCCCTGGAGGAAGGAGCCTGGGATTTGAGGGTAGTCCGCACATATGCAGTGACGGGTGAAGTAGAGCAATTATCCAGTGAATCTGATTAATGTGGACAGCTGGGGGCAGAAACCAGGCCTCTTTGCCTAATGAGTAACGAGGACACGGTGAGTATGAGATGGATGTCACACCTGGACCCTTCATAGTGTGTTCCTTCCAAAGCCCTTTAGGACTCTCCTTCCCGTATACAATTTCATGAGGTATACTTGGTAGTTTCACCGTCATTACCATGATTACTGAGAACCTTCCATGTTCCAGGCCTTGGGCTAGGCAATTTGCACACATTATTTCCAGGCCGATTCCAGCCACACCGGGCAGGGAGGCACTGTTTTCTGCAGCCGCTGGATCGGGAAACTAAGAGCAGTCCCCGTCGTGAGACCGTGCAAAGTGGGTGAAAGGCTGCAAATCCGTTCTGGTTGGTTTCTACCGTGTGCTTCCATTTTACTTTTAAAAATAATACATGCCCCAGTTTCTTTTAAGGTATAAAAGAGTACATCCCTTTCTCGCTCCTGACCTTTCTTCCAAAAATATTCTATGCCTCTTACCAGCGTGTAGCCTGTGTGTATGTACACACGTCCAGAGAGCCCTTCCTTTTATACAAATGGCAGTGTCCCTTACAAACTGTTCTGCCTCTTGCATTTTCAAAAACATGTTATTATGGAAATTTGCCAAGCCTCTACAGAGGCAGAGAGATAATAATGTGAATTCCCCTGTGTCCATCAGCCAGCCTCAACAAACACCAATTCTTAGCCTATCTTGCTTATTCTATACCTCCACCCACCTCCCACCCACCCCACCCTGTTCCAGACCATTCTGAAGCAAATATCAAACATCATATTATTTTAACTGTAAACAGTGAGGCTTGCATATCTAAAAGATAAAGGTTCCTTTAAAGTATACACATAATTCAATTATCAGACCTTAAAAAACCAGTGAGTCCCTAATAGGTTTTGGAGATAATGCTAGACCTCCTGCACTTGCATAAAGCGAACTCATCCACACGGATGCATAACTGCCCACTTTTCTGTTGGTCAGCATTCAAGGCATGACCAGTCCTTTGCCAACCAGTACGTTGAACCTATGAAATTGTCGGTATTTGATCATCTTTCACTACGAGTTCTCCTCCTAGGACTTGGATCACCGAGGGACAAACAGAAGAAAGATTCCTGTGCTGCTTGCCTTGGCCTGCCCTATCTTCCTGCTTCCAAACTCTGTGTCCAGACACTCTGTCTGTCCATGAGATCATCTCTGCAGTACAAATCGCATTATGTCCCCTCCCTGCTTAAAACCTTCCCTGGCTCTCATTCCCCTCAAAATAAAAAGCTGAACCTCCTTAACCTGGCATTCGAGGACTTTCACAACCTGGCCTAACCTGTCTTTCCAGCCTATTGCAGCCACTTCCCCATATTTCAGCCATCCAGTTAAATCACCATCACTCAATTAAACAAACCTCACTTTGAGATGTTTGTGTCTTTGCCCTGGCTATTCCCCTTACTTACAATGTCCTTCCCCAAGTCTCTGGCTGGAAAACTCCTATTCATCCTTCAAAACCCAACTCCATTGTGCCTTCTTCTGTGAAACCTGTTCTGAGCCTTCCAGGTAGAATCGGCACATGCCCCTCTGTACATAACTCTGTTCAAGAGGTGGCCTTAGATTAGGTTTTAGGTTTGTATGTCTGTGATTTCCAGAGAAACACTGATCTCTCTCCTGAACAGCAAACCCATACACCCGGCCCTTGTATTAGAAGGTGGTATATATCTGCCAGCCAATAGATAAAGAACTGTGGGCCCTGGGTTCAAAGAGGAAATCTAGGAGCTTATGGGATCATCAAGTTATTAAGAACATCCTCATTCCCTCAGGACGGGCACTCTGGGGGGATAGGAGACCGGGACAGAAAGGAGCTCAACAGAGAGTTTTTGAGATTTTTGTTCGTTGGATTTTGTTTTACTCACTCGGATGTTTGTGCCTTTTTTAATTCTTTGTTCTGTATCTCAGTATCTCTCTCTGGCTCCTGCCATCCTGCTTTGTCACTTTCCTTCTTTTTCTTTATTTTTAAAAGTACAATATGATACTTGTTGATAAGGAAAAAATACTATGGATGGCCTAAATGACCACGAAGAGAAGACAACGTAAATAAATTATGACACGTCCATGCCATGGAATATAATGTAGCCATTACAAGGAATAAGGCAGCATGGAGTTCCACATACGTGCATGATATGGTATGATACTATTGTGTTAAAACGCACACACATATAATGTATACATTTTTATTATGTTTTGAAATATTTGAAGATTACACACACACAAAAACTGTCGAGTATATTTTAGGTCTGTAGACTAAGAATGGTGGATCCGAAGGGAGGAGAATTCTATTTTTCGTTTAATGCTCTTTGGCTGTGTACTTTGAATATATGGAAAAGCACAATATATTTATTGTATTAACTTTTGAAAACATAAAAAAATAAAAAAGAAGGTAATAAAAATCTGATAGTTCCATTATTGATTGCCACTGTTAATATTTTACTGAAATAATGAGGTCGCTATGCTGTAACTTGCATTTTTTCCATTGCAAATGGTTCATGGACATCTTATGTCACTATGTATTCTTCTATGGTATCACTTTTATTGGCTGCTAAGAATTCCATAGTTTCTCTCCTCCCTCCCTTCTATGCTTCCAGACTTTATTCTTTCTGATACCTGAGTTTGGCTGCAGAGGGTATAGCCGGCTGACACAGGAGGATGCTATTACTAATCAAAAGAATGGACCTTACATGCCTGCATGCCCACCAGCTCACAAACAGCCCCATGAGCAGAGGGTTCAGTAAACATCCTGAGTTCTATAAGGAAATGTGGTGAATGCTTATGAAGTAAGGTGTTTCAGGAGTCCCACAGGGCTGATGGTGGGATTTTGCATCCTGGCTGGACCATGAGGCTTGTGAAAAGTATTCACCATGCCAACACAAGGAGTAACCCCAAAATCCTCCAAAATGGCATTCAATCCACAAAAGGAAATGAAGAGTCATTCTTGCTCTTCTAGTAAAAAGCCCGCACCTAGAAGAAGGATTCCCATCTTTCAAAGGAAGAGCTCTGCCTCTGCATCCTTCTACAAGCTCGTGGAGGGCTCTGCTGGGGGAGAGGGTTGGTGCTTCTCTCTACAGGTCTTAGGGAAGACCTCCACTTCAGAAGCTATGGAAGGATGGAGTCAGAAGAAAGAAAAGGGGGAACCCGGGGGCAAGCAGTTGGTTAGGATTAGCCAGGTGACGGACTCTTTCGAGCCGGCTGCCTGAGGAAAATGAGCCCCTAAAAGAGCTCAAGTCCTAACGTCAAACCCAGGGAAAAAGGGAAAGTCACGTGACAAGAGACACAAGCCTGAGGGTCTGGGGAGACAGCCTTGTTCACAGGATCTGCAGGTTCTTCTAGTTGAGTTTGGAATGTAAGTATGTTGATCCTTGAACCCTCTTCCTTCAGCCTCCCAGACCAGGCACCCGAGAAACCTTCTTGCAAGCCCGTTCTCCCTAATAAAACATTTGGGCTGCATTAAGACCAGTCACTACTAACTCCTGGCCATATAGTTCCTTGTCCCACACCTCCACTGAACTCCTATTGTATGCCTACCATTTGCATTTACCTGGTGTGGCAAGTCTTTACTACTGTGTGTCTGCTGCATGCCTAGCCCCTAAGGGTGAAGCAGAAATAATAATGAGCACCTACTGGATGCTTAGAATTAAGAAACACCAACCAATGAAATAAGCCTGAATAAGCCTACTATGCGCCTGGCAATCTCAGACCTTGCTCACCACACTGACCATGCCCACATGGAAATACAGATAATGACAACCAGCTCCCTCTCCGAGGCAGTGTTTTTCACTTTGGAGCTGATTCTGTGAACCACCAGCATCAGAATCTCTGGGGATACTTATTAAAACTGCCGATCCAGAGAGCCCACCCCTGTCCCCCTAACTCAAAATCTGGGCGGGTCCAGGCATCTTCCAGCTAAACAAGCTCCCAAGTGAATTGCGTGCACAATGAAGTGTGAGAATCAGCACTCCGGGGCCCGGAGCAGAACTCCAGATTCACATTAGTGAGCACAGAGAGGTCAAGAATTCAGTACAGTCGTTCACCCACCTTTAGGCTCAGTGATCTTCCTACAAAAGGAGAAGCTGAGATCCCAACTGTTAAGTGGGAAAGGGCAACAATTGGCGATTACAAGGGGAGATCCACCTGATTGAATACTAGATGGGAAAATAATCAGTATCCTGCCTACACGTAAAATATAGCCAGAAAGAAAAGATTAGTGTTGCCTACCCAAATCCAAGTTTTTTAAAAATGAAACCTGGAATGGGCACTGTGATGTAATTGGAACACACCTGCCTTGCTGCTGACCCAAAGGGGTGCCGACTTTTTGAAGAACAAGTTGGCATTATGTATCAAGGGCCTTAAAAACATTCCTATGGTGTTTCTACACCCTTTTTAGGACTCTACTTTGAGAAAATTAGGTTAATCATAGAGAAAAAAAAAAAACCTTTCTGAATAATGACAGTCATTACAAAGTTAGTTATAATGGTGAAAAGCAGACAACAGGAAGGAATGGTTAATAAGACCATGAGGTACGCTCTGCATTGTACCTTAAATCGACATGGGTGGAGAGTTTATGAAGGCGTGAAAACTGCGTATATTATAATATGATCCCAACCAAAGCAAGAAAGCACCTACACTTGGGTAAGATTAGAAAGAAATCCACTCAACTTTAGCTGGGCTCATTTTGGGGGAGTGGGGATTGGGGTGATTTTCTTTTTCTTACTTTGTTCTCCGAACACTTGCTGAAGAGCACAGATCAGTTTTACAAGCCAGCCTACAAGGAAATATATACTTTTAAAGGATGGAAAGCAAAATCAGTTTTGCTGATTTGATAATAACGATGGTTATTAGAACCCCACCCTTCACAGGGAGCACTGTGGGGCCCCAGGAAGAAAGGGAAGCCCGGATTTGGTGGGATGAGGCCACTGATCCCCTTCCTGTGGCATCTGTCTGAGGTATCTCTCCACAGTTTTTCACCCCATGTTCTCAGAACCAGCACCAAATGCATCTCTCTATTCCCAAGCTGGGGGAGAAGGATCTTGATCAGCTCTTCAACAACCTTTCAGTTACCTTTGACATGTATCCCTCCGAATGACAGAAATAACATTTATTAATTTTAATTAATTACTTAATTAATTTAATAATTATTATTTATTAAAATAATAAATAATTAATAAAATTTAATTAATTAACATTTATTAAGAGGCTAGTGTGTGCTACGATGTGCTAGTTAGCTTCCAATCAACCTGTGAAATGGGTAATTTTTTAAAATCAACTTTAATCGGACTGTGAATTACACAATAAAAACGCACCCATTTTAAGCGTACAGTTGGGAGTTTGACAAATGTATGCACCGGTGAAACCCGCCAACACAATCAAGATATAGAACATTTCCATTACCCCAGAATAATCCTTTGTGCCCCCTCGCAGTGATTTCCTGCCACCACCCATACCAAAATAATCACTGTTCAGATTTCTTTCACCGAAGGTTCATTTTGCTTATTTTTGAATTTTCTATAAATAGAACCCTACAGTGTGTACTCTTTTGAGTCTGGCTTCTTTTGCTCACTGTAATGCTTTTGAGATTCAACTGGGTTGTTTCTTCCATCACTAGTTTATTCCTTTTTATTGCTGAGATGTATCCACGGTATGGTGATGCCAGTTTATCCATTCACCTTCTGATGGACATTTGGGTTGTTTCCAGGGTTTGGCTATTATGAAGAAAGCTGTTGTAAATGTTCATATTCAGTCCTCATTTTTTTTCTTGAGTAAAAAGTTAGAAATAGAATTGCTAGGTCTTATAATGGGTATCTGTTTAATTTTATGAAAAGAAACGGCCACATTGTTTTTCTAAGTGGTTCTACCATTCATTATACATCGCCTATTGCTACATGCGAATTTCCATTGCTTCCTGCTCCAGCCAACATGGGTGTCATTAGCCTTTTTGATTTAAGCCGTTTTCATGTGTGTGTAGTGGCATGTCATTGTGGTTTGAATTTGCAATTCTCTCATGACTAGTCACGTTGAGCATCTTTTCATGGGCTTGCTGACCATGAAAAGTTAGCTTTTCGTGATGGAAAGTCCAGCTCTTTCGCCGATTTTTTGGGCCATCTGTGTTGTTATTATTATTGAACTCTTTATATGTTCTGATTACAAATCCTACGTCAAGTATATGTGTCACGAATATTTTCTTCCAGTCTCTGACTGCCTTTTCATTTTCTTAAGTGTGTTTTTATTTGTTTTTATTGGTTTATTTTTTTAGGAAGCTCGTGGGGTTTTTTTATTATTATTATTAACCAGCTCCTGCACAGTATTTGTTCTAAGAAATAGGCATATGGAATCCCCATTTTACAGATAAGAAAAGTGAGGCCTACCCAGAGAGTGCGAATGCCTTCCCGAACCCGCACACATTTATAGGGCAGGATGGCGGGACCAGGATTCAATGCCCCAACTCCGAAGTCCAGCGCTCCGTCCAGCGGCGGGTTCAAATTCCAATCAAACCGAGCAAATCAAAGGCAGTTGCACAAGCTAGTTTGTAGTAAACATATTTAACATGAACAAAGAGTGACTGGGCCTCAGGGCCAGGAATAAGGAACCCAACCAGGGCCTCCTATACTTCGGGACATATTCTACACAGAGAAATTGAGCTATTAAAAGAAGGGCGGGTCCTCCCCTCCTGAAAGAAATAAAAATGTGATCACTCGCTGCACTGTAATCTCTGATGAGAACATTTAATCAATTAGCATTGCTGTTGTCAAAACTTGCTTCCCACCGAGCGAGCTGGGAAGCCGCTGGCTACGTATCCTGGTGGGGCCCCTGCCTCCTTCCTCCAGGGCTGGGATCCGCCCTGGCAAGAAACGTCATGTTTTCTCTCCCAGACGACGTTCCTACAGCCCCAGATGTAAAAGGCCTCTTATCTGGAGTTATTTATCTCTATGCTAATAAAATGTCAATCCCCAGGGGAAAACTTAAAAAGAACCCTGCTGTCTTCTCTGCTCCAGAGGGCCTGGGCACAGTGTTTACTGCACTGTTGGCCTGGCTAATATTTCAGGGCTCCCTGTGGGAATGAGCCTCTGCAGTGGGCAAGGCCATGCTTTTTATTTCCTCTTTCACAGGGGTTCTCTGGGTTCCACGGAGGAGCAAGTGGGAAGGAGACAAGAATCAGTAGTGACCCAGGGCTTAAAGCCCCAGACCCTCATAGCAGGCAGGCACCGAGTCAGCATGGCCATTTTATTGATGAAGATACTGAGGCCCCAAGAATAATCTCTTTCTAAAAAAGGAATTATCTCTTATCCAACAATAGCTGACATTTGTGAACCATTCTGTGCTAAGAGCTTTACAGTATCCCATTCACACCTCATCACAGGCCCATGAAGTAAATAGTGTTACTGTCCACATTTCACACGCAGAAAAAGCCAAGGGTCAGAGTAGGTGATGTTCACCTACTTTTGGCAACTGTGTCCTCTTAAAAAGTCTGAACAGAGCCATCTTAGGCATGTCACATTTAACACCCCATGTTTTGTGATTTAAGAAAAAAAAAATTAGCGGGAGGTGGGTGGGGGATGGGGTAACTGGGTGATGGGCGTTAAGGAGGGCACTTGATGTCATGAGCACTGGGTGTTATTAAATGCTACTGATGCATCACTACATGCTACCCCTGGAACTAATAATACACCATATGTTAACTAAATTGAATTTAAATAAAAAATTTTAAAAGAAAAAAGTTAGATAAAGGGATGAATCAATGTATAAATTCTCCACCACAAATAAATAGGAAAGGTAAGATACTTAAGCCACATATATGATCACCATGGCCATTTGAGATTGATGCATATACATCACCAGGGACAGTCAGCCATCATACTCCTGGATGTCGTACTCCCCTATGACAGCAGGTAATCCAAGCTGGTAAAAATGTAATCATTGGGAATCATTGCCATAATAGCAAAGTAGCGATAATAAAAAGAATACCTGGAATCAAACCAATAACAACAACATAGAAATCATTATAAGAAATGAAATAATAAGCAGTAATAAACAAAATAAAACTAATAAGTGGTAATGATGAAAAATAAAATAATAATTTAAAACAAACTAAAATCAGCAATAGGACTAATAATAGCAGCTAATTCTGTGCTGGCCACTCTCCTAAGCACTTTATATGCTTTTGTTCATTTAATTCTTTAAAAGGGTTCTGTGAGGTTGGAAGTATTATAGAGCCCCATTTTATAGATCGGAAAACTGAGGCATCAAGAAGTCCGGGGCTTGTTTCTCAGCAGGCCAAACCCAATAATCCCCATTTCTCAAGCCAGGCGAAGTCTGGGAAAGGCAGGCCGGAGACTGAATCCCTGCAGCTAGGCTAGAGACCTTGGCTCGGGGATCCTCTAGAAATGACTAGAAAACACAGGGGAGGAGCCAGCAGATGCCTATGGTGGGGTCTTACGTGCTAAAAGCAGAAAGTCCAGGCACAGCCCAGTGCGACTTAGACACTGAGGGACTGACCGGTTGCTCCTGCCGGGCCCTGGACAAGCCCGTGGGGATTGGAGGTGAATGGGGTGGCTCTCCTTGTCCTGGAGGAGCCTGCAGCTTCCCCTGACAGACAGGGCAGAGACAATGAGGCTATAGCAAGCAGCAGGGATGGAAAGATAGAGATCCAAGCAGGGCAGGAAAGGAAACAGAGGACCGCATCCTGGCGGGGAAGCCTTGGGAGCACACAGGTTCTAACCTCAGACCATTCACTTTAACAATAAGCTCAGTTTCATGAGCTGCTTCTTTCCTTAACATAACCACCTGTCCCCCCACCATTGTTTCCCTGCTGATCCCCCTCCATCTCTGTCCCCTCATCTTCCACATGCCCACCTCTACCCCCCTCCCCTGCTTACAAACTTCGGGCCGGGTTCCTTGTTTACATTCCCTCACTCGGTAAAGGTTTTGGACACCTGCTCTGTTCCAGATCCTGACCTGATGATGGCCAGGGTTCCCTCTGCAGGAATTTTACAGGGTTGGGGGGGGGGGGCAACGGTCCTGAAGGTCTTGCCTGAGTCTCTGCCAGGCAGCTGCTTGCTGGCGGCAGGAGGAATCCTATCTGAGCATCTCGCCCCGAGGAGCAAGATTCTAGTGTTTGAAGACATAAAATATTCGCATAACCTGTCCTCTAAATACCAAGCAAGTGCTTCATCTGATGTCCAAAGCTATAAAACCCGTCCAGTGCTACACACATAACCACATATACAGTGCTTTATGAATGATTTAAGGGATTGATTGCCCAGAGTAATTTGGACTACAGGTGATCCCCTTTCTCTGCTCAATGCCGGATGTGATACATCCGTACTCTCCATGCACACAGGCGCGCACACACGTCAGGATTTGCCTTTGCAATGGGCATTTGCAGGTGAGGTCTGATGTGGCCCTTAATTACTTCACAAACTGTACGACAAATAAGAAGCAATATAACAACCACCTATAAACCCAGGAATGCCATCAAATCAATCCGTGGCTAATGAATTAAAGTTTAAGGCTTACCCCAACCACAGGTTGCTGGGGCTTAAGTAAATCAAAAAGGAAATAAGATCATTGTCATTCTTCCCATTAGAAGAAGGGCTGATTATCTCTTTAAAGTATTCGTCAGACCCTAATGAGGTCATCCAGGTCACTTCCCTCTGGGCCCAGGACGCCACCTGTAGTGTACGGATGAGGAAACTGAGTCACAGAAAGAGAAGGCCATAGCAAGAAGTTCACAGCTCTCAACTCTGCAGAGGTCCCAGGCCTTGGGCCAAACTGAGGTGAGAAAGTAGGCGAGAGATGCCTCAGAAGCCTGTAGATCCGTTGAGAAGGATTTTAGGACGAGGGCAAAACAAGACAAGTGTCCATGGGAAACCAACTAGAGTGACTTCTCAGCACTGGGAAACTGTGTCAGAAAGAAAAAGAAGCTGGTCTCAATCTTTATTTGTTCCCCAAGCATGAAACTCATGATTTCCATCCAGTTCTTTTTGCCTCTGAAAGAAACGAGAAAAAGATGTGGCCGGGTAGCTCTTCCTACAGTGAAAAAAGGAAAGAAAAGAGAGAAGAAGAAGATCGTTTGGGGAGTCGAAACAGAAAGGGTCTCCTTCCCCTTTATCGATAATTTTGAAAGGGTCGTTGTAAGACACTGACTAATGACACGTGACCTTTGGATTCTCCACGAGGCAGCAGGCGCGGGCCCCAGGCCCAGCAGGGACCCCTCTGCCAGTTAGGGGTCACTCTCTCCATTCAATGCTTTATTAGCTCCCTCCAGTCTCAGGGCGAAGTCCCGCTGCTTGCAGACTCTAACAGCTTTGATTGCAGAAAGCTATTCAGGGCAGGGGAGAGGATCTGTTTGTTTTCAGGAGGAAACCTCTGTGAGTTTGCCCCCTCCCCCCTGTGTTTCCAGAGTTGCTGGAGAGATAAAAGCCATACCTCCTTTTGACCTTCATTGGACAGTAGAAGCCCCGACTCAGCGTGGAATAATAAAGGCATATCATGCTGCGTAAATTATCCTGTGATTGACATGCTTTCTTCCAGCTCCAGCTGAAAGGGGAGAGCGGGTGTGGGGGGGGGGGCGGGGGATGGTGAAGGGTTCGGTGGATTTAGTCAAGCACCTACTATGCACAAAGGTGCTGGTGGGAACTTCTGCAGGTTGCGTTTCATTCTCCCTGAACAGCCCCACGAGGTAAATGCTGTTGAGCCCCTGGGGTGACATGCATGAGGAAACAGGTCAGAAAAGCTAAGTGATTGTCCCCAAGACCCACAGAAAGGCAGTGGCAGGCACAACCTTTGGCTGCAAGAGTATTTTGACAAAGGCTTAGAAGGCAGCTTTTTTAATACCGCCAAGTTACCAGCCAACTTCGCCCAGTGCCTGAGCCTGACTCTGACCCCTGGGTAAGAGGTGCAGGACAGGACTGGCAGAAGGCCACCGTTCTGCTCTCTGTGTTTTCAACAGTATGTCTTAAAAGCTCAAGATGGACCTGCAGTGTCAGGGCATGAAGGCTGCCATCACGAATATTACATGCTGGGAGGGGGACGGTAAATAAGTAAGCTAGGAATGTAATTTGGGGATGATGGTAAGAGCTTTGAGGAAAAGAAGGCAGAATAGCAGGAGAGAAATTGTCTGGGTAGAGGGAAAAGGCACACCTTTAGAGAGAAGTCAGGGAACCCTCCCCTCCTAGGAGATGATGTTTGTCCTGAATGCTGAGAAGGAGGGGAATATGGAGGGGAACATACCCAGGGAAAGGAGGTACATTGATTTTATTTTTGGTGCAATGCGAAGCAATCAGAAAGGTTTCAGTAAGTGAGTACAGTGAAGCAAGAAGCAAGACTGGGATCAGGGAGAGCCGGAACTGTCTCTGGCTCCTGATTTACCTGTATTCTGACCTGTCGGGCTTGGACAAAGTTTCCATGCTCAGATATTCTCTCCTTAACTAGTACAGCAGGGGCTAGTTCAGGGAATCGCCACTTGCTGTTCAATATGTCCACCCACCCCCCCCCAACCATTTCCCCACCTGGGGATCAAAACTGCCAATGACTTGGGAGTCACTGGGGAGCGTGCCCCTGCAGTGGGTGCCCGGGAGCTGTGGCAAGCTGAGAATGGTGCTCTGTCCATCACGACAGCTGCTGCTTAACTCCAGCATTGCACCATGGGAGGTGGAGAGGCCCAGAGTTGCCAGACCTTCTGATTTCGTAAGAGAAGCCAGGAATCCAGATGTGTGCAAAAACCTTTGGTTTTTAAATGTCAACATCAAATCCAAATTAAAATAACATTTTCTGAGCTCTCTCCAAGAACCCTGAGGCTAAAGAGTTGCACAAAACCAGACCTCAGCCTCCAGAAGCCTCCAGGCCAGAGCCACCACCGCCTCTTGGAGATCCAAAGCAGAGAAGTAAAGGTAAAGGGTGCCCAAGAAACAGCTGACGCCCATTGTAGAGTTCTAAACCTGTTGTGGGTGGTGGGCACCTCTGGCCACTGCTGAAGCTTATGGATCCCTTTTAGGAATAATGTTTTTAAATGTGTGAAATCAAAAAAATTAAAAAATTAAAAATGTATGAAATCAAATAATCAAGGCACCCAGTTATATTTAAATACAGTTGTCAAAATGTTGCGGGTGTGTTAACTCAGATGCTTCTTTGTTAATATATCAGTAACAAAATCTGGGACTGAGCTAATGACTTTCATAATTTTAAAGCAGTGATGAATAGAAACGAAGTTTCAAGATATCTGCAATAATTGTAATGTGACTTGAAAACTTGTGGTGTCAGGGCACCTGGGTGGTTCAGTTGGTTAAGCACCTGCTTTTGGGTCAGGTCATGATGGGGGAGGGGGGGTCCTGGAATTGAGCCCCTGCTCAGCGGGGAGCCTGCTTCTCTCTCTGCCCCTCCCTCCAACTGTGTGCTCTTCTCTCTCTCATGCGCGCTCTCTCTCTCAAATGAATAGATGAAACTTAAAAAAAAAAAAAAGAAAAGGTGGTGTCTACCAGTGACAAAATCACAGCTACTGGTAACATTGCTCTGGGTTGTTGCCTACATTTATAATGAAAGGAAGTAATAGATCTCAGTGAGAGGAAAGCAAATAGAAAGTTGTAATGTTTTCCCACCCAGCTTCAAAGACATTCTCCCCTCCTCACCACCAAAGAGGTCCATGGACCCCAGTTTAAGAACTTCTACACTTGATGGGATTTCTTTAACAGGTGGCTTGGGAGAGGAAAAGAAGCTTCCCCACTCTCACTGTCCCATCTCAGTAAATGGCAGCACCCTAATCCCTCTCCAGCTGCCCCAGGAGCCTTCCAGATTCTTCGCCTCCCTCCAGACAGAGTGCTCAAACCTGTTGCTCTCTTGCCCCTACTTAAAAGCCTCTATGGCCTCCCACCACCTTCAGGTTGAAGCTCTAATTCTAAGCATAGCCTTCAAGTCCCTGAAGGATCTGGCCTTCCCCACTGGGCCGGCCTCACTTGCCATCACTCTGTCCCCTGCTCCCTCCCGTCTGGCTGCCCAGCACCCGTCTCCCTGAACTTCCTGCTGAGTCCTCCATGTGAGGATGTGGGCTGGTAGGAAGCCCCAGCTTGGTGCCAGCCAGCATCCGGTCCCAAATCTGCAACTTATTAGCGATGAGATGGTGGGCCGGCCACTTAACTTTCCAGCCTCAATTTCCCCCAACACCCACTTCCCACAGTTGCAAGGATTCCATGAAGCAACACTTTAAAATTGGGGGCACATTTTAAACCCTCGGGGTCTAGAAGCTGCCCTCACTGGGGCTATTATTATAGCAGGGTTACGCCTCTGCTTCCCTCCAAAGCACATCAGCTCTTACTCATTCCTCAAGACCCAACTGCTACCCCCATCGGCTCACTTTACTCGGATCTCTCCTCATTGTCACCCTATCAGACCATCCTATCATCCTGCTCCGTTAGCCAGTATCTAAACTCACACCACCCACCTCTCGGTTGCCTTCCCCTGCTTTATTTTTCTTCTTCGCGTTGAGTGTTATCTGGTGTAGTACACATTTACTTGTTTTTTTATGGTCTGTTTCGCCCACACCCAAAAGAATATATTCTCAGGGACAGCAAGGATTTTCTTTTGTTCACTGCTGTATTCCCTGTGTCTAGAGACAGCACCAGATCCACAGCAGGCTCTGTAAACATTTGCCGAATGAATGAATGAATGAATGAATGAATGAATGAATGAAATGCCTTTGCAAATATTTTTCTTAGAAAGATTCAGTGAGATAATATAGCTCAGCGTCTGACATATAAATGTTCATTCCTCATCTTTTCTCATAATTTCTCTCCATCTTGGTTTACTCATTTGTAATATGGGAATACTCAGAATATTGCTACCATTACTACTACTACTACTACTAAAAATAATAATAATAATAATAATAACACCAGGCCTGCTTGCCTCGTGGAGCTCTTGTAATGACCAAAACCAGACAGCATTACGGAAGCTGTAAATCATATGGACATGAGCTACTATTGCTTTATAAGAATAGAGGCAAGTTCCTTCCTCCCCTCTGAGCCTCCATTTCCTCATCTATAAAATGGAGCCAGCTACCTCCACACTTCCTGCCTAGCTGAGTTACCGTGAGGAATGGATAAGATGTTTAAATGCTCTGGAAAGTACAAACTACTGTGTAGCAATAAAGAGAATTATTTAGAGGCAGTGTGGGAGCCGTGGAAGTACCCCAGGCTTGGAATCCCAAACACACAGGTTCGAGTCCCTCCTCTGCCACTTTCTAGCTCAGAAAGGACCTCAGGAGGTTGGTCCTGCCATCTGTAAAATGTGAATATAGCCCATGCCTCATGACACCCATTTCTGGCTTAGCGCCTATCCAGCCTGGATCAGAGCTTATTACTGTTCACGGGCATATGGGCAGCTCTCCGAGGACCTTCTCCTCACCAGGCTGACGGGCTTCTGTTTGCTCTTCAGTTGAATGGCGATAATTATACCAGCCCCTCTTAGGATGCTATGTCTTTTAATTAATATTTATAAGGCGCTTGGAGATCCTCACTTGAAGGGGTGGGTAATGTGCAGTGATTCCAAGACTCCTGCTGGCTTCTCTGGGTGGAGTGCTCCAAATGGTCTCAGGGTCTAAACCCAGGCCTCACCTTTGGTGGTGAGAAGGATGCCATTTTTCTGGAAGAGCTGAGCTCCACTTTCCCAGCTTTTGAGTCTGATCACTCAGCTCTGACCTGATCGCACACACACGAGAGGCCTGCACCCAGGTCCCTCTGGTCCTGTTGTGGAGGAAGTCATGTAGGAAAGACAGCAAGAAATGCAGGTCCAGATTTGCCCTCACCTGTCTCAATTCAAGGCTGCACTTGTGAAGCAGACTGGGGCTTCCAAGACCGGCTGATGGTCCAGGCCAGGGAGCGGGGCTGGGAAAAGACCAGCCCAGAGGCCTGCTGACCAGCCCATGGGGCTTCAAGACAGAGCCCCCCTTTGACATTAGTGTAAATATAAGTAATGATAATATATTCATGTAGCAAGGACATGCAAATGTTGTAGCAAAGTATAAGGCATAAGGTATATGCCCCTTTTCTTCCTACACTAGAATCTAACTAAATGTAAAGTATTAAAAGTTTCCTATTTATCCTTCCAGAAAATAAGCTTGACTCACTCTCCAGCATCTCTTTGCCCAAGATCTGGTCTCAGCTGTCTGCTCTTACCTCCTTCCGTCCTCTCTGTCACATCCACCTTTCCAGCTCTCTGATCCTCTGGCTAATTCTTCAATAAGCCTAGCCACTTCTTCCTCAGGACCTCTGCACACGCTGTCCCATCTACCTGGCATACTCCTCCCACAGATGTGGCATATGGCTCACTCCCTCACTTCAGGTTCCTGCTCACATGACACCTCATCAGAGAGGACTCCTTGAACCACGCTAGTTAGAGTCACCCCCTGCCCTATCTTCACCTTCCTCCTACCCCTCGATTCCTCCTGTCCCTTCACACTGCTCCTACTCCTATTCCCTTACTCTGCCCTCATCTTCTTCACAGCACTTACCACTCCTTAACATAATATTATAAGTGTACTGTTTCTTTAGTATCTGATCTCCTCCATTAGACCATCAGTTCCGAGGACTTGGTCTATGTGATTGTCTTAGTGCCTAGAAGGGCACCAAGTACCCAAGAGGCACTCATTACATATCTGTTAAAAAAATGTCTCCTTTACTTATAACAGGGATCATTACTTCTAGCTCCTTTTTTTTCCCCATGTAATCCCAGTATTTCACTGTATAGCCGGCTCATCATTCATTTAACACATCCCTACTAATGGCCAGTTAAATTGTTTATACTTTTTGTTATTACAAACTTGCTGCTATGAATATCCTTGGGTACACATGTTCACATTCTTTTGTGAGTAGATCCTTCAAGGCCAATAAAGACCTCACAGGAGAACTGCTGGATCAAAAGACATATGTAGTTTACATTTTGATAGATATTACCTAACTGGTCTCTGCACCCATTGGTACTCCAGCCAGGAGAGTAAGAAAGTAACTATTTCTCCATACCTTTCTTAAAGCTTTACTGTTATTGAAGACAGGGGAAAAACTAGTACTGGAGTTTTGTTTCCCTTTACATTTGCTTAATCCCAAAAGAGAATGAAATTATTCATTCATATGTTTTGTACCCTTGTATTTCCATTTCTGTAAACTGTCAGATTACATCTTTTCCTTATTTTGCTATCAAATTCTTTTTTTATTTATTTCAGTCTCTTATAAAACAACAACAAAAAAGTGTCCCTTTGCCTTTATGTTGCAAATGGCCTTTGCAGTTTTGTGGTTGGCATTTTGACTATATTTTTTTCTTAAGGAATTTTTCATTTATATATGACTAGGTTCTCAGTCCTTTTTGTTACAACCTCTGGCTTTGTATCTTGTTTTTAAAAGGAACCCCTCGCCTGGGTGGCTCAGTCGTTAAGCGTCTGCCTTCGGCTCAGGTCATGATCCCAGGGTCCTGGGATCGAGCCCAGCATCAGGCTCCCTGCTCGGCAGGAAGCCTGCTTCTCCCTCTCCCGCTCCCCCTGCTTGTGTTCCCTCTCTCGCATTCTCTCTCTCTGTCAAATAAATAAATAAAATCTTTAAAAAGTAAGTAAGTAAGTAAGTAAATAAATAAATAAATAAATAAATAAAAGGCACCCCTCAGGAAGCTCCTAAATGTAGACTCATGAACTTGACCCATATGACTCTGATCTAATAGTCTCAGGGTGGGGGTGGGGACGGGACGGTCCCAGCAGAAGTGTGGAACCAGTCACACTTACACCCCATAAGGCCGCTCCCAGACAGAGAGGCAGCTGCTCGCTGCAGAGGCTGGTGGGGCTGGAGGACCGAGCTTCTCAGAGGCAAGAGCTACAGGGAAGTCGGGGGGGACTTAGCAAGGGCTGCATCCATGCTGGGGATCAGGAGGGCCTGATGGAGAGTGGGAGGTGGAAGCCCAGCGCTGGGCTGAGGTTCATGGCCATTGAGTTCCCAGGGCCAAGTCTCCATGACTCATTCTAGACGTATGTGCATGCCAGTGTGTTTGGGCCTGCTGATGGCCCAGCCTGCTCGGAAAAATGCCCACTAAAGATGGGCTCCAACACAGTCTGCCTGGACTGCCCTTAAAGGTTGCCAGGGCCATGACTGAGAGAGGTTGAGAGAGTTGACCTCACTCTGCCTTAACATTGCCACCTGGGAAATGGAAAGCAAGGGGATAAATACAGTTCTGGTTTTTCTTGTCTCACCCATGAATTTGTGGAATTATAGGTTCGTGTCTGAGGGGAGCCAAGCATCCATCTGGTGGAGGCATCACCTCCCTACTACTTCAAGAGAAGGCAAGATTGAAGGGCTAGGGGTAGCAAGGACCTGAGTCCTCCCAAGGGACATAGACTGTCACCAGGAAGGACAGTGTGTTAGTCTGCTCAGCTTGTTATAACAAAGTACCATGGACTAGGTGGCTGAAATAATAGATTTATTTTTTAGTTATGAAGTCTAGGAAGTCCAAGATCAAGGTGGTGTAGATTCTGTCCTTGGCAAGAGCCCTCCTCCTGGTTTTGCAGATGGCTGCCTTCTTGCTGGGCCCTTACATGGCTGACAGAGAAAGATCTCTCACTTTTCCGCTTCTTATAAAGCTTCTAGCTCCATCACAGGGGCCCACACACATGACCTCGTCTAGCCCCCTAATCACCTCCCAAAGGCCTCATCTCCTGATGCCATCACATGGGGGGCTAGGGTTTCAACATGGAGTTTAGGACAAACACAAGTCAGTCCATAATAGAAATATACCCAGGGCGCCTGGGTGGCTCAGTTGGTTGGGCGACTGCCTTCGGCTCAGGTCATGATCCTGGAGTCCCGGGATCGAGTCCCGCGTCCGGCTCCCTGCTGAACAGGGAGTCTGCTTCTCCCTCTGACCCTCCCCCCTCTCATGCTGTCTCTATCTCATTCTCTCTCTCAAATAAATAAATGAATAAAATATTAAAAAAAAAAAAAGGAAATATACCCAGACTCTTTTTCTTGAATCTGAGTGTCCCTCCTTCAGTGGAACCAGCCGAGGGAGATAAGGGTGTTAAGCCTGGGTATACAATGAGGGGGACATTCAGGCCTGGAGGAGACTGTGGTTTGGCTTTCCACCAGACTTGGGATTGAATCCAGCCCACCACCCACTTACCTGAGTGACTCTGGGCAAGTCACTTCACCTCTTGGACCCTCTGTGTCCTCATCCGACACATCTCCCTCACAGGCTTCTTGTGACAGTGAGACAGGATGAGGTGGGTGAAGCACAGTCCCTGAGAACATTCTCAATCAAACGTTAGTCCCCCTCTCCCCTAGCCCAACTAGCTAGTGGCACCAAGCGTGAGTTGGGACAACGGAAATTCATTATAGAGGCCTTTCAGATGATTGCACCTGTTGGATAAACGATAGTTTCTTGATCCATTTAGTTTGATCCGTGAGGCCTTACCCAACTTTCCATTTCAGTAACCGCAGTGGGCACACCTAGACCCCAGTTAGGGCGTCTGGACTGAGGTAGGGAGGGCACTGAGATTGACATCAGAGAGAGGGAGGCCGGGAGACTGGAGCTGGGGCTTGGAGAGGGATGACAAGTGTCCAGGAACAGAGGGCAGTACATTATGGGGAGAGAGGGCACTGACCATGGCAAGAGATTTTGGGGGGCGGTTGGGGGGAGCCAAAGGCGCTGGAGAGCCATTGACAGGATTTGAGCAGGGGAGCGAATAGATCAAATCTGCATTTTTAGTGAATCTCTATGGCCTCCTTGTAGAGAAGTCAGTTTTGCTTCTGAAGTTTTCTCAGGCACATCTGTTTCTCCTTTTGCACAGTCGGTCGCCAACCCATCCAAGGGACCACCATCATCTGTTAGAGATCCACAGCCTCAGCCACCTGCCTGTACTTTCTCTCAATCTACTGGTGCTGCCTGCCCTGCCTCCCAACATGCACCCAATTCACATGGCAGCTGGAGTTGTTCTTTTAAAAAATGCAAGTCAGAGTTTCTCACTTCCTGCCTGAGACATTTCAAACATGTCTCCATCCCATTTAGAATAAAACCTCAACCCCTGACCATGACCAGCAGGCCCTGGGCCATCTGGCCCTGCTGCCTCTTCCCACCATGCTAACCCCCCCGCCGCCCCCCGCTTTGTCTGCCCCAAACACTGTCTCACACTCATTTTCCCAGCACACCACGTCCTATCCTACCTCCCGGCCTTCTACCGTTCCCTAGATCGAGAATGATCCCCCCATTTTTCTTTGCTAAAGCCCTATTCAGCTGACGTGTGACTTCCCCAGAGGTGTCCTCCCAACCACTCAGCACAATCTAATTTCTGTTCTCTCTGTTATTCTCTCGTATGTAGGTCCCTGTTCCCTTCCTCAGGAGCGCTGGGCACAGTGTATTCTATGTATTTCCTTAATGGCTAGGTTCTCCGGCAGAGAGCAAGCCCCATGAGGGCAGGGAGGCCAGAAGTGCTTACTGAAGAAATGATTCATTCAACGTGTGTCCAAAATGCAGTTCTGTTTGTGGACAACATGTAAGATGCTATTCTCCTTGCATTGATCTGTGCATAACACATATGGGGGCTGTCCTGGGCACCCGGATGAGCCTGTGTGACCCTTACAGCAACCCCATGAGTCAGATTCTATTATTATTGCCATTTTTGAGAGAAGGAAACTGAGACACAATAAGGGAAAGACCCTTCTCCAGGGTTGCACAGCTGACAAGTGGTCAATGGTAGAGCAGGGACCCAACCCAGGCTGGGTGATTGCAGAGTCTGCACAGCTCCTAGCACTATTCTTCTTCACACTGTTCATTCAGCATCAGAACCACCCAGTGGGCCAGGGCCAGAAACTGGGAGTCCTTCTCAACCCCTTCCCTCCCTTCACCTGTCCCGCTCCTTCCCCACCTCGGGTCATGGCACCACATTCAGCCCTGACTGGTCACCTCCGCCCCAGCTCCTCGCCAGCCCTCCTTCCCTGCCCCACCTACCGGCAGGTCGTGTCCAGTTCTCCCTTCCACACCACTGGAATCCACACCCTTCCCTGCGTCTCCTCTGCCCCTCTCTTAGCCCCGCCCACCAAGAGCTCACACCGGGGGCAGCCACCTGAATGTTCCCCCGGCTTCCGAGGTGCCCCTCTCAATCCATCCTCCACACAGAGGCCAGAAAGATCTTCCAGAGACAGGATTCTATCATTTCCTGCCCTACTGAGCCTCTTCCCCTGGCTTCCTTTTGCATGTAGGAGAAAAGCTGAAGTGCCTCTTCATGATCTGCCTGGGCCCCCGTGGGTGCCAGATACTGTCTTCCACCACATTCCAGTTCCATGCTCTCCAGAAACGGAGGCCTTCATTGTGCACCCCCAACACACCACCCTCTTTGCAGCCTGCATATCTGCTTTCCTCTCTTCCTGACTTTCCTTCTTCCCAGACTTGACATGAGGGTCCTGTTAGCCTCAAAGTCTTGGAGCAAATGTTGCCTCCTTAGAGGGTCCTCCCAGGCCAGCGTGTCTAGAGTGAGAGCCCCAGTGCCTGTACTCTCCTCCTCGTTTTTCCTCCACAGTGAGGTGTTTTTTTTTTCCCCAACTGGTGGCACGTGGGGTTTGTGTGTGAGTGTGTGCGCGCATCAGCCCCATGAGAACCTAGACCACGTGGGTAGTTTTGCCCACGAATCTCCAGAGCCTAAAACAGTGTCTGGGACATAGTAGGCACTCAGTAAATATTTGTTGAAGGAAGAATAAATGAATGTCTGGGATTATAGCCTCTATAACTTTGCCCCAAATATCTGGTTCGAGGAGATCAAAAATAATACAGAACAAACCAAACCAAAGAGGAAAACCCATGGGGGCAAAACCCATAGTTTCCAACAGTAAATTCTTGACCTTTTTGTTTCTCTTTCCAAGTTTGTCTGTAAAAAGAAAAAAGGTTTTTAAAAAAATCCCCACCAATTACCTCTGAGATGAGACTTAATATGCCAAGTTCTTGCCTAGAGCACATTTTTACAGCTGAGTAATAAACCCCAGAAAAACATGCCTTACGATGGAAACATTGAACGTCGTCTGTTCCAACAGGGGCCACTGTGGCCGCCGAGATGGAGGAACATTCTTGTCGAGGGAAGAGTGAAAAGAGGAAGAAGAATTGGATTAGGTAAATATTTATCTGAAGAAGCAGTGTTGTTGATAATGAGGAATTTTGGCTTTCCTTCCCAAACCAGATCTTTATTTGTTTTCTATCCAAATCACTTTTATGACACTTGGGTTTTCTCAACAAGGAAAATGCTCGGTTGCCCAAGAGTGGGAAAGAGATCGAGAGAAGAGGGATTTTTATATGTTTGCCCCTTTTGTCAGCTGTTAGAGGGGCCCCCAAATTCACGCCAGCAACAGGGGTGTACCTACTGCTGTCTTGATTCCCATTTTGCCAGGGACACTCTAGAAGGAGACATTTTCCAAGGAAGGAATTGTTTTGGGCTATGAGAGAACCCGACAAACCCAGGAGACTGAAGTTTGAAACCTACTCTACCCTGATGGCTGGCTCCCCCATTAGCCTCAGTTTCCCCTCCTGTAAATAGGGATGATAAAGTCAAGGCTGTGAGATGGTGGGCAGACTGCCCCCACGCCTTACCACCACGTGTGCTGCAAGCAGCCAGCAAGGGAACCCTCTCTGAAATAGGTACCCAGATTCGAACTTGACCTGGCCACCGGGGTTGGATGAATAGAAGGAGAAATAGAGGGATAAAAATAAGAACCACCACCGCCCTTTCCTGGAGTCAGCGGAAAGGTGCATCTTACAGGACATCACACCAACAGCCTAAGTGAGTTCCAGCTGAATTCAACTGAGAGTTGATTTTGTTACACTTTTTTTTAATTGTAAAAGTAGCGGAACGCTCAAGAAGATTTTGAAAACAAATTCACGGATTATCCCACGACCCCGGCACCCCCAATCATTCTCCCGTCTGCATATTTCCTCTCTGCCCATGTGTGGCCTGCATTTTCCCCTTGTAATGGGAAACATGCTCCATGAAAAACAGACAAGATCAGCCCCCAAACACTCTCGCTGCTTCCCTTTATATATTTATTTTACTGTGTTTATAAATAAGTCTGAGGACCTCCCCTACCCTTGACACAGACCTTTTATGGTTGTCTAACTGAATTTAATTTGTAATTGAAAAAATTGTATTTATTTATTTCCGTTTTAATGCGACACCAACTGGTTTTTGAGCTGCCTTTCCCCAGGGGAGTTAAGCCCCTTGTCCCAGCCACCTCGGCCAGTCGCCAGGGCTGACACTGGCGGTGTCAGGACATGGCCAGGCCGGCTTCTTCTTGAGCCACACACACCGCCACGGAGCCTCTGCAGCTGTGCAAGTTCTCGCCGGGCTCGGCTTCCGTGGCCTGGCATCGCCTAGGTAACCAGTAGCCTGATGCAGAAATGGACTTGGGTGGGAGCAAGGGAAAAATTCCCACCACCCCTCCTCCTCTCAGAGTCAGCTGGTCTCTGTCAGTCCTTTCAGTCAACAGCTTTTAAAAACTGAAGTCACTTCCACTTCTCAAGTGCCTTCTCAGTGCCAAAAGCTGCGGCAGGTGCTCGCTCACCTCATCCTTACAATCCAACATCACTATAATCCAACACCCACCAGCCCATTCTACAGATGAGGAGACTGAGTTTCAGAGAGATTAAGGGACTTGCCCGAGGTCACATAGCCCCCCCCCCCATTTTGGTCTGAGTGACGCTGCAGCCTACCCTCTTCCTTTGATCCTATGCAACCGTGTCCTGGGCCAGTGCTGAGGAACTGAAAGATGGGCTCTACTTCTTCCAAGCAAAGACCTGGCTGTTGGTTGGAGGACCGACTGTCAAAGCCAGAAAGGATAGTTCATTTCCATTAGACCCCTCACACTTTCAGCCACACCCAGGATTGCTAAATACTTCCATTCGATGCCCGTAAGGTTGGACACCCATGTGACCGCTCAAGAATCAGTTAGGAGGTCATGCAAGGAGTGAAATCTCAGCAATTAGTCCCCAGCTGGCCCACATTCTGCTCCACGGAGAATGGGGCTAATTGTGAAGTCAGATGGATCCATTGTCCAGGAAGGCTTACCACACTCTCTTGGACTATTTAGGAGCTGAGCAAACATGCTGGCTGGACAGGCTGTCCTGTACTGATGACAATCTCAGATTCTCCCGAGGCCCTGAAGCACTGGCTCAGCTTCACGCAGGGCCCGGGAAACCCTTTAGAATAAGATGGCCCCATCCCTGGGCTTCCGGGCTCCCCTATGGGGGCCTGTGAGAAAATAAGTCTGTTGCTCAATCCAAGGCCGAGGAGAAAGATGGAGACAGAGAAAACACTAGGGTGAAAGAATAAGGGGCAGAGGGAGCTGGACAGAGACTTCAAGGGCATCCCAGGAGCTCGAGCAGGACTCCCCACCCCAGTCTCAGCAGGCCGGGCCTTCCTGGCCCTCTTCTATGGATCCAAGACTTTGAATGCTATTGTTGTTACTTCTAACACATCTGTTGCCAGGTGCTGCATAGGTGAAAAAGCAAACCAGTGAGGATTAGATGAAACAACACTGCTAATTATCAAGCTGCATTGTGAAGTCACCAGTGAGTTCATTGGCAAGCCAGGCTCCAAGGCTTGCCCTGCAAGGAAGCCTGTCTGTCCATCCACCCAGCCCTGCCCACTCGCCCAGGCCCTGAGTGGAGGGAGCAAGGCCACACTTCTGTTCTAAGTGGACTGCTGCCTTGGCCCAGGGCTCCAGACAGGTGGAGCTGCTGAAATTGATCTTGGAGGACAGGAGGCTGCGGGTGGGTGGCCACTAAGGAAGGAGCATAAGAAACAGCAGGAGGATAGCAGGAGGATAGGCCATACTCCATCTCCTTCCTGTGCAGTCAGACCTGTGAGGCCAGCAGGGCACCCCTCCAGCCCTGGGAGGGAGTGAAGAGCATGAGTACTTCTCCACGATTGACTTCTCTCGTCCCTCCCCCGCTTCTCCATTCCCTGTGCTGCACCCACACTCCACAGCAGCCTCCCACCAGCTTCCAACTGATTCTCTCATACCTCTCCTTACCCCTGCTCCCCATTTTCCACAATATGCTCCTAGGGAGTTTCCCAAAGGGGTACGGAATGCTATTAGTCCCCTGTTCAAAACTATGGCCGTGGCAGAAATGAATACAGAGCACTGCTATCGAGGGCTGGCAAAGCCGGGGGAGCGATGGGTACTGCTACTGGAAATGTACCCAGGAATAGGGGTTTTTTAAAAATAACCTGACAATATCTGTTCAGATTAGGACATTCAGTTGGCTCCAGCAATCTCAGTTTTAGAAATTAAACCTTTAAGATAAGAGCTTGAATCTGTCTGAAGGTTTGCAAGGATTTTTCTTTCTTTCTTCTTTCTTTTTCTTCCTTCCTTCCTTCCTTCCTTTCTTCCTTTCTTTCTTTCTTTCCTCTCTCTCTCTCTTTCTTTCTTTCTTTCAAGAATTGTTGGTAGTGGGGCACCTGGCTGAGTCTGAAGAACATGCGACTCTTGATCTCAAGGTTGTGAGTTCGAGCCCCACATTGGGTGTAGAGATTACTAAAAAATAAAATAAAATAGGTAAAAAAAATCGTTGGTAGTAGTAACACTTTGGGGAAATTGTGTCAATAAGGAAATGGTTAAATAAACAGCAATACATCCCTACTATGGAGTATAAAAAGAATGGGTTAGATTTCTATCTATTGAAATGATTAAGTGTCTATGACGTGAATTAGACAAGAAAGCAAGTGATGGATTGATAGAGTCACACACACACAAAGACTCTGTCCATTTCTGCCTTTATGTATCTAGGCTATTTTGTCTTTATATGTAATGAGGAGTATCTAAGGATTCAGATGAAATTGTTAATCCTAGTTATACTGATGGAAAGAGAATTAAGATTATTAATTGCTTGCATATCCGATTTGTTTTACTAGTTAGGGTGAATATCCATTGCTTTTGATATTCTAAAAGGAGAATTTAATAAAAGGTGACAGAAAGAAAGGAAAGGAAAGGAAGAAAGACCCTTCGCTGTCTCACTGTAACCCTCAGGGTTCTGGCTCTCCACCCCACCACCCTTCCACTCGGCCTGTACGCACCCCTACTTCCTCCCGACTGTCTTGACACACGAACACACAGACCAAGTCATTTCAATTCTTATCCCTTTTCACATACCGCCTCTTTTGCCAGCAAGTAGCTCCGTTTCACGACGTGGCAAATCCTTCTGGGCTCGGTCCAAATGCCACCTCCTCCAAAAGCCCTCTCCTGCCCCCCAAAGGTTGAGGGGTCGCTCCCCCTCCGGGCATCCCACCATCCCACACGTCCCCTGTCCCTTTGGGCACCACATTCCATTATATCCTGTCTTTAGGACACATGTCCCATCTAAAAAGAACACACCTAGGGCCTTCTCACCTGCAGACTGATGCAGAGAAGCCAGAATTCCAGATGTCTATGGAATGTTTCCTGGTTTGTAAATGTTGGCCACTTACTCAGATGTGTAATAAACTGTATTCGGGCGACACCATGAGCATGAAGGCGAAGAGTTCTGCCATCCGAGGCTGGCGCTGGGACGGTCCTTTGACATGGGTGGGGGGTACTCGGGTACTTGATAAGCTGTCTGCCCCCCAAGCGGGGGACTCTAGCGGGCAGGACGGTGAGTAGCCCATGTTTTCTGGGAGTCACACTGAGGAAAAGCTGCCTGAGGGAAAAGGGGAGAAATGAAGGGAGGAAGGGAGAGGAATAGGGCGCGCCGGTGAAAGAAAGGGGGAAAGGACAGACCAGGCAAAGAGTTGAATCATTTTTGCAAAGGACAAGTGAAAACATTTTCTGCTCTATTTGCAATTTACAGGTGTCTTGATTTTGCCTACAGAGTCTAGTGATGTTCTGTGAAGATTCTAAAAGTGTCCCCTAGAGAAATGACAGTCTGCAAAGCGGGCACTAATGCTGAGCTAGTTAAACAGGGTAAGTGATTTCTAAACAGAACTCTCGCTTTCAGAGAATTCTTCCCCTCTTTTACAATTACTATTAAGCTAGCCGAGAGCCTGGTCCAGGGGAAACAAGCCAGTGTTTTGAACAAATTCTCCTATCTATTGTTTACTAATGCTACAAACAACCCCATCCATCCAATGTGGTGTGGTCCTCCATCTATTATCTCTGTAGTAGCTTCTTCCCTGCAAACCTAGAAGATCGGAATGATCGCTATCCCCTTAGCTTTACAGATAAGGGATCCAAGGTCCAGAGAGGGTAAGTAACTCGCCCAAGGCCATCCAGCTAGGAGGAGGTGGAGCAGCATTCCAACCAGACTTTATGCAGTTGGAAATGCTGTGTTCCCCCCTGTAAATCAGCGTTAACGCAAATTTCAGGCATCCACCTCCATGATTGTTCCCTTGTGGAAGAACAATCATTATGATTGTTGGCCTTATCCCGGCACCAACAGTGGTATTCTTTAATTAATGTTTAACTTTAAATAAACTTGTTTAAAAAAAAAGATTTATAAAGGGAAGTTTATGTCACAGTATCAGCCATCAACCATAGAGAGGTTAACTCTGAAAATAAGTAGAATGGAGGCAACATGATGCTGGTGTTTTCCAGCTAGATGCTGTTGCCTCCTGAAGGTCACAGCCTGGTCCTTTGTCCACAGGACGTCAGCAATCATTGTCAAGGTGTTAAAGGTGTACCAAGACGGTCTCCTGAATATAATGTGAGGATTAGCAGATCCCTGAAAGTGGAATGACTTTCTTCTCATGTGCCTAGATGTTCCTTCCTGCCGGGTCCAGGAACCCTCGACTCTTTTTGCCGAGAAGGACCGTGCCCCCAGTTGGGCCAAGAAGCCCTGTGCTGCCCCATGGTCCTGAGGATTCTCAGCAAGCACGATTTTCATAAGCCTCTTTGCAGTGGCCTGCAACTGTGTTAGCGATAACTCTATCGTCAACAATTATCCTCCAGGTTACCTCCTAGGCCTCTCTTCTGCTGAGTCAGGCCCTCTCCTTTCTCACACAGGTGACCAGCACCCAGGGGACATGCTGGCCTGACTGCTCTTCACGTTTTATATCCAGGAGCCCATTTAATCCTCCGGACTCCCTGAGATAGGGCTCATTAGCCCCAGTTTTCAGATGGGGAGAAGGAGGCTCCGCTCAGAGAAGTGGCAGTACTTGTCCCAGGACACTTAGCTGGGAGAGGGCAAAATTGGGGCTCCAACCAGTGCTCCCCCTGCCACCTCCTGGTGATCTTTCCATGCTATGTCTCCACTTTCCTGGAGACTTCAGTCACTCCGTGGGTAGGCAGAACTAGGAGCAGACTGAACTTTTCACTCACCCGCTCACTTATCATAAAGCCACAGAACCAGGAGGGATAAGAAATGCAACTGTACCTCCTCATTTTGCCTGTGAGGAAAAGCAGGAATCCTGAGAGGGGAGGGACCTGCTCAGTCGCCCAGCAAGTAAGGGACCCAAGGGGATCAGAATGCTTGCTTCTTAGCTGTGGTCAGGGGCCTGTCCCTTCACCCTCCTGCCCTCCTCACAGAGACTGGAAGCCATTGCAAAAAGCCGTGAGCCAGGGAAAGGTGAAAAATGGGAAAAGTGCCAATTTTATCAAGCTACAAGACACATAGGCTATTAAAGTTATGAGCAGAGGGAGGCCTAACTAGATTTAAAGTTTGTGGATCTAATAAAATTATTTTTCCTATTTAAATGGTGGTGACTATTATTTGCTAGGTCTGGAGGGAAGGAGGTAGCGGATAGGGAGAGAATTACCTCTTTGTAAATAACATAATTAAAAAGAAATTCTATTTATCTAGATTTTTCCACGTCTGAGAATCAGATTCCCCCATCAGTAACATGAGGATAATAATACATGCAGCTAGAGAGAATTCTAGTGAGGATTCAGTGAGTTAGTGCGGGTCTCACGCTGAGTATATGGTCTGACACATAACAAGTGTCCAATAAGCAGCAGCTGCTAGTATTAAGAGGGAAGAGAAACCGAAACGCAGTTTATATTTCTAAATACATTTAGGTCTTTTTCTTCCCCCTCTTGTGTAAACACACTCTTGTTTTATAAAATCTGGGAAATGCAACAAAATCATGCTATTACTAAAGGGAGCAGATGAAGCTAATGGCGTGATGCTGAGTGCCTATCTGTGTCAAGCCAGGGACAAGAGAAATGCAATCAGAGAAAAATAAAGGGAAACCAGTTTGGGGTTTGGAGTCAGCTTCACCTGGGGTCCAATGCTGACTGGTTCACTTAGTTGCTATGTGACCTTGCGCGGGAGACAAACTTGGCAACTCTTGCTCAGACTCTGAAATGTGCAGCTACTTCTGGGGGAGTGTGAAGGTCAATTCTAAGTCTGGTGGGTTCAGCGTCTGAGGTAGAATGAGCCCTATTTTTCTTTGTGGACAATCAAAAACTCTGTCCCCTCTCACATGAGTCCAACATTCGTTCCAACTGTCAAGACGCAGAGACCACTCCTCACAACTCAAGTTCGCTCCAAGTCACTGGGGAAGGCGACCTTCCGAGTCCTGTGAGCTGCTCCCACGTTCTCCGCCGCGACTTTGACTTCTGGATTTATTCATTTGGTCAACTGGTATTTATTGAGACCTTCGCTGTGCTAGGGGCTCTTCTGGGAGCTGGACACAGTTCCTATCACAGGGACTCTGAAATCAGACCTCCGTGGATCCAGGCCTGGGAGGCCGGGTGTCTGCATCAGAGGGTCCCGGAGGCTGGAAGGCTCAGCGCTCCCCTCTGGGGCCAGCCTGATGTGCTCTCCAGCCCGACTTTTTTTTTTGACCTTGGGCAAGTGGCCGTGCCTCTCTGAGCTGCAGTTCCACCTTCAATGAAATGGGGTGACGGACTACAGGAGGCAAAGGCCGAGAGGGACTCCGGGAGAGCGGGAATCTCTGCACCCCAGTACAATCCTGAGGAGCAAGCCAAGTCTGGGACTTGAAAGCGCTTTGCCACACCTCCAGCTCCGGTTGAGCGCAGTTTCTGTTACCCCCCCCAACCCACAAGGGTCCTCCTGCCTGTGGTGACCTGCAGCCCCTTCCCAAGACTGACACAAGCCTGGGGCCCAGCTCCAGTGTCCCAACCCCTCCCCTAGAAATGACGAACAAAATTCAGAGTAATTGCTTCTAGTTGTCTTCATCCTACAGGTAAAGCAAATCTTGCTTACTTCCCACCAGGCTACTAGGGGTGGGGCAGTTGAAAGAGATTCTGTCTTCCTTAATTAAAAAATATAATTATGTCCATTAAACAATTCCCCACGTTTCCTTTTCCCTTTACCCTCCCCCCTACCATGCCCAACTGGCAGAGGTTTGAAGCTGAAACAATTCTGGAAGCCATCAAATAAGAGAGATCAGAGATTCCTGCCCAAGGATTTGGGAACCCACAATCCAGGGTGCCCTTTGTCTGTGTTCCCTTGCTAGTTATTTAGCCCATCCCAAACTCAAGGGTCCCATCTGTCAAGGTGAAAGAAAGTGGAAATAGTAGATACTTCATTGCTGTGAGCAATTCCAGATGCCTCCCCTCCCACCTTTAGAGCAACTTCTGCCTCAGGCAAAATACATAAATTTAAAAATCAGCAAAACCCTGGTATTTACTAGTTGTGAGAAAGTCTTAAGCTTCAATTTTCTCCTCTTTAGGGAACCATCAGGGCCCCTACATCATATGGTTGCTGGAGGAATAAGAGAGCGGACAGTTAACTGAGCCCTGGTTCAAACCTCACCTCAGCCCAGCCCAGCCCAGAATGGGTGGTTTTTCTGGCTTTACAGATGGGCAAACTGAGAAGGGGTGGGTGGGCAGAGATTTGGGAATGGCAGGGCAGGATCCCCTGGGTGCCATCCTGGATGGCTAGACTGGTTCCATAGGACTGAAAGCACCCAGCTTCCTGAAAACACCCCTTTCAGGCAGCACGCTGTCAGAGCCTGGGCCCTGCTCCTGGGAACCTTCCTCCCATTGGAGCAGGGATTGGGAAGGTGCCAGCAAGCTGTACCCAAGGACTGGGAAACAGATGTGACTCGGAGGTGAGCCGTTTGTCTAAAGCATTTCTTCTTCCCTCAGTCGCTACCCCTCACGCCAGAGTTGCCAATCTGCTTCCTTCTGAAGAGGTGGGTAGTTATTCCCATTTTACCAACTTGGGTGGCAGGGGTGGGGGGTGGGGAGGCCATGCTGAAAAAAGTTGCAGACTCCTGCTTCCAATCCTCCAGCATGGGGTCATTGGACCCCAGATGTGCATGACGCCAGGCAGATCTATGGAAAAGGAGGTAAAAATATCAATAATGACTTAAGAAAGGATAATATACAACACTCACTGAATGCTAGCCCTTTCCATAGTACAGACGAGGAAACCAAGGAGATGAAGGGATTTATCCCGAGTTGCACAACAAATACGGGGTTCAAGCCTGTTTAAAGCCCGGGCAGCTCCAGGATTCCAGACACAATTGCTACAGCCACTTGTGAGTGCGGTGCCCGCTGCAGCCACACTCTGTGCTACTTGTTTTTCTGGTAAGGCTTCTCACCTTGTCCTCACCAGCAGCAACCCTGTGAGCTGCCCACTAGGATGCCCCTTCTGAAAGGTACTGAGGCCCAGTTGGATGACAAATGGTAAAAAGTAGGGTGTGGATTTAAATCTAGAGCTAGAGAAGGAATGGAACTCGCGGCTCTTTTCCCCCTTTCACAACCCTCACACCTGCGGTGGGGAGAAACAACTGGAAGTCTCCAGGGACTGGCCTATCCCTCTCCAAGCTCCTGGGGCCGGCCGCCGAGCGGTACCAAGGCTGGCTGCCGCCTTCTCTTCTCGCCCTCTCCCCCCGCCCCCAGGGCATCCTCATTGTGGGCTTCTTCCAGGGCACCCGGTCGAATTAGGCTCGTCGTCCCACAGCAGATCTCAGGCTAGCCTCCCTCCTGTCTGCGCCGCGACGTCTTCATCTGTAAAATGGGAAGCCAGTGAAAGTTCAGGCTTCAGGCAACCTTGTGCAATCTGCAGAACACTTTGGCAAAGGACCCTTTTTTCCAGCGGGCGGGGGCCCTGGAAAACCGGTTTGAGCGTCCAGAATTTCTAAAACATGGGATTTATCGTCCTCCCCCCGCCCCCCAAGCAACCTCAAGCAGCAGCCAGTCTACCCCTCTTCCCGCTCTGTAACTCTGCAAGTGATCTTTTAAATGCCTGGAAATATGCCCACCCCACTACAGTCTGATTGTCCTCCTTCCTACTTCCCACGGCACAGGTAAGAAACAAGCTCAGAGAGGAGCAGCCTTTTCCCCGACGTCACACAGCGAACGATTGGGAGAGTGGGGGCGATGGGGGAGCCGCGTTGTGGAATTCCAGGCGGACATTGGCGCCCGCGTGTCTGCCCGCTTCTGATACCGGGTTCGGAAGAATAGGCCGCTAACGAGAGGCCCATTAGGAGGAATTGTCACTCCTCTGGGAGCGAGGTTGTCCCATTAGGGCGAATTGTCATTCCTCCTGGAGCGAGGTTGTCCCGGCTCCGCGCAGGCTGAGTGCCGGGGCCGAGAGCAATTAACGCGGCTCCGGCGCGGGCAGCCGCCTCTGCCCGGGGCAGCGGGGGCGGGGCGGGGCGGGGGCGGGGCGCCCGGCGCGGCTGGAGCCGGTCACCCGGCGCAGCCCCTTCCCCTGGAGCCCGCCTTTCATCTCCCCGCGCCTGGCGCCTGCCCGCAGCCCTGGCCCGTCTACAGCCCCCTCCTCCGCCCCTCCCCCGCCTCCTCCGAGCCGCCGGGATCCAGCGATCGGTCCTGGGGGTTGCAAACGCTAGGGTCCGCGCCCCGTCCTCCACAGTTTGCAAATAGTGTTTTTACATTGGGGCCTGCGGTGCGCGTGCGCGGCTGCTGGGTGCAGGGCCCCGGGACGTGCTAAATCCCCCTGGGAGCGCGGGACTGTGGAAGGATGAGGGTCTGTGAGGAGGGGCCCTGTGCTGCGCGTGGGGATCCCGGGTCCTCCACTACCAATCTGCGTGACTTTGGGTAGCATACTCAGTGCTTCCTAGCCTTAGGCTTTTCCCTGTAAAATGGGGAAAATAATCCCCGCCCGGAGCGGTGTGTTGGAAGAAACAAATGAGATCCTGGAGGACAGGTACTAAAATATCTTGCAGAGTTGAAGTTTCGCGCTGGGGTTCCTTCTGAAACCCCACTGTTCTTCCTACAGATACTGCAGCTACGTCAACGTCCCCGGGAACTAACCTTTACTAAGTCTCCCCTAAGCGCCACAGTCAGTCCTGTGACAAGGGGCTACACCTACACCGCGCACTTTTAAGGCTGCGCAAAATTCTCAGCCCGGGAGATTTTACGAAGAACCTATCGTGAACTCTGTGAAAGCTGGCGATGAGCCTCATTTTGGATATCTAGCAGAGAGAAAGCATTCGATAAATTGCTCCTGCTTCTGACATATAGTATTTTTTATTGATCCCCTACACCTTCTAGTTACTTTATGTAGCCTATTGAATTTAATTACTACAAGAGCCACCTGGGAGATAAGGATTATTATCTCTCATTTTAGAAATAAAAAAGCAGGTTGAGAGAGGCAAAGTAACGCGACTAAGATCCCGCGGCCAGGAAGAGGTGAATGTCCAGAAAACACAGCCAACGAAGAAGCAAAAGCACAGAGGGGGCTTTCCGTAAAGGGCTAGGGTTCTGTTGAGGTTCGACCTTTTTTCTAACTGAAGTGAGACCCTTTCCTGAATTTTCCCACCCCACCAGGGAGCTGGGAATGGGGAGGGTAGAGGAAAAGGTGGGCAGGCTGGTTGCCCTCTGGGCATCTCTCCTGCTCATTTTATGGACAGAGCTTGGCATCGCAGTTTTAAACACCAGTTTGTTTGTTTGTTTGTTTTGTCTCTATTTTCCTCTTTCCAGCTTCATAATTTTCTTTCCCTGTCTGGACATCAGGACCTGAAAGTAGTGAGGGGAACCTGTCCCAGGAAAGTTCATTAAAACAAAAGAACTCTAGTAGTATGTATTTTTAAATTTTTTCCCAGGAATGAGCGTGTGTGCCCCTAAATTGGCAAATATTAACAGAGAGTTTTCAGGAACAATTATAAAACAGTGGCTGGGTATAGCCTAACTGAAAGCTGAACCCTTTTGTACACTTTGGCAGCTTAGGGCTAAACGAATTTCAGGTTGGCTTCCAAAATATATAGCCTGCACCTTGCTGGGTACCTCTAGAAGGCACAGGACTTAATCTGGATTTACCTGTACTATATTTGAGATGTATATCAAGCCAACTATCATCAAGTATGACTCAAGGGGAAAATGCATACATCTCCAGATAGTTTAATTTTTTTTTTTAACTTTCTTTGAGCTTCCAATTTGTTGGGAGGGGGGGTGGCGGGAAGAATAAGGTTGGTGAGAGAGAGACCCAGAGGTTTTAGAAGACTGTGGTTAGAACTTCTTTACTTTTTAACTTTTTCAGAACCATTTCTAATCAAACTGAATTAATTGGCCTGTGTAGACTGTTTTTACCCCCTAAGATTCAGATCATGTCTATTCAGGGTATCCTCCACCAGCACAGTTTCATTCTAGGCAGAGGTTTAGGATGAAGGAAACAGCGCATCAGAAAGATGGGTCTGGGGGTCAGATTTCTAAGACTCTTGCACTGGGAGGTAGCCTCCAAACCTTGATCATTTCAGTAATTAAAAACAATGTCTCTTCCTTCCAAGTGTCTGGGAACTGTTTAGCAAGCATCTGCTGTGTGCAAGGCCGAGCTCGGAGACTTCTATTTATCTCATCATTCTGGGTTAATCATTGAGATATAGGGAAGAGCAGCTGCAGCATGGAAAGGGTCATTTGAAGCACCTTGGTCTTGGCCTGGCAGCCCGCGGAGAGAACCAATGCCTCTGCACACTCTTAGCTCTCTCCCCTGTCCCTGGGCTGGTACAGTCATCACTAAGTCTTTGAGATGTAATTACCCAGGGTATAATTTGGGGCGGGGTGAGGATATCTATGCTTTTTTTTTTAAACCAGGTGCAATGAATAAAAATATTCTTCTCAAAAACGTAATAGGCCTGGGGTGTGCAAACTCGGAAGCCGGTATTTCTGAGATTTGCAAGAGGAAGGGAAGCACTAGGTATTATCGGCGCCTTTTCCTTCCTCCTCCCCCTTGAAGGCAAACACTGGCACCCAAACACATGACAAACAGGCTCAAACAAACGCAAGAAACACACAATACACGTAGTCCTTAGGAAAAGGTCGGATCCGGGTGTCGCCCAGAGAGGAGATTCGAGGGAAAGAAAACACGCGGACTGCAATTTTTCTAAGAGTGCGCTGGTTTTGTTTCGAGTGGAAGAGATGGGGACCACTGCTTTAAATTTTCCAGTCAGAACTTTGGAAGACCAGTCTCTGACCACCTCTCGGTCTCTCTCCGTCCCTTCTTCTTCTAGGGGTAATAGCTTTCGCTGTAGGGCTTTCGCCAATGGCGAAAGGAATACTCTTACAAGCTCCATGTATGTATTACTGCCTTTAGCAGGGATGCTGGCCCGTGTTTTCAGTGCTGACTCCTAGAGTTAGCTGTTTCCACGTATAGTAGGAGCTTCACAAATGTTTTTGCAATGTCAGTTGCAGATTTTAAACGTGTTCTGGCGGTGGGTGTTGGGGGAAGTGGTATGGGCGCGAGGTGCCTTTTTAAAAAGGGGTCAAAAGAGAGAAGAAATGGGACTCGGCGAACTTCCTCTTTAAATAATCGGCCTTAATTACGCCATGGACTTTTCAGTTTTGGCGTGATTATAACCCTTGAGGGATCGCCTAATAACAACTCTGCTGACTGCTCCTGTAATTAACTCCTAATTTATTTCAAACAGGAAAAAAAAAAGGCCCCAGCCTCTTCCTGGAGAGCCAATCAGAGGCGAGCGTCTGTGGCGTCAGCTCCAGAGCCGGCGCCGATTGGCTGAGCCGAATCTCCCACTTCCCCTTGGAGGAAAGGCTCGGCTCCCAGCGCGCCCCTCCCGTCTCCCCCCAAAAAAGTTTGAGTCGCGGCTGCCGGGTTGCCAGCGGAGTCGCGCGCGGGGAGCTACGTAGGGCAGAGAAGTCATGGCTTCTCCGTCCAAAGGCAATGACCTGTTTTCGTCTGATGAGGAGGGCCCGGCGATGGTGGCTGGGCCGGGCCCTGGGCCTGGGGGAGCGGAGGGGGCCGCCGAGGAGCGCCGCGTCAAGGTCTCCAGCCTGCCCTTCAGCGTGGAGGCGCTCATGTCGGACAAGAAGCCGCCCAAAGAGGCGTCCCCACTGCCAGCCGAAAGCGCCTCCGCCGGGGCCACCCTGCGGCCACTGCTCCTGCCCGGACACGGCGCCCGGGAAGCCCACAGCCCCGGGCCGCTGGTCAAGCCCTTCGAGACCGCCTCGGTCAAGTCGGAAAACTCAGAAGACGGAGCCGCATGGATGCAGGAACCCGGCAGATACTCGCCGCCGCCAAGTGAGTGAGCGTCCGGGCCAGACAAGGGGCAGGCGGGTCCGTGGATTTCTGGAGGGAGCTAGGGGGCCGGTATTCCAGGCTGGGGGTACGGAGACCCCTCTGCACTATAATCCCGGGAGAGCGAGCCTGGGAGTTCTTGGCCCCTTGATATCTCCAGAGTTCTGCGAGCCGGCTGGAGCCAAGACACCTTCTGGGTCAGATCCGCGCAGCGCGTGTTCGGGATCCCCTAGCTGTGCAAAGTATCCGACACAATTGAGGATTCGCTGGTCTTTGAAGGGCGCAGCGTAGCTGGTTTTGCCGGGTCGCTCGGTTATCGGTTTCTCTAGCTCTCAGCCCCGCGCTCCAACCACTTTGCCTATTTTTGTCTCATCGTCCACCGGGTTTCTGTCTGGAGAATGAAGAGAGATCCACTTTTAATGAGCACTCGAATATGTGCCAGGCAGAGGCGGAGGTGCCGTACCTCCTTTCAGAGTTCACAACCCAGCGAGATGTGCCCTCATTTTAAAGATAAGTCTAGGTGAAATCTAACCCCCGGTATTGGGTAGAAATCATTAACTTCCATTAGGGAAGTTAATCCCGCAGGATCCCAGGAAGGGATGGAGGCAGAAACTGATGCCGGGACGAAACGTCTTCCTGTCGTCCCCGCAGCCTGCACCTTCGCCGGGAGCGGGCTGGGGTCCGAAGCGCGCGGGCTCTCTCGGCTCATAGTAATAATTAACAACCTTCCAGCAGCGCTTGAGGGTTTACAAAATGATGCTCATTAGTTCACCAGATCCTGATATCGCTGGAACCCCGAAGGGCAGGCAGAAGCACAGGAAAGGTGGTTAGTCCCTATGCGGACACCCGGACTTTAAGAGGACTGAACTTGCTTGGTCCAGGTCACCAACAATGGCTGAATTGGGCAAGGGACCGTAGGTGTCCAAGCTCTGCTCCTCTGTAGGGTGTCCTGACCACCTTTGATTCTTCTCCCCAGAGAAACCAAGCAGAGGTCCCCAGACCTGCACCCCGCTTCCTGCCAATGAGGCAGGATGGCAAGCAGCCCAGGAGAATCGATTTCTCTTCCAGCTTTAGCACTTATTTTTGGGCCTGGGTCCTTAACACAATTTGGAGAACTCTATTCCTTATAGCCCCTTTTATTTCTATCTCCTGGCCTTTACGATTTCTCTACCCCCCACTGCACCTTTAGAAAAGGTGAGAAAGAGGGGTCTGCGGAGGGACTTTTTCCAAAGCTGGGAGAAGAACCCACAGCTTCCTTCATTTCCTTCAGTCAGCCCTCAAGACTGAGTTGCATAGTGTTTTGTGAACAAAACAAGGCCATATACCCCGGAGGCAGTGGCTGTCCCCTCCGGCATAGCTCCTCCACCCTGTTAGAAACTCTGAAAGATTCAAAGGGTGTGGAGATTAAGGACTCAAAGAATTTAAACTCAAGTTTGCACAGTGCTTTATAGCACTTTTCACTATATTATCTTATCTGATCTCTGTGTGTCCGCAGCCGGCCTGCTGGTAACAGACAAGGACATTTCGGCGGAGTTCAGAGGAATCAGCACACACTGAGTTTGGGCTTGACCAACGACTCCCCCCCCACCCCAAGAACAAAAACAAAAACACCTTGGCAATATTTAATGATCACCTATCCAGTGGTAGACAGGGCTCTGGGCATTCTAAAATTTAGTACTCTGAACCACATAGCACAGTATTACCCATTTTATTGATGGTGAAATAGAGGCTCAGAAACTTTAAGGAACCTAATTTGTTAGACAAATATTGAGTGCGCATGTTTTTCTAGGCCTGGGTCAGTGCCCATCAGCACATCAGCGATTCAGGCCTTACAGTGAGGTGTCCAGAGGTCAGAAATCCCCACTTCCTTAGGCCTTAGGGTTGTGGGATGGCAATTCCCCTCTGGCTCTGTAAACCGCCCCCCCTCCCCCCAACAGAGAGGATGAACTTCCCTGCTTGGGGGCCCTGGATATGACCTTCCCATGAGAAAAATCCAAGATTCTGGAGAAAGGATTTAATTTTAAAACCAACAGTGGTTCATTAGCTCTTTGGGCCTAGAAATGACAGCAGAAGCCCTGTGGTTGGAATCGTGGGTCCAAGGAGCTTCTAGCACAGGAGCCTGGGGCAAGAGGGAGCCACTGGCCAGGTTTGTTATTTGGAGGAAGTAGGGTAACTGCTGTTTTGCTTTCTATAATCTGCATCCATCCTTTGACTGGTTTAAAAAGCAGGGTGGGGGTGGAGGTGAGGAGTGTTGAGAGGGAGACTCTTAGCTTTATGGCTTTGATACATGTAGCCTGGCGTTTTGTAGTTCAAATGCAGCCTCTAGAAGCAGCCGGGATGACTGGGCTGACCATTCAGGGCACAGAGTTCCTGCAAACATGGAGCAGGATCAAGTGTAGACACTGGGAGCTTGGTATGTACCTTGAGACAGTGGAGTCCTCCAGGGAGCTAGGTCTGGTTTGTGAAGGGTGAAAGCAGGTCTCTGAGTCTTCAACAGGGTTGTTAGTTTATTTGTAAATTAAGAACTAGGTGCCTAAGCTCTCTGGCTTATTTAGGGAGTATGCAAAAGTCTAGACTTCTGTGTACCCATCCCTCTCTCTCCGGTTTCTGTTTTTGATCGATTGTAGAACCTACTGCCTCTTACTTTTTAGTCACTGAAGTGATGGTTAATAATGTCACACTAGGAGGAATCCCTTTCTTGTTGGAAATGGAGGCTGGGTGGGACTTGTTGTGTCACCCTCAAGTATGAAGTGTAAACTCTTTCTTGGGCCATCGAAGTAACTAAACAAGAAATGCGACATTCTCCCCATGAGTACTTTGGAGTTACTACTGTGGCTACTTGTGGAAAATTAGCATAGCTCATAAAAGCCAAATGCAGAAAATTAATTGTTTAGCATTCTGTCCCACAGCTCCACACTCCTGCCTCCACCTCCCTTTGAGGAAAAGAAGCCCAAAGTTAGTTGATAACTATGGAATCACAACGATGCCCAGTCCTGTGACTTCCTATAATTGAATCCATTTCAAATATGGAGTCTGGATGTGGTTGGCATACCTTTATTTTGCTTGTTATTCCCTCTTTCTAAATTCTGGCGACAAACTAATCATTTACACATTTGCTCTAAACCAGAGAATGGTTAGAGATGACTAAAATGTCATCACATGCTCTCAACTTGGAGGCAGCATGATTTCCCCTGACATTTACATTTATGAGCAAGCTAATTTTTCCCTCCTTCTTAGTAAACTTTATATTACAGAAGCACCCGGCCAAGAAACTTATCCCACATCCAGATCTGTAAAATGATGTTCAGGTTTTATAATCTGTAGACTGGATGGAATGACAGCTGTGCGGTTGTTTATTGCATGGGGCTGCTCCCAATCGGGAGATGCTATTAATTTACCGCGGACCTTTATCTGCACGATTATCCTTCATAAATATGCTGATGCACTCCAACTTTTGCTGGCATGGAGAAGGGACCAACCCAGTTTATTGGACCCTCTTTCACTTGTCTTCTTAAGGGCTTATCTCAGCATCTTAGAGAAGTGAGGATTGTTATGAACCCAGTTCCCCATTTTAAAGACCAGAGAACTTAAGCTCAGAAGAGATGGGGTTTTGTTTCTCAGAGAGCACTATGGCGCCCTTGACACCAATTCGTGGCTGTTCTAGTTCCTTTATCCATAATGCTGGTGTTTCCCATATAGAAAGTTCTGTACACTGAAATTCCCAAACTTTTTGTAAAAGACTCAATTTCTTAAATAAAGCAATTTATCCATTTAAATATGGTCCTCCTCCCCTCCCCAACCCCCACATGGATTTGACAGAAGTCCCTTTTTGAAGGATGAAGAAGGGAGGCCCGCACAGGCATACCTGGGAGAAAGCCACTTCTTTTGCTAATTCACTCCCTCTCTGTTCCCTAGGACACATGAGCCCCACCACCTGCACCCTGCGGAAGCACAAGACCAATCGGAAGCCAAGAACGCCCTTTACCACGTCCCAGCTCCTGGCTCTGGAGCGCAAGTTCCGCCAGAAACAGTACCTCTCCATAGCAGAGCGTGCAGAGTTCTCCAGCTCTCTGAACCTCACAGAGACCCAGGTCAAAATCTGGTTCCAGAACCGAAGGGCCAAGGCGAAAAGACTGCAGGAGGCAGAACTAGAAAAGCTGAAAATGGCTGCAAAACCGATGCTGCCCTCTGGCTTCAGCCTCCCTTTCCCCATCAACTCGCCCCTGCAAGCAGCATCCATATATGGAGCCTCCTACCCTTTCCATAGACCTGTGCTCCCCATCCCGCCCGTCGGACTCTATGCGACTCCAGTCGGATATGGCATGTACCATCTATCCTAAGGAAGACCAGCTCCATAGACTCCGTTGATGGATGTTTGTTTAAATGGGTCCCCCCTCCTCCCTCTCCAAGAAGGCAGTACCAAGCCTGTACTCCTGCTCTGCAAACCTTGCATGCGCCACCCTAAGCGGCTAGGCCCACAGGGCCACAGACATAGTTTGAATTTGTTCTTTAGGCTGGAGGCACCAAGCCCCATTTTCTTGGTGTGATCTTCTAGATGCCCCCTCCTCCTTTCACAAAGATTGGCTCTGATGGTTTTTCTATATAAATATATATATATATAATAAAATATAATGACATTTTTATACAGCAGACGTAAAAATTCAGATTATTTTGAAAGGCAAAATTTATATGCACATATGTATACTTTTTTCTATATATCACCTTCCTAAAAGAGACTGTTTAAGTCCATTTTGTTTTTTCTTATAGGAGAGACCTATTATTTGCTAAAATTGCTGACATTTGGTGATTTTGACGGGATGATTGACTTTTGCTTATGGAAAACAAAGGTTAGAAGTAGGCACAATGCATAGGAAGTAGATATGGAGAGATTCCTCAAAATGATGAGGACACATCGTGTTTTTGCATTTTTACATGCATTTAAAACTCATTAGATACTACCATATTTGGCCTTATATTTTTTCCCTCTGTCCACATTGTTACAGATTGTTAAAGTTTTAATTTTTTTTTGGTAAGATCAATAAAAGGGGGATGAGAAGAATCCTGAGAATGCCTTGGGGTAAGGTGGGACTTGGAAGTACTTCCTAATTCCTCTCAAGGCTGTTGCTTAACTCCATTTCAGATAATTGGAGAGTAGAAAGTTAAAGCATGTCAGGGGAATTGATGGTTTCTGTGAAATACTAGGTACAAGTCAGTCCTCACACATTGCAAAGGTGATTGGGGGCGGGGAGTGTAATTAATTCTCTGCTTAAAAAAAATAAATATACTGTAACCATTACCTATATGCTAAATATTCTTGAACAATGAATAGATCCAGAAAGAAAAAAAAAATCATGCTTTCGCTGTGTGTGTACCTATTGTATGTGCTAAACTTATTAGAAAAATTTATATACTTTTTAACATGCTGGGGGCAGAGGGTAAAGCCATGTTTTGACTTGCTAAAAATGGTGTTGTCAAACAGCCCATTTAGCTCCCTGGTACTTCATCTTTCTCTCCATCTTTCCCCCCCCCACCACCCAGTATACTTTTATCCCTTTGAAAGGGTGCCTTGTATAATTTTATATATTTTATTGAAGAGTTATTTCTTATCTCTTATTCTGAATTAAATTAAACATTTGTTTTATTGCAGTAAAGTTTGTCCAAACACAGTTATTTTAAAGGGGGCTCTCTGTTCTTAGCTGAGTTCAACTCAAAAACACCACCAAGATTGGGGGAGGGGGCCGGTGGTTTTTATTAATGATATTAGTGTGAATCAATTAAGAGTTGTGCCCAGATTCAGCCTGGAGTGGGGGAGTGGATTGAAAATAGCCAAGGAAATACTTTGAAAGGTTTCCTCTGGCAGTTTGTGTTACTCATGGAAAAGAAGTGGAATTGTTATTCGTTTTTCAAACTCTAGTGAAAGATAAGCTTAGAAGAAGTGGAGGGGCTGAGGGATCTGAGAGGTTTGTAGATGATCAAGGGAAAATCTTGAACTTGAAATCTCCCAGTTACCAAAACAGCAACAGATTTAAAACTGGGAGAAAGGGACCTATAGCTCTTTGGAAATGGAGATTGTAACTAATTCTCTGGGTTGGGGGGTGGGGGGTGGATGCCTTCTGCCCTTTCAGGAGTGTGTCAAATCGCATTCCGTTTACCATTCCTAACTCCTTCCAAGGAGATGGACCCCGAACAAATGCTCTTTTCGGTTTGAAGGAGGAAGGTGGTTCATTCAAGTCCCGTTTGCTTTGCAGGCTTCCTTTCCACTGGGTACAGAACAGGGTCAGACTTGGGTTTTGAGGCATCACCACTAAAAAAAGTCGGCAATGGGTGGGAAGGCTGAGACGGATCTTAAATTCCGCTTTTTATTGCACAAATAAATCAGAAGTGGCTACTGATGGTACCTTTGGGAGGTCTGTTTTCGGATGAGCAGCCCCGGTGACCCTGGGAACGCAGGCAGAAGGGAATGGAGAACTTGTGGAAGCTGAGCGGTGGGCAGACTGGCACTGGGCATCTCCGAGGACTGGCGCTTTCGTCTCACGTTCTCATTGCGCCGACACCCACTTTGGAGGTGGGCGCCAGAAACTCCCATTTCCCGGTCGGGCGGAAGCTCCCAGGGGTCGGGCAACGAGTCTGAGATCTCCAAGCTCGAGCGCCGTGCGTGATCCAAGCCCACGGACCTGCTCCGAGGCTGGGGGCCGATTTCTTGCTTGCTCCACCGCTGCACTCCCGAGCTGAGCCCCAGGAGTGTCCCAAATCTCCCCAATTTTCGTCTTTGCCATCCCACTGGGCCTCCCCAGCCCGAACTCCTAATCCCAGTACGGAATCCAGCCATCCTCATTTATGGGATGCGTTTTCCAAAGGCCAAAGCCCTTCCCGGTTTCGTCAACAGCCGCCAAGTTGGGTCCCTAATTAGCCCGTCCACCAAGCTTCCTTCCCGGCGCCGCTCGACCCCGCAGCCTCAGGCGATCTCAGCCAGGGTGGGGGATCGGGAGACTCCAGCTCCGGGTTAAGATAGCTTGCCCCCGGGAGGAGGGGTTCGCAAACCAGGGTGCGACTAGGAGAATCGGGGCTGTGACCTGCGTGGCCAATGGGGTGGATTGGAAAAGGTCTGGGCGACTGCGCTTTACCCCAATCGCCCCAAATCTCAAAGGAAAACTGAGGCCTGGAGAGAGAGAGAGAAAAAAAAAAAAAGTGCCTCGGGCTCAAGCACACACACCCCGGCGCTGGGAGGATGGGGTGACCGAGGAGAGGATGCGGCCGGGTTGCAGGGACTTAGACCACAGCCAGAGGTTCCCAGGGCCCGGCGGCGCGCCTAGCTCTGGGGCTCCCTCCAAACCTCCTGCCCCGCGTTCGGGTCGGCTGTCGCCAGAGTCCCCACGTCGGTCGGGCTTGGTGTGCCCGGCGTTCCCGAGGTTCCAGAGACCGGACAAACAACCTGCGGCGGCAGAAAGACCCTGACTCACCCCGGAGCCGGGCAGCCGTGCCTGCGGAATTAGAGCCGAAGATGCCAGGAGACTGCTGGCCTTGGACATCCTCGCCCAGGTTGCCAGAAGCCTGGCACACAAATCCGCACGTCCTCCCATACATTCAACGCTTTCCTCCAAACTTTTCCAGAAAGACAGCTCTGCTTTGGGGAAAGAGGGGAAGAAAGGAGAAGAAAGCACATTTCTTTGAGCCCCTGCTCTGTGCGGTCAGAAGTAGGCATTTTCTCATACCTCTCATTTAATCCTTGCATGCCCCTGGGGGAGGTGTCCTTGATGCCCTTTTATAGTTGAGGAAACTGAGGCTCAGAGAGGTTGCTCAGGAGGGTCACAGAGCCAGTAAGTGGCAGCAGCAGAATTCAGGCCTAAGCATGAGCCTTAGGTGGCAGGCATGAGGGCTGGCAAGCCCTGGGAGAGCTGTCTTACACATGATGTAGGGGCCTCCAGAGCCCCCCAGATTCCCAAACCCTGAGAGCCCATCTCTGCAGCGTCTCTCTCCCCTTCCCCATCTCACTTGGGCGCGGGGGGGGGGGGGCCTTCCCACTGAGTGCCTGCTTCTCCCTCACTGGGGACCTGGGGCTCAGCCTCCCTGCCTCCCCCCTGCGGCCCAGCAGAGGCAGGGCTGGGGCAGGGCCGGCGGGAGGTAGGCAGCGAAGGGCCGGCTGGCTGAGAGAAGGCACTGGCTAAATGTCTGCCTGACCTGACTGAAAAGAGGATCCTTGCCTTTGAGCAGAACCTTGTCTGACCGAATGAAAACTCCCACGGCCATTCTTTGCTATAAAAGCCGCTCATTTGCCACGGGTTGGAGAGGCCATTCCCCCACCCCCACTCCCTCACCACTGCTGGGTTTGGAATAAACATAAACCTCATTTATAAAAGAACCCACGTCACACACACCCTCCCCGAAAGCCCAGGGCCCAGTTGGTGAAGTTGATTGCGCCTGTGTCCTTCTTCAGTGTAAGAAAAAAAAAAAAATTTCCAGATTGGTGATGCTGTAGGCCTCTTTAATGAAATTGGTCAGAGAGCAATGAAGAAAAGTCTGCTGTCAACTCCTGGACCCCTCTACCCCTCTCCCACCCCCACCCCCCCCCCCCCCCCCCCCCCCTCCTTGCTAGAAACTAAATAAAAAGCAGTAAAATTACTTTCCAACATAGCCCGCTTCAAAGCAGAACAGAGGACCAGGCTTCGGGAATCCCGAGTCCTGCCTTGATAAGGCTCATAATAATCAAATCCAAACTCCATCCACCTCCTCTGACTCTTTCCAACCTCCTCCGGACCCCTCTGCATTTGTTGATGAAAACACTTTGATGTCCTGAGTCCTCCAAACAATTATTATTATAATTTTAAACAACCTGGTATTTTCCATTACTAACGGCTCGAGCTTTGAAGTTACACCTCATAATTTCCTAAATTAAATAAATCATTTTAAGTTTGCACTGGGAGGCTTTTAATAGCAGAGAAAGGAATATCATTATCTTATTGAGACCCAATTGTGGTGGCTCCAGTTTGGCTGTAGCTAGGGGCAAAGTAGGCTCACTCTAACAGACATACTTTATTAACCTCCCATAACTCTTGAAAGAACATTTTTATATTTTCTTTGATTTCCCCCCTCCCTCTCTTGTTTTAAAGCTGTCCCAACCTTTAATTAGTGCCTAATATGAAAAGCATTATTTTTTTAATGCTATGTAATTTACCAGCGGCAACAGGCCAACTTAACAATTGTTTATTAGACTTGGTTTTTCACACAGGGCAAAGAATGCCGCTCCAAACCCAACTTTTCATGGGTGGTTGCACTAATTAATACAGTGTCTGAGGCTCCTAGGGGGTTTTTTAATATTGAAGCCTATGGGGGCGGAAGGGGGTTTTAGAAGTCCAGCTCCCGCCGACGACGTTCTCGCTCTGATTTCTTTCATGCTGTTTTGATCCTGTCTGTGGAGTCAGCACAGACAGAAACTGCTCCCTGGCTCCGGACACTCCGGGGATCCCGAGGCAACGGGCCCGGAACCCCAGGACCTCCACTTGTGATTTATGGCTTGTGGGGCCCAGGCTTGGGGTGCAGGGAGCCCACTGACCACTCTGCGCTTGGAGTGGGGACCCCCTCATTCAGCCAGGAGGGAGAAGGGGCTGGTCTGGGGCTCGGGTTGGGCGGGAGTCAGGCTGGTGGGGGCAAATGCCAGGGCTCCCAGGCACCAGGCGGTGCCTCGCTCTGGGCACAAAATCGGCTGAGATGGAGGCAGGGCCTGGGACCAAGTGGGTAAAGCTGGGGAGGGACCCAGGCCAGGGCGGCCTTCTCTTGCCTTCTTCTCACTAAGCTTTTCCCCTGTTTCCCCATTCTTTGTCTCTCCTTCCCCACCTCATCTTTAGTTTCTTCCCTCCCCTTCCCCGCCCCCCCCCTTGTCCCTTTTGGCTGTCTCCTTTATTTCCCTGTCCCTTCCCTTCATTCTTTTTCATGTTGGTCCCACTTTACACCTCTACTTTTTTTCTCACCGTCTATACAATTCCTTCCCGGGCTCTCATTCTCAACTTTCTCTTTTACCCTCTTTTCTTCCCTCTTCTTTTCCTGCCATTTTGCTCCCCCATTGCGTCTCTCAATATTTTTCCGTTTTCGATTTATTCTCATTCCCACTGTCACCTATTTCTCCCCTCTGCTTCTCTCTTGCCTTTATTTCTCCCCCGGTTCCCGCGATTTCGTGTCGGATTCCCGGAGTCCGGCCCCAGGCGGGTCGGCCTGGCCTCTCTGGGCGCGTCGCCCTCGCGCAGGGGGGCTCCTCGCCGCCACGTCCCCTCCACGCCCTTCCCTCCCCCGCTGCACCTGGCCAGCGAGCAAGGGAGAGACCCCTGGGCAGGAGGAGGACACGTCACCCGTTTTCTCCCTGGAACCGCGGGCGTCGCGGGCGAGAAGGGCAGCGGCGGGCGGAGAAGGGCAGCGTCCCCGCGCGCGGCCCCTCTGCCCCGCCCGCCGCCGGCCGCCCGTTTGATGTCGCGGGCCCGGCAGGAATGCGGCCGGGTTATCAATCACCCAGCTGGATCCCGAAGGTCTCGGCCTAATCACATTTAATTGCTCGTGGAGGCCCACTCTCGCCCCGGGCCGGCCGCCGCGCTCAATTACTCCCCAAATACCTGCCATCAATAAATGCGCGCTGACACCGGCCCGGCCCGCTCCGCTGGCCCAGGAAACCTCAGCCGGCCAGGCGCCCGCATCCCGCCCCCACCCCATCCCCCATCATTAAACTTACACCTCGGCGCCGGAGGAGCAAGCCAAGCAGATAACTGTCCCCTCTTACCGAGCGCTTCGCAAGTGCGGGACACTGTTGCCCAGCGATTTACACGCATGGGCTAGGTGGAGTCTCAGCACCGACCCGAGATGGAGTCACCCTCTCCATTTGACTTAAGGGACCTTAGGTTCCTTCATTAACGTGCCTAAGGTGGCAAAGGTAAGCAGTGGCCCCACTGGGACGAGACCCAACGACCCAGCAATTCCACCGGCCTTGAGTGAAAGCACGAGACAATAGTGCCTCCCAGAGGCCAGAGATTTACCTGGGGCCCTGGCGCTAAGGTGTGTCCACAGGCACCTTAAGGCAGGTACTTTTTATGGGATCTTATTTATTTCTCCCTACAGCTTTGTGAAGTACCCCCATTTTCTAATCCCCATTTCTTAGGTGAGGACCGTGGGGCCTGAGCCTGCATGTGAGCTGAAGGGAGCCCGTCCTCAAACTGAGGCCCTGACTTGCCTTCTGCCAGAATGCCGTCCTTCACTCCCATTTTTCTCTCTTTACCTGCCTAGAAACCTTGAAATTCAAGAACCGTGAGTTCTCCCATTTTCACAGAGCAGAACAGCAAACCTCTGACAGCAAAGTGCCCAGAAAGGGGTCACAGTGATGCTGAGATCGCACAGGTGGTGAGCTCAGGACCCCCAAGTCCGTGTCAGTCTCGGCCCTCTGCACGGTCCTGTCCTGCTTCTATCAAGAGCCTTTATTTTAAAAAAGACCACATCATGTCTGTATTTTATGTAGTTTGTCATTCATGGGGAGGCTGCACATTTCAACAAAGATGAAGAGGGGGGCAATGACTTACCACATGAGGCCAAATGGCCAGATTAGCTTAAGTCAGTTTACAATAATATTGACATAAAACGTCCAGCAGAAAAAAAAAGCAGGATAATATATATATATGAAATATATGTATTAAGAGTCATGTTAAATATATACTATGTATTTCATCTAATCAAAGATACCATCAATTATAATATGCATTTTAAATTTTGCTGAAAACAAATGCCAACTATGATGTAATATTTAGTTACCCAGAATTTTATTTTGTACTTATTTGAATAGCTCTTGTTATTAAGAGCTCTTCTAAATTTAAAAAAAGATGAAAAGTGCAAGAGTCATCCGAAGTCAGTCTTTGACTTTCTTATTCCCTTTATACCCTTCCTTGATCCCTTATTATATTTATATAATATATTCCAGTGCCCAAAACACTCACATCCTCATTTGGCCCTCAAGGTAATAGATGAAATATTATTATTATCCCCATGTCTTAGAAGATAAAAAGGGTACCCAGAGAGGTAAGGTGACTTCCCTGAGATCACACAGCAAAGAAGCAGAGCCAGGCTTGACAATTCATTATGTAGTTTCTTCCCATCTGAGTAAAGTTAAGTCCTCCGGGGACTAGACGTCTGTCTGGCTGGGGTTTTTTTTTTTTTTTTTTTTTTTCCTTCTTCTTCTTCTTCTTCTTCTTTCTCTCTCTCTCTTTGTGAACTCAAGAAAGTGTATAGGTCCCTGAAAGAGGTTTCTGGGTTGCAGGACCTGATATAAAAAGAGCTTTTTAAATAGCAAAGCTCTGCCTATTTTTATTTCAATACTGAGAATGCTTGATGATGGAAAAACTGACTTTGTAAAGAAATCATATATAAGACGCTAAGTGCCTCCTGAAATCCCATCGCAGAAAATCACCTGAAAGGTGGTGGTGATGGATGAGGCACTTATTGATGTGAAATTGGCCAATTTAGGGAAAGTCTGAGGGCTGCAAAATGTTCATCCCTCCTCCTTCCCACCGCATCAGCCATTCACCCCGTCTAGTCTTTCCAGTTGGATTTCTCTTTGTTTAGTAACGGGAACAGAGAGGAGCCAAGAAGACAACGTAAAAAGTCCCGGGGTGGGTGTGGGGAATAAGATCTCAGACTTGAGAATTCCAGGAAAGCAACTGGGCAGTGAAGTCATCCCTAATGGATGTGGGGTGGGGGCGGGGCAATGCTCCTGCCACGTCAGTACCCGCCCCCTGGTGCTGGCTCAGGGCAGTATGAGGTGGCCCTGCTTTTGGGACTGGACCTCCAGATCTAAGTTATTCCTAGGGTTAGGGACATCTCTGCCCTGTGTAGATATCACTCAGGCACAGCCCACTTTGATGAGAAGAGAAAGCTGATTTTTCCCTTGTGAGTAACAGGCAAGTGCCAAGGAAATTAGGTCTCGGAAAGAAAGAAACAATCAGAGAAAGCAGAAGATTTCCCAAATCAGGGACTGATGAAAGCTGAGGAGCCTCAAATGTCTTTTTCAGGGGCAGTAATGCCCAGATTTCCCTTCACACACAATTCCTGGCTAAGTCTGGGGCTAGAAAGCGGAAATCATTGTGCTTTTCATAACAAGATAAAGAAAATGAATGTGTCATGAGTCTCTGGGGTTCAAAACTGCAACATTATTAGCACACAAACTAAACCTTTCCTTCTCCCTAAATCAGCAGCAAGTGAAGAATATTTTTCCTCAGGACTCAGGACACACCAAGGATCCTGAACGTTGATCCTATCCCACCCCAGGACTTTGCTGAGCTTCTCCAAACAGAATTACTCAAATTCACTACAGCTAGGAAGAAAAAGATGATGTTGTTCACCTCTTTGGATAATACCTGGATTAAATGAGCACTTCCTATGTGCCAGGCAACATCAAGTCCCTTACCTGATTTCATTTTAATCTGCATAGCAACACAGTAATGTGTCATCCCCATTTTGTAGCTAAGGAAACTGAGACCCTGAGAGATTATGTTACTTGCCTGTGGTCTCACCACTGGTGAATGGCAGAGCTGGGTTTGAATTGTTGGACTCCAAGGAACACGTTCTCAAAAGTACTCTTTGCAGAGCATTCACTGTTTCATCAAGAATTTGGGGTTTGTGTCGCCTACAGGAGCAGAAAACAGGATGACAGATATTGTCCTTAGGCCCATTGTGTTTCTGAATTGATTTATAAAACAAGTTGCCACCGGAAGCCAAATGACACTTCAGGTTAATATCTCCAGCTGGGGTAGAGTCACACTGAAGGACAACACTGTCCTTCAAGGTAGGAATCTCAAAATAGAAGGGAATTTTGTGAGGATATGGTACAGGAACTTCAGAGTACAAGTGAGTTGCCCCAAGTCACCTAGCAGCAGCTATGTAGAGAGCAATATTGAAACAAACAAATACACACACACACACACACACACGCACACACAAGGAAAAAGAAAAGAGGAAGAGTTACATTTCTAGTTCATCTCAGCTGATCAGAGCTCAAATGGACCTTAGAAATTTCAATTTCTTAGCAACCTGAAATCCAGGCCTATGATACCTTAAATGTTTGTAGCTTACCAGGAGAGGCAGCCTGGATCAAGGACCAGGCTTGGGGGGGTGGGATGGGGGGGTGGGATTTGGTCCTCAATAATCTATCTCTCACAGCCAGCCACTCCAAATTAAAAACATGTGTGTATTATTTGATCTGGTCAAATCATATTTTCCCAAGCTTAGAGAAAGTGTGAGTAAAAGCTTTTTTTTTTTTTTAAAGAAAACTTTGCTATTTTTATTCATCTTATAACATGCCATCTTGGTAAAAATAGCACGCTTGCTGGGCAATAACGCAAGTCTCCAATGCCATCGTACTCCCTTCTGAATAGATTGCTCTGGTTATGTCCCCCTTTAATTAATATTTTGGCGCTTCCATCAAAGACCACCAAACGAGATACCTGGGTTACCTAGTTCAAGTCCAAACTAGCCACTGATGGCTCTCTGGGTCTTGATTTACTCCTGTCAACCGAGGCAGAAGTTAGCAGTGGGAAGAAGGAGGCAGATAGGAAGATCATAGGAGAAAACATCTGTGCTCTGTCCTCCCTGAGCTGTGTATCTGGTGCTCAGAACAGTGCGTGGCCCAAGTAGGTGGTTGGTAAGCACGGTGTTCATTGAATAAGTGAGGTGACCAAAGGACCTAACAGTTCTAGGAACATTTGGGGGCTCAGGCTCGAACTGATTTTGAACGTTTTAGAAAATGTCACGAGTTCAAACTTTTAAAGAGTAGGTTTGGTTCATAAGACAATAAAAAGTGATTTTCATTTGGCAAGATGGGTCAGGTAGTGCTATCAAGGCAGTTATGAAAAATTCTTGATTGGTTCAGGTCTCTGCTGACTAGTCACAGAAGAATATTAAAGAAACTTTCACGACCCTGACTGCTGTGTTAGCCAGACTCTGTAGAGCCAGTTCTAATTGTCCTTATATTTCATGGGCGAAAACACGTTCAAAACATTGCATTAAATGAAACCCTCCTGAGTTATAAAATCGTCTAGGTGGACGTAGGACACTTCTCTGGAGTTCGTTTTACAGTGTGGTCCAGAGGTTAATGAGTGCACTCGCTGACAGGAGTGCAAGGGGAGGAGTTCTGGCTCTGAATGGCAGCGAGCTCAGAAGGAGGGGAGAGTCCACAGAAAACTTTCTTCTATTGTCTTGAGAGCATCAATTTTCTCTTCTATAATATGGGACTTATGGTCCTTGCTTCTGTAGCCCTTGGATGTGTTTTTTCAGAGGCCTAAGGAAGGCATAATTACCTTTTCTAGAGACGGTGAGATCAATGATAGGGTTTAAAGCAAAAAAAACTCTGGGAATCAGGTGGGAAATTAAAAAAATAGCAGTTTCAGGGTAAAAAGGGTCATCCCTTAGACACGGAAGTGTGTTCAACTAGAAATCTCTTCAGGAGAGACAATGACTTTCTCAAGGACATCATAATGCAGCTCACAGAGTCCCGGTCTGGGGTGCAGTGAACCTTTGTGAAATTTATCTTGATTTTTCAGGTTGTTCTAAAGAAACCTGACCTTTCGCGTATTACTAATTCAGAGATTGTAAAAATTTCCCCCAAGTCTGACAGTTGCCCTACACTTATCAGAGCCCAGATTTCTAAACTCCGGGCCAGAGTGAGGTTTCATGTTACTGGGACTTCATCACTTTTCACAAATATACTGCAGGCCATTTGCTGGTAGGTTATGAAATATGATCGTAAATTAAAACTAAATGGCTCACGTAAAATAAATGGACAAAGAGCACTTTGTGATGTTGAGGGCTCCAGTTTGATTGCGTCGGTTCATTTATTTGGTTATTTAGAGGATTCCAAGAAGCCAGGTAACCCCACTACTCAAAATAGATGGTGGGCATGATGGTAGGCGTGCAGGGCTCTGACGGCGGGGCTTGGTCCAGAACAAACAAGTAAGCACCACTTTACAGTGAAAAGTTCTGTCACCTACTTTCTGTCTTCGAGGCACATAGCATTCTGTGGAGGAGGAAGGAGAGGCTCATACGCGGGGGAAGGGTCCCAAGGTCCTCAGAAGAGTTAAGGCTTCTGCTGCAAACCGAAAATCCAAGCTAAAGGACACATGGTTTATTTTTCAAAGGAGCTAGGGGCTAAGTCAGCCCTACAGCCTGGGAGATGGGTGGCGTGGGGGATAATGTGGGAATATTCGTGCAGCCTTTAGAGGTTGATCCTGGCAAGTGCATGCTGGCAGTGGGTGCTCATTGCAATTGCAGTTCTTCCAGTAAGATCGGCTTCTTACATGCCCAATTCATTTACAAACTCCCCAGGCAAGGAGATCAGACAGAGTAGGAGCATACTCCACCACACTCGGGGGCTGCCAACTGCTCTCTTGTGATTTCTTTTTAGTTCCACTATTTTAAAATTGAGGGGAATGGGGGGCGCCTGGGTGGCTCAGTCGTTAAGCATCAGCCTTCGGCTCAGGTCGTGATTCCAGGGTCCTGGGATCGAGCCCCGCATCGGGCTCCCTGCTCCGCGGGAAGCCTGCTTCTCCCTCTCCCACTCCCCCTGCTTGTGTTCCCTCTCTCGCTGTGTCTCTCTCTGTCAAATAAATAAATAAAATCTTAAAATATATATATATATATAAATTGAGGGGAATGGTATAGAAAACAGTGTTACTTACGATGAGTGCTTGTCATAGAAACTAGTTCTTCTCCTTACAGGTACTTCTTCCTCCCTCCCTCCCTCCCTCCCTCCCTCTCTTCCTTCCTTTCATGGTAAAATATCCACAACATAAAATTTACCATTCGAACCATTAAGTGTACAGTACAATGGTATTACGTCCACAATGTTGTGCAACCATCACCACCATCCATCTTCAGAAATTTTTCTTCTTTCCAAACTGAAACTCTGTGCTCAATTGAACACTAACTCCTCATTCCCCACCCCCTCCCAGCCCGTGGTAACCATCTCTCTACTGTCTGTCTCTATGGTCTCGCCTACTCTGCGTACCTCATGTAAATGGAATCAGACACTATTTGTCCTTTTGTGTCTGGCATATTTCACTAAGCATGATGTCTTTAAGATTCATTCATATTGTAGCCTGTCTCAGAATTTTCTTCCTTTTTTAAGGCTGAATAATATTCCATTGTATGTATATACCACATTTTGTTTGTCTATTCATCCATCAATGGACATTTGGGTTGCTTTCACCTTTGGCTATTGTGAATAACGCTGCTATGAACGTGGCTGTGTAAATATCTGTTTGAGCTTTGGTTTTTCAATTTTTGCCCCCTTCACCTAATTCCCCTCCCCTCCCCAATGCCCTTTTAAAGTATACGTTTATGTGGGGATTTATGTCTGTCTTCTCCTCCAGGTTGTGCCAGCCCTTTGCGGTCTTGTCTTTAAGAAGCTTCCAGTTTGATGAGGAAAGAGCCAGGGAGATACACAGTTACTGCCCAGAGGGGCACGGTACGATCACCTAGGGAAGCTTCAGAGCCCTGTGAGTTGGCCGAAAGAAGAAACCAAGTTGCCAGGGCTGACGCCATGGCTTCATGGAGAAAGTAAACTTCTAACCATGTCTTGAAGCATGAACATCTCTTTCCACGTAGAGGGAGGTGAGGAGGAAGAGCACAGACAGATGGAATAGGGTGGCACAGAATTGTGCAGGCAGTCAGAGGCCCAGGAGGAGCAAATGGGCTTGTGAAGGGCATCAGGAAGGGTTCAGACTCCAGGTCAGACTCCTGGGTTCAAATCCTCACTCCACTAACCTTGGACAGGGCACGTAACCTCTCTGGAACTTGATTTCTTCATTTGCAACATGTGGATGACAATAGTATTTATCTTGGATGATGTTGTGAGGATAGAACGAGACAACATATATAAAATGCTATTTACGATGCTTCACCTGGAGAACGTCCTCAGGGCTTGGTGGTGAGCCTCATACCTCACGGTAAGGATTCTGGTCCTTTCCCTGGGCACTGAGTTCGGCTGCTAAATCTTTTCAAGCAGGTAGTAACAGGGCCTGGTGGGGTCTTACTGCAGGAGTGGACTGGGGTATAGAAAAAGGGCTAACCTAGCTGTCTTCCCTGGTGTTCTTTTGGATAATATGGGGGATAAAACCAAACCTCTCAATGTTGAGGCAGGTGGGTGTGTGACTGAGCAACCCTTCCACAATGACCCCTTTTGCTCATGAACGGTCAGGCAGAGCGGTCATCTTAATGATTTATCTGGCACTGGTCATTGCTCATTGTCTCCTCCAACCCCTCACATTGCCCCACCGGAGCAATGGGTACATAGAAGCTCTACAAAAACATCGCGGGGATTCAGAGAATTCTACAGCCACACCTTTTGCCTTCACGTCCTCCCTCTGTCCCCTGCAATGTCATTTCACCCCTCTTCCTTTGTTATGACAAGGTGTCTGACCAGAGTCTGAAGGATTCTGGGATGGAAGCGATCGTGTGCCAGTGGAAAACATAGAAACAAAAATGCCTGCAGCAGGAATCTCCAGGCCCTGGGCTTTCACAACCTCTGAAAGACAAGCAGCGGCTCCCCCACCAAAGACTTCCACTCTGTGCCTCGGCTTTAAAAGTCAGCCTCATGAAAGCCTTTCCAACATGCATTTAAAATCATCCATCCAAAAGATAACTAAATCATGGCCATTCATTGCTCTCGGCCCATCACACTGCAGTGAAAACATGTATTTAACTGAGAAAACACTGAGCCTTCACTCTCCCTGGCCTCTGTCTCCTTTCTTCTCCCTTTCTTTGACGGCTCCAAATGTTATGATTCATCTCAGCACTGCCTAATGCAGCAGTGAATTACAGGCCCCAAAGATTTCCAAACCCGGAGGGGTCCGGGGAAGAGGGCGTCCCTCAGTTCATCCCGGGCATTCTCTCTCCAGCCAACTGTGTTTGTTCCTTGACTCCTTTTGATCATTCCTTATAACAGTAGCCAAGCAGAGGAAATTAAGCTTTTGTATTTAAACTAATCCATGACCCTGGATAATTTGTAAGAGACATCTATGAGGGGTTAAAAATGAGCCTCCAACTGCTTGATGTGGAGACGTCCCAGACACACCATGGCTCCCTTGGTGGGATCATAGCATTTCAGTGTCGAATGAAAGGATGTCAGAGCATGCAGTGTCCTTTGGGAACATCTGTCTAGTCCAACTCTCTTGGTTTGAAATATGGAGAAACTGAGGTCCAGAGAGGGGAAGGGCCCTGCCCGGGCCCACAGAGAGAGTTCGTGGCTGGGTTGGAATTTACTGTGGGATTTCTGACCCCTTGTCCTCAGAGGGCTAGATAATTGAGAACAATATGACCCTGCAGTTATCAGCTGTTAACCTGTTAACCTGTTATCCAATGGCTACTGCCAGGTGAGCACTCCATCTGCCTGTCCTCAAGAGTCCAGCCTTCAGGCCACCACTTCTGCTGCCGTCAGTAGAAGCACCAGTCCCCTTCAGTACAGTTTTATTTTTCAACGGCCTTTTGCAGGGGTTAAGGCTCTAATGTCAAGATTAAGATCTGAGGCTCTGGGGTCAGAATGTGTGCGCTCTCTGGGCCTTGGCCTCCTAGGGTAGCCAGTAGTACTCCCCTCTCAGGTTGTTGTGAGCATTAAGTGAGTTCACCATGGTGGAGTGCTCAAAGTGGCGTCTAGCCCTAAGAAATATGAGCTGTTACTATTATCCCCACTTTTCCCACTCCCCGTCTCTCTCAGGCAGAACACTTAAGAAGGACAGATAGTATGTACTTATAAATGCCAGGACCTGTAGACCTCATTTCAGCTTCCTGCACCAGGTTGAGATGTCCGGGCTGACCAAAAGATACTGAATGGGAGCCTTGCAGACACTGGAGTACCAGTCGAGCCCCACCACTAACCCACTAGATGACCCTAGGCAAGAACGTCGGGTCTCTCTGCCTCAGTGTTCTCCTCTGTAAAATGGAAATATCGGTCCTGGCCTTTCATGTGAGGAGCACTCCATTAACAAGTATTTACAGATGACTTACTCAGTGTCACAACAATGGGCCCTTGGGCTGACCAGTGAACAAAACAGAGATCCTGGCCTGTTGGAGCTCACATTCTAGCAGAGAAAATAGACAGTAGAATTAACACAAACAAATACATGGACACATTCTTTCATTATGTGAAATTAGCCCCAGCTGGTCCAAAGACTGTGGCCATCCCCTGACATCAGAGGCCCTGACAACAAAATGTCTCTTCTGACAGAAGCTGATATCTGCAATGTCTTTTTTTCCCCCCTTTTTATTATGGAAATTTTCAAACCTATACAAAAGAGAGAGAATAGTATAAAGAACTTCACTTACTAACACCCTGCTTTACCAGTTATCAACGCATCCCCAATCTTGTTCTGTCTAAACTATTCCCACCCACTTCTCCTCTTTCCCAGGACTATTTTCAAACAAATCTCAGACATGACATCATTTAACCCATAAGCATTTTCGCATCTATCTCTAAAAATAAAATAAATTATTTAAAAAAATAAGCACAATGTCATTATCCGATTCAGAAATTAACACTAGTTTCTTAATATCATTAAATATCCAGGCAGTGTTTAAATTTATCTCCTGATTTTTTTAAATGCCATTTTATTGAAATTAATGTGGAAATAAGTTCCATACATTGCAATCTGTTGATATGTCTCTCAAAATTTCTTTTAATGCCTAGGTTTCCTTCCCCTTCTCTTTGTTTTTCTTCCAATGCATTTGTTTGTCCAACACCAGGACTCTCGTCAATACGTCTTCCCGTCCCATCAGCATCCCTGTGGTGTCATACAATAGGTTCCTCTGTCCCCTGTAATTCCTGTAAATTGTTAGTTAGATCTAGAGGTTTGATCAGATTAAAGTTCTATTTTTGGAAAGACTATTTTATGGGTGACATTATATTCTTCCATCACAGTCCAGTAACTGGTTGTCTCTCTTTCAGTGATGATCAGTTCCTAGATTCATTACTTCTTCAGAGGTTTTGAAGTAGTAACACCCTAATCCTATCATTCTCTATTCACTTATTAGCTATAATAATTCCATAAAAAGAAGCTTCTCTCCATCAACTATTTGGTTGCCCATGGCACAGTCAGTATGGAAAGGCAGGAGGAATGTTTGATCCTTTCTCTTTAGTTACCACTTTTCGGAAGAATCAGTTAGTTATATAGCCTTCTTCAAAGGTCAATAGGCTCATGGCTTTAAACACATTTTATGTATTTCAGTCTATTCCAGTTATTTTTTGATGCACAAATGGTCCCTCTTTGGCCGACGTGAGCTTTTCAAAGTTGGCTTCCTTTTAATATAACTTTAATCATCTTTGAATGCCTCCTTGCTTTCTTGTAAAAGATGATCCAGGCTCTACTTGTACATTTCCTGCTTCAGACATGGAATCAGTCATTTCTCCAAAGGAGTGCCGGTCCCTTTTAGTGGGGAGCAGAATTCAAGGCCACAGTCTGGGTGACAGAGGTGCTCATTGCTAGCACAGAGCTTATGCAGGCACGAACAGGACTGATACGGTGCCTCTCGTCATGGCTCTCTAACCGGACTTGGGAGACAGGAGAAGAGCACATGGTTAAAGAGGTGTTAAGTGTCAGGAAGAGCAAGGGCATGGTGTCATGTCAGTACTATGGCAGGGCCTAGTCCAAAATGAGGGTTCAGGAGAGACTTCTGGAGAAGAAGGAGGCAAGGATGTGGAGTAGGGGTGGGACTAGAGAAGAAATACTTCTTGCTCAGCCTGTAAACTAGATGGCGAACCCTCAGAGGGAGGATTAAGTGAGTAGGTCATGACACTGACATGTAAAATCTAACATACTAGACAATAAACCTCTAATGGTGGAATTCAAAACACCCAGCCTATGGGGAAGGGTTTGCTTCACAGGAACCCCTTGAGGCAAGGACTATTGTTATTCCCATTTAAGAGATGACAAGTCTGTAATTTATGTAAGATTAAAGAATTTGCTGAAGGTTACCGAGTTAGTAATTGGTAGAAATGGGATTTGAACGCAGGACTTTCTGATGCCAGAGATTTAACCACTGTGCTGTGCCCTAACACCCAAAGTGTATTCGCATACAGGTGTTTTTTCTTTCCCTCAAACAAAAGGTCTCACATATTACTGAGCCAATCTACTAGTGTGAAAGCACAGAAACAGAGAAAAGTCATTTTTTTTTAAAGATTTTATTTATTTATTAGAATGAGAGAGAGAGAGAGAGAGAGAGAGCACATGAGAGGGGGGATGGTCAGAGGGAGAAGCAGACTCCCCGCCAAGCAGGGAGCCCGATGCGGGACTCGATCCCGGGACTCCAGGATCATGACCTGAGCCGAAGGCAGTCGCTTAACCAACTGAGCCACCCAGGCGCCCCGAAAAGTCATTTTTTCCAAATAAAACGTGCCCAATTGCTCAGATGGTAGTGATATTTACAGAGTGATGTGTTGTGAGCAAGTGAGCGTAATAGGAGCATGAATACCTGTACTGTCTGACTGTGAGCTTGACAGAGTGTGAATATGTGTGTCATCTCACGTGACCTTGATAGGGTGTGCATATGCCCGCCATGTCATTGTGAGCCCTTGTAGACCCAGTTTGGTTCTTCTCCGGTGTCTCCTCCTGGAGCCGTACCTGATTTTATCACCATTTTCATCCAAATCCACTGGGGGATGCAACGGTTCTATTTTTGTTTCTTGGCCAGGGATCACTGGATCCAGAAAGTTGTGAGAAGACATGGCAAGGAACAGTCAACCACACAGGCCATATGGCAGGGAAGAGGAGAGAGCATATACGGGTTTTAAGGCCCCTTATTAAAGGGTTAAAAATCACTTACTTCTCAACCAGCTGAGAGCCTGAATCTTACCATCTTATCTCACTCTTGACCAGGTTGCTCCTTTGTTCCCTCCTCCCAGGACAACTTGGAATTGCACCATGACCCTTAAAGTCATGGTGTGACATCGATCCAGTTCTTTCACTTTTGTTTCTCTGAGCTTCATTTTCCTTATCAGTGAAATGGGGATAATAATGTCCATTGATGATGCGATGATGCGATACAGGTAAAGCGCAGAGTGAGCGCTACATAAATGGTCGCTGTTATTAAAAATAATGAACCAAAAGCTAACATGTGTTACATCATTTGATGGCCGTTATGCCCAGAACAGTAGGTATATTATCCACATTTAATAGAGGAGGACACTGAGACACCTGTCTAAGATGACACAGAGTAAATAGTAGTACCAACACTTGAACCCAGAAAGAGCCCTTGGGCTTACTTAAGCACCATGCTCTGCTGCCTTAATAGGGAGTCTTGTCCAGCAGGGCCCTGCCATTTCAGCCTTGGGACCAACCTTGGCACTTGCAGCACCTTGCTGAAAGGAAGGGGACTTTTGCCCAGAGACGGAGGTACCTGCTTTGAGAGGCCTCCTGCGGATTGATGCAGGTGACCCACCTTTCAAGGGGCCTCTGGAACACCATTCTAAAAACCTCAGCAGCCCTGGGTAGAAGCCTTTTTCACCATGACACTGAACCATGGGCAGGCGCTGAGTTACTTCAGTAATTACTTGTCTCATAATACATAGCTTTCCTTCCTCCAGAACTCAAATTAGAACATGGACATAACTCTCCTGCTTACACTCAGGAGAAAGTCTTTAAAAATTAACTTTGCATTCAAAATTTTGTGTTAAGCCGTGCATTTTAACCCCACCAGGAGAGAGAGGGAAGGAAGGAGCCGAGGGGACAGTGTTGGAGTTTCATCAGCAAGCATCAGATTAGTTCTTCTCCTCAGTCCCCAAACTTTTTTTTTTTTTAAGATTTTATTTATTTATTTGACAGAGAGGGAGACACAGCGAGAGCCGGAACACAAGCAGGGGGAGTGGCAGAGGGAGAAGCAAGCTCCCCACCGAGCAGGGAGCCCGACGCGGGGCTCGATCCCAGGACCCCGGGATCATGACCTGAGCCGAAGGCAGACGCCTAAGGACTGAGCCACCCTGGCGCCCCGAGAGCTCTATTTCTTCAATCAGACTTTATGAAGAACATAGGTTTGAGTCTACAGGAACAAATTCTTCTGGCTCTTTAAGGAACATATTTGAAGGGGGGTTTTATTAGGCTAAGTTACTGGATAAATGATACAACATGCTTTCCAGCATGAATCATCTGAGTAGAGTGACAAAAAAGAAGCCTGAAAACTAAGCACCGCCAAAATATTGGCAGGCCTCAGCCACTCGGGCCAGATTTCAGATTTCATCTCCTTCAGACCAAAAAAAAAAAAAAACAAAAAAAAAACCCATTAAATTAAATTAAATTTTAATCTCATGGTGACAATTCCCATGGAGGAAGGCTTAAGTATTTTGTCTACATCCCTCCTGCCCCCCCCCCCAGAATCACAGACTCCCCGTACTCAGAGATGGAGAAGCCCCTGAGGGTCACCGTGGCTGGCCCCGGCGTTTCCTCCCCCTGCCCGGGCAGTGCCCCTGCCGGGAGCTTGCTAGGTGGAGCGGCGGGCTGGGCTTTTATTAGCAACACATGCGGGGGCCGCGGCGCACCCTGACAGCCAGGCAGCTCCGAGCCAGAATGGATGGCTCTCGGGCTGCAAGGCCACGGTTACAAATGCGCCGCGGCGTTCTCAGGTGGACAAACGCGGGCCCCCGCGGCTCCGGTTCCCAGGCGCGCGGAGGCGGCGGCCCCCTTCAACTCCGGGCGCGGGCGGGAGCGGAACCCGTGTTAATTACTGTACGTTTCCACTGTAAAGAGAGTCAGCCGGGGAGCGGGGCCGCGGCGGCTGCCCGGCCCTGACGCACAAAAGCTTCATATATTCTGAATGAAGGCGAATCGCAGCCTCGGCCTCCTTGAAAAGAGCCGTGAGGGAGACTTAATTCTCTCCCTTTCAGCTGTGCTCAGACTGTGAAATCCACACAATCGCGCCCTTCTCTTTAAAGGGAGGGAGAAGAGGGGCCGCGGCCGCGCGCCCCGCCATTAGCTGGGCGCAGAGAGGGAGAGTTCACTCCGGGGACAAGGGCGGCACGGCCCCGGGGCTGGTTGGCAGCAGTGTTTCCCATCCGACGGGGGCTGCAGCCCCTTTCTCCTGCTGCATTTCAGGGCGCCTTTTGTTGGGCCCGCCCTGGCCAGGGTGTCGGGCCTGTCAGGTGCGGAGGCCCGTGGTCCCTTCTGCTCGCCGGGAGATCCGTTCCGGCGGCGGGCTGGGTCCATTCCCAGGACTGCGGGGCCCTGGGAGGAGCTGTCCTGAGCTGCGGGCATCTCCAGGGGCTTGGCCACACCCGGATTGTGAGGCTCCCCCAGTAATTAAAACAAGAAGAAAAGAAGAAATGCCAAAACCAAGTGAAATATATTACACTATATGTAAAATATTGGCGTTGGCAACTTGATTTTTTTTTAAATTGTGCTTTTTAAAATACAAGCACAATGCATATGAATCATAAGATGATTACAGGTTTTAGAAAAAAAAATACGTATTTATTTGCAAATGGGACCAAGTGTTTCTGCAACTGATTGTGTAACCTCATTTGGGGAGAATATCTCAAGGGTAATGTGAATCTTGGGACAAATATCTTCCAGTCCCTCATATGTAGCACAGAGGTTCAGACATCCAGGTTATTCTCTAGAACTGCTCCAATTCTTGAGTCCCGACCCGGACAGGATCTTAGCAGGTGCCTGGTTGCCTACAAGGTGGTGCATTTTCCGCTCATTCCCCTCCTGCCTCCCTTTTAGTTGGTAAAGCAAGACACAGACTAGGATGATCCTGGAGCCAGGTCGGGGCATGACTATTTCCTTTATACCTGGGGGAATGGAACACACCATTTATAGTTTGATTTTTGAAAGTCTGGGGCAAAGTGCCCCCATTCTCAGTGGCCCCTACTCACTATCCATCCCTTTCCTTGGAAGAGGAAGGAGCAAAGATTTATCAAATACACCTGCTATTTTTTGTTGCGTACCTGCTTTGTACTCACACTTAGCGTGAATTGTTGCTTAATTTTCAAAACCCCCAGGGGGTAGGTACTATTAAGCCTGAAGGAGGTAAAAATCATGGTTAATAAATGGGGGTGTTTAAACCCCAGTGGGAATGATTCCCAAGTTCTTTCTTCTGGTCATGCCCATGGCCTCCTCTTTATCCCCTACGAGTAGATCTGGACCTATCATGCTCTTTCTCTTCTCCCCATTTAACAGATAAAGAAATTGAGGGCCCCAGAAGAGTTAGTTCCCCAGCTTCCTGGCATCTAGTACATGGCAGAGCCAAAGCCAGTGCTCTTTGCTCTGTGTGTGCAGGGGGAGTAGGGGCAAACAGGAGGTGGTCCTTAGAATCACGTGGGGGACTTCTTTTTAATATGGAAGCCTGGCCCTATTCCTAAAACTTCTAATTCAATAGGTTTGGGAGGGGCCAGAAATTCTCTATGCAGACTCAGTAACAACAAACAACAAACAATCATTTTTCAGATGCAAATTTAGCTCTATTGCTAGTTGTATTCCCCCCCCCCAGGTATATAGCAGCATGTTTGTATGTACTAGTTTATTCTGCTGCTTCATTGCAATTAGGTATTGCTATTATTTTATTAAAACTAGATTTTTATCACACAAATCAAATGTACACATGCTTACAACAAAGATCAAAACAGTATAGTACTCTAAGAATATTGGACATAACCTTTTTAAACAACCCAATATGATCTTCACTTCAAATTTTTCTGCCTACTGTTGTCATTATTTTTCAGTCCAGGAGACATGGAGATATTTCCATATCTGGCCTTGGGGGAACTCCAGTTCTTCATAAAAGATGTGTAGATGTGCCCTGATGGATTTGCTTCCCAGATTTGTACTGTTACGAGACAGTACTGCAATAAACATCCTCATACATGCATCTTTGCCCAAATTGCAAATACCAGTCATTCATAGAGTAAATCCCCGAGTTTCCGAGGCACTTCTCCAGGGAAGCAAAAGAAAACTGTGAGACATCTAAGGTTTCTTGAGGACTCTTTCAAGGATCCCTCTTTGGAACCCCCAGTAAGTAACCTAGGGGAAAGGTGCTCCCTGGAGAAAATGGCTATGCATCGCCACAGTGCCCAGATTTGTGGGGATTTCGGTGCAGCTTGGAGATTTGACCAGATCTCTAGGGTCTTCTGTAGCTGGATGGGTGTGGTGTGGTGTGGGTGGGCAGCAGAGTACAAAGAGCTGTGAATTCTGGGAACTCAGGGACAAACCTGTGGCTAATCTGCCTTCTTAATTTCCCTTGGTCATATGGTGACGCATGGGACACCCAGAGATCCCCATCCTTAAATTATTAAGGAAAAATTGGGGAAGAACATTTTTTTTCAAGAATATTTAAGGAGTTGTGTTTTTGTTTGTTTGTTTGTTTTAAGATTTATTTATTTATTTATTTGACAGAGAGAGAGAAAGTGAGAGAGGGAACACAAGCAGGGGGAGTGGGAGAGGGAGAGGCAGGCTTCCCGCAGAGCAGGGAGCCCGATGCGGGGCTCGATCCCAGGACCCTGGGATCATGACCTGAGCCGAAGGCAGATGCTTAACGACTGAGCCACCCAGGCGCCCCGGGGAAGAACATTTTTTAAAAGAATATAATTACTTTCAGTCCCATCATCCAGGAAACTTCTGTTAATTTTCTGATGTTTCCTCTTGATCTAGTGAAGAATGTAGGCTCTGAAACCCAGACCACCTCAGTCCAAATACTTCCATATATTAGCTGTGTGACTTTGGGAAGTTTTCTATTATTTATTTATTATTTTTAAAAGATTTTATTTATTTTTTTGCCAGAGAGAGAGCAAGCACAAGAGGGGGAGTGGCAGGCAGCGGGAGAAGCAGGCTCCCTGCTGAGCAAGGAGCCCGATGCAGGACTGGATCCCAGGACCCTGGGATCATGACCTGAGCTGAAGGCAGATGCTTAATCAGCTGAGCCACGCAGGCGTCCCTTTATTTTATTTTAAAAATTGAGTTGAAATTCACAAAAGATACAATGATAAAATGAACTGTTTTAAAGTGTAGAATTCAGTGACAGTTAATACATTTATAATGTTGTGCAAACTTCGCCTGTATATAGTTCCAAAACATTTTCTCACCTGGAAAAGGAAATGCTGTATGCATGAAGCACACTGTCCATTCCTCACCCCCAGCCCTGGCAGCCACTAATCTGCTTTCTGTCTCTATGGATTTGCCTATTCTGGGCGTTTCATATACATGGAACATATAATATGTGATCTTTGTGTCTGGTTTCTTTCACTTAGTACTATATTTTCAAGATTCATCTATGGTGTAGCATGTACCATACCTTCATTACTTTTTCTGGCTGGATAATATTCTGTTGTATGGATATACAACATTTTGCTTACCTATCCATCGGTTGATGGACGTTTGGGTTGTTTCCACCTGGTGGCTATTGTGAATAGCACCACAGAAATTTTTGCACAAATAAACATTCTGCACACAGTTTTGTTTGAACACCTGATTTTAATTCTCTTGGATGTATATACTTCAGAGTGGGATTGCTGAGCCATATGGCAGTTCTATATTTAACTTTCTGAGAAACCACCAATCTGTTTTCCAAAGCGGCTGCATTATATTATTGTCCTACCAACAATGTATGGGGGGCGGTTTCCAATTTTTCCACGTCTTTATCGACATTTGTTATGTTCTGTTCTTTTAAATTTTATTTTTAAAAATTAATTTATTATTATTATTATAACCATCCTAGGAGATACAATGTGGTGTCTCGTAGTTGTTTTGAATTCCATTTCCCTAATAACTAACAATGTTGAGCATCTTCTTGTGTGCTTATTGACCATTTGTATATCTTCTTTGGAGAAATGACTATTCAAGTTCTTTATCCATTTTAAATTTGGGTGGTTTTCACTGTTGTTGAGTTGTAAGAGTTCTTTATATATTCTGGACACTAGACCCATATCAGATATGTGATTTGTAAAAATTTTGTCCCATTCTTGGGCAGGTTCTTAATCTTGCTGTGCTTCAGTTTCCTCATCTAAAAGATAGTAATATGAACATATGAACATGACAATTGTGGGGATTAAATGAAAGGATTGATTTACAACATTAGCATAATGCCTGGTGTACAGTACAGTCAAGAAATGCTACTTGTGAATTCATAGGTATCATTCTCATATAAGTTGGGCTCATAGTCTTTTTTTTTTTTTCATAGTTTTTGATTAAGATTATATGATGAGCATCTTCTTATGGCACCATATTTTCTTTGACAGTACGGTTATTTTTAACGATGGCCCAGTAGGCATACCTTATTTAAATAACCCCCTATTGGTCGGTGTTTCGGTTCTTTTCCCCCACCCCCAATTTAAATCCTTTGATTTTTGTCAGGTTACCAACGCTGCTTCTTTTTTTATCCTAGTTGGTGCCAGGCTGGGTAAATGACACAACCAGATTAGCCAACTAATGATTTTAAACATAAAATAGCTATTTTGATGAGAAGACAGCATTTTTTCAAATACTTGGCACATTTTACATGCACCGATTCACATATATTACACACACTACACCCCCCCCCCCCCCGCACACACACATTCAGTCCCTTGCTTTGACTGCACAGTGGACCTAGTGTTATTTCTAATGAACAGAGTAAGGTGGAAATGGGGAAGCGGGTTATAAAAGGCAAGGTGGTATCATTGTCTTTCTGTTTCTTTCTTATACATTTTCTGCTCTGAGGAAAGCCATGTCAGCGGCAGCCTTATGGAGAAGTTCGTGTGGCAAGGAACTGAAGCCTTCTGCGTAAAGCCATGTGAGTGAGCTTGGAAGCATACCCCATAGCCCTAGCTCAGGACTGGAGAGTCTACAGCCCTGGGAAACAGCTTGACTGCAACCCAACAGGAGACCCTGGGCCAGGCCACTCTCGATTCTTGACCCTCAGAAGCTGTATGAGATAATAGATATTTGTTGCCTAAGGTGCTAAATTTGGGGGTAATTTGTTATGATGCAATAGATAACTCATATGCCCAAGATAACATGAACAGACTTGCTACAGATAATGTATCCTAGAAACACATGCATACGCATAGGATCTATATTCTGACACATGGCCAGAAGTCCCAGATGCTTGCTTGTTGATACAATGCCTAGAAAAAAATGAAATATGATGTTTGTATTTTAGTTACTGCTTTTCTAAAACATGGAATATAAAAAGGTAAGATGTATTGCATGTTATTAACACAATTTGAGGACATCAGCACTGTCCTCACGGCCTGGCTGTTCGGCAGACGTCACTTTATTCCATGGATGCGTTCCCAGAACATTGCATAAGTGAATAATGGCTTTTTGTAAATTGAATCATGCTTAAAGTTAACTAGAGTTGCTAGCTAAAGGAAGCCTCTAGTGGGCTCTTTTGTATTTGGAATACATTTGGTAGAATAAAGAGGCATTTCCTGATTTGTCGGGATTAGAATTTAGAGTATTTCGTTTCCTTTGGTGTGTTTTGTTTTCTTTAGGGTACAACCGCCTTATTCCTACTGCCATTGTTATGATCATTAGTTTAACTATAGTGAACAAAATTCATAGGCTTCAATCATATTTGTGTGAAGAGGGAGTTCTAACAATATTCAAAAAGGCATTGGCAGAAACAAGATCCCCCTGGGACATCCTGGCATCACACATCCTCTGCACCAGGAGGAAAATTGCAGGATATCAGCAGGAGAAATACTATGGAATCTGGACATATGAGACGACTTGTAGTGGAACCATCTTGAATGGACTTCTTCAACTGCAGGCAAGGCCCAGGATCTTCCAGAGATCAAGGCACATGCTGGATATTTTCATATGGGCAGAGTTCTCACTACATTAGAAAAAAAAAAAAAAAAAGAATTAACCAAAGCAGGGCAAATGATATCAAGGACTTATAGTTTTTACTCAGGCATAATACAATGCACCTGAAATCATGCTATTGACAAGATAATTTCAGGATGTACAAAAGTTCACTGATGATACACTCTAGATGGGGGGAACATATAAGGGGCTGGAAATGGATTGACGCTTTGCCTGTATATGCATGGAGGAGTGCTTCTTAAACCTTGGTGTTCATCAAGCTTACCTGGAGGGCTGTTAAGGGAGGGCTGGGCCCCACCCCCAGAGTTTCTGATTCATTAAGTCTGAGGTGGGGCCTCAGAATTTCTATTTCCAGCAAGTTCCCAAGTGATGCTGTTGCTGCTGGACGGGATCACACTGAGAACCACTGGCTTAGATGATGTCTGGAAGGATTCATGCAAAACTGTCAGCAGCAGTTGCATGTGGGAAGAAGAATTAGGGGCCTGGGGTGGGAAGGGGGAACTTCTTTCTACGATACACCCTTTCTGTATAATTTTGAATGTTTTACCACATGCAGGTCTTATCTGTTCAAATGGTGTAACTGATGTTTGTGTCGGCGACACATAGGAGAAGGTTTTCCTTTTCTGTTCGCTGAGGGGCAAAATAGTGTTGTGCCTTGAAGCCAGGCCTTATCCTCTGGCTCAGCCTCATTGTGATCTTGTATAAACGTACTGTGGTAGTTTTCACAAATGTCCACAAACTCTTTGATACTTCTTCCCTCACTAAGTAGAGCGGAAATCCTCTACCCTTAAGTGTGAGCTGAGCAGTTCTTACTGACTTACTTCAGAGAGTACAGAGTGTGGCGGAAGTGTGTTGCACAACATTTGAGATTAGGATGTACAAAGCATGGTGGCTTCCTCCTTAGTCTCTCTCCTGGATTGCCCACGCTGGGTGTGCCTGGCCGCCATGTTGTGAGGACACCCCAGCAGCGATGTGTGGAGGCCCACACGGTGAGGGACTGAAGCCTCTTGCTGACAGCCACGTGAGTGAGATGTCCTGGGAGGGGATCCCCCAGCTGCAGACCAGCGTTTAGCTAACTTCAGCCAGCGCTGACCAATATTTTGACTATAACCTTTTTGGAGACCCCAAGCCAGTACCACCTCGCTAGGATGTTTCTAAATTCCTGAGCCACAGAAACTCTGAGATGATTAATAAAAGTGGTTTAAGCTACTAAGTTCTGAGGTAATTCTGAACACAGCAACAGATAACTAACATGGGAATTTGACCTTTGAAAGCCTGAGCTTCCTCGTGTAAGCTGGGGCTGGTAGTAGCATTGACTCCATGGGGTTACTATGAGGTGTAACTGAGGTAGGGCACATCAAGCCTCAGAACGTTGCCTGGCACAGAGGACGTGCCCTCAGATGATGGCTACTGCCATCGAATTTCAGATCAGTGACTTTCCCTCAGGTGTGCCTCACCCAAGGCAGTGCCCAGGGCTAAACTCCTGGCCCAGAGAGCCACATGTTAGTCATGGTCCTGTGGCCACCGCCCTCTGAGCTCCGTCCTTTTCTCTGTGCACCAGAGGGGGAGACGGTCTCCATCCTCCAGCTATTCTGAGCCATGTGTGGTCCCACTTGGAAATCCGTCTTTAAGGAAGCTTTCAGAGACAGCCAGTTAGTTCTCTATGAGAGGTCCTGAGACCATGGAGGCCCGTTTGTGCAGCCACACAAAGGGGCCCCCCTGAAGCTAGGAGGAGAAAACTCTCTCCTTTCGCCTCTCCCATAATTGTCCCACCACTGCACAAACCCACTCTGTCCTCTTCAGTTTTCCCGATAGGACTTTAAAAATCGTGGCTTAGAGAATCAGACTGGATTTTAATGACTATTTTAACTGTCAGGGCATTAGAAAATCTTAGCCCTCCTTCTTAAAGCTGGGATTTGTAATGGCTTAGGTTTAAATGATCTCCATGAGGCATTTATTTTCACTTTAATAGTCTACCCCAAGTCTGACTTTCCAAGCCATTTCTTTGCCAGATATAGAAACGGTGTCAAAAATTTGATACGAGTCAGCCTAGGACTAAGCTGAAAGATGCTGGTGTGTTGACGACCTGCCTTGGAGCAAATAGCTGGGGGGAAAGCGATTAGCTCGGGGAGCAGCCCATCTTGTGTACTCAGACACTGGACTAACAGAATGGAGGTCCTGGTATCAGGGCCTGCAGATATGATGTAGAACGGGGCTCAAGACCTCACATCCTGCTGCCACAGCGGAGAGCCCAGAATTGAACTTCAGGACAACGTAGCCTCACGGGCTTCTCTGGAACCCTAAGTCTGCAAATGGCTCCACCCTCCATGGTGAGGGGCTGAAGACATTCTCCTTCCACCAGAAGGATAAGAAACTGCAGGAGACTTAGGCCTATAAGAGTTTGGGGCACAGTGGAACCTGCTCAGCTGAACTAGGGAGGCTGGAGGCAAGAAAATAAGGAGATTTTGTTAGTTAAGACGATTTTGTGGCAGACACCTAACTCACATTAAACAGGAAAGATAATGTATGAAACAGAAGTGAAACATGTACAGTAGAGATGGCCATCAGGTATGGTTTGATCCAGGTCCTTAGGTCCTGACATTAGGATGTTATTTCTCCAATGATCAGTCCTGCTCCCCTTGGCTTTGTCCTCTTTGTCAGACAGGCTCTCCCCATGTGCTGATAAAGATGGCTAGCAATGGCTCTCAGTAACCCTCAGAGAAAGAAAGTGCCCTTTTCTTAATGTTCTAAAACCACCAGGTTGACCCTGGTTTTGTTTGGTGTGGGTCTTGTGCCAGCCTTTGAATTGTGGCTCATCTGGATCACAGTGGGGGTGGGGGTAGGTACGGGAAGGCGGCCCCACAGTACGTCATGGCCTGAGAGGGAGAGATGGGGGGAGTTCCCCAAGAGGCAGGGGTGTTGGAGTGGCAGCACATGCCCACTACAGTTTGCAGACACCTACCTTGGAGAATACAGTGAGCAAGCTTTGCTTATAGTGACTGGTGCTGATATATATTCAGCAATAGCACAGTTTTGCCTGCTGAGGAGGAAAAAAAAAAAACCCTAAAACAGTGTTTTTAATTTAAAGACTGCATCACCTAACTGGCAAGTAGTTAGATAATTTAGCGTTTCTCCTTAGGATCTCCTCACTGTCCAGACTTGTGTTTCTTTCAGATTACCTTTCTGGAATTTTCCTCTGGCTGTATCATGATTAGAAAAGCCTGTGTTATGCTGGGCACATAACTTTCTCCTTTCTGAGTCTCAGTTTCTTCAGATGGAAAAATGGAGATAATTACTGCCCTTTAGGGCTTTCTTGAAAGGTCAGATGAAAACAATCAATCAAAATGAAAATTATTTAATAGAGTACTTACTCTGTGCCAGGCACTGGGCTAAGCACCAATGTCCTGAGGTAGTGATTACTATTACCGCCCGCTGTATGGATGAGGTGTTGAGGTACAGAGATGTTACGTAACTTCTCTGGGTCACACAGTTACGTAGGGGACAAGGCGGGGATTTGGAGGCATGTTGTCTCCCTGTCAGGCTGGAGCTCCCAGCCACTACTCTATCCTGCTTGTCAGCAGGGGATTAAAGCACCAGATAAGTGTAAATGGGCGTACGGGGCTTTTTAACCTTGAATCTACCGAGCCCCTGCCTTAACCCAGGGGTTCATGAACTTGGATAGGGAAAACGTAAAATCTTTATTTTCACTAACTTCTAACTGAAATTTAGCATTTCCTTCGATGATGAATGCAGGCCACAAACTAATAGCTTTGACAACTGGGATACCCATAGAATCCAAGATACTTTCCTATTGTGAGACATTTGCAAATACAGTATCATTTATGCTCATCACTACTGCAAATTCTGTTGGGCATTAGATCTTGTTATTTAGATCTCATTATTTAATGTAATAATAACTTAGGTCCTGACATTAGGATGTAAAATATGAAAGCACATATATTAGTTTATTGCAAAATAAACTATTTTTACAACTGTATTTTAATTGGTTTCCTTTGTGATTTGATGTATTTTATTTTATGCATTTAAAAAACCAAGGTTTATGCTCTGGTGTCCGCAGCACAAAAGGGCAAGACCCCAGGGGAGTGGTAAGGAAGGAGCTAGAGGTTGGGCTGAGCAGGTTCACCTCCAGTTGTTTCTACCGAGGGTGGTGCCGGGGCCGGCATTAGCCCCGGGGAGGGCAGGGCTGGTGGGCCCCTCAGCAGACAGTGCTGGTGGTTGTCTCCAGCTGACTGACTCACCCAAAGCCTGGTTGTGAATTTCCAGTTGCCAGGAAGCTGCTGGACATGACCTTAGGTGAAGGAACGGAGTGGCCTCTGACGTGATGGTTTCAGTGACACAGGTTTTCCTAGTGCCGCAAGCCTAAGGCTGGACCAAGGCCCCATTCCTGGAGCGCCTGTGGCGCCATTCCCTTGGGAGGGGACAGCCTGTGAATCAGACAGGCACGAGGTCCAGCTTAGGCTCCTCTGGAGCAAGCCCTGGCCGCACATTCTGTTTCAGAGTCTCGGAGTCCCCATCTGAGAAATGGGCATGTGATTCCTACCTTTCAGGGCTGGTCAAGGGTTGGATCAAAGAAGGAATGTGAGAGTCCTCTGTCAACTATGAGGTTCTGTCCGAGGGTTAGTGATGATTCTGTTTCTGTCTTTAGAAGCAGGAGAAAGACATGTATTTACTAAGGTCATGTCTCCTTCGTCAAGGGAGGTGAGAGAATGGGGGAGGGACTAACAGGGTAAATAGCTGTCCCCAAGCCCTCAAGTGTGCCCCTAAACCCACTCAACAATATGGAGACTTGCAAGGATTCTTGAGCCTTCTTATCTGCAAGGCCACGGATGTGTGTTCACTCTTAAAAGGAATCTTTCCTAAAAGGAAAAAGCCACGTGCATATGTATGGATGTATATGCCCCCAAAGCTCCGTATTCCTGGGAGTGGGAGACTGGGTTCTTGGGACACAGCTATGGTTACCCGGTTGTTGAATTGAGAGCGACGAAGAGCCCATAGCCATTACGGATAGAAGTTTAGAACAGGCAGAATATGTGACAACCTGCTCTTGTATTTATATTTAAAATTTAGAGAGGCTTCTCTGAATTAAGTGTACGGGGTGACCTAGCTAAGTGTGACATCCAGACACACACTGACATTTTTTTTTTTCCTGAATAAGATGTGAGCCTCTGTTCATTTAGAGTCATTTCCTGTTATTACCAACCTTATCCAAAGTGGTCCTCCTCCGGTCCAAATCCACTCTCCTTTCTCAAGCTCTTCCCCTCTCTCTTCTTCCTTGTTTTTCCACAAACTCAGTAAACACCCACTTGTGCTGTGGTTGATAACTGGATATAGGCTCAAATTCTAGCTATGCCGTAAATAGGATGCTTGTTCCTGAGCAAGTCACTTCACATCTCGGGGTCTTAGATTCCTCCTCTAAAATGGGAATGAGAACAGCCCCTGCTCACAGGGCAGCCGTGACAGCTAGATGGAATGGTTCAGAACATGGGTTGGTACGGTCGCCGGCAGGGGGTAGACCCAGGGGTTGCAGTCTGTTCCCCTACGGGCAAAGGCAGTCTGCTGGGCGCTGGGGCTGGTGAACTGAAGGAAGACTACACGTTGTCATAGATATCTGTGCCACGATTGTGGGGACACCCGGCGGAAGTGCCCATTGAGAACAGTGGAACATTGTACCGTTCAGAAGCCAAGGGACAGACAGAGGGGGTGGCTTGCCCAAGACCCTGGACGGACATTTTACATTTCACACCCTTTATACCAGTTACATTTTCTTGTATCTCTCCTGTATTCTTGCAGGATAGGAATAACTAACCTTTATTTGTAATAATAATTGCAGATTGGTATTTGAGAGCTTCTCCCGGGCTGGGCATTAATTAGGTCTTCAGAACCACAAGTGAGGATGCTCCCTTATTACCCTGGTGGTGGGTTGGGGGGGGAATGAGGAGACTAGGGAGGCAGAGCAGTTTAGCTCTAGGCTGGCATGTATGTGGAGCAGGGTGGGCCTCCGGAGTCCCTGTGTCACAGGAGGGTGTCACCACTACTCCCCAGCAGGGTGAGAGTATCTTTCTATAGGCTAGTCCCCAAACCATACATGGCCCCTTTCAACCTCCACATTCGGTTTAAAAGAGCTCACTTCAAACCTGGGGTTCGTCACTCCTGGGCTTACATCCTGGCACTATCACTCACTGGGGCCCGGTTCCTGGCTGGACTTTTAAGCTGGACTTTTAACCCTCCTCTAAGAAGCGGGGATGGTGACAGGCTTTGCACAGGCTTGCCCAGGGTTCCTGGAGGACACCTGGGGGAGAGCCTTATGGGGGTCAGGGTCATAAGGGGTGCTCCTCTGGGCTGAGTAAGGGTTGGTCGTGTCCAGGGGAAGGGCCAGGCCCTTGGTGGAGCACTTGGGGTGGGTTCGGTGTGTGGAGATGACAAGAGCGCACGGGCTTCCAGTCCGCCGGGTGGCACTCCCACTGTCCCGTTGATAAGCATCACCCGAAGGGGCGGTGGCGGGAGTGCACACAGCGCGAGCCGACTGCCATCCGCCGCCCCCATACATCTTGAACTGATTTAGAGTCCAGCCAAGGAGCCGCGTCGGTCACACACAGCACGCCACTTTCCATGGGCTGGCCACGAAGGCTCGTTAGATTGGCATTTTTAATAAATCTGCAGCAGAGCGCCAACATCGAGAACTTTGTGCTCCAGGCGAGCGGCTACCAACGTCACCCTGCGCCCCCTCCCATGGCCTCTGCCTGCTTGCTCCTGTCCACCCCCTCCGGCCTGCAGGGCAGGGGATTTGTTTGGCAGTTTCCCGGGCATTTTGTGTTCTTTTGTTTTGGTTTAAGACACGGAAACACTCATGGCAAAGTCCACAGGCCTGGAGCCTGGGGCTGCCCCCTTGGCTGATGTCACGATTTGGGACTGGGGCTTTGAAGATGCTCAGAAGTTGGGAATTTGGAGGGCTACTACTGGGGCTTTATTCGAGCCCAGCAGGTGTTTGTGGAAACCTTCAGTGCTGGATCCCTGGAAAACTGGTTAAAAAGGACAAAGAAGCCATAGACCCCACTCTCAGCGCATCTTCAGTCTGGAGGGAAGATAGGGGATTAAGCTGCATATTTCAACACAATGCCCTACTTGCTGGCATCCCTGCGTCCAGCCATCTATTGATCCGTCCATCCATTCATCCCCCAAATATTGAGAGCCTCCTCCATACCCATGACTGGAGACAAAATAGTGAACTAAATAGATAAAGTCCCTGATCTTAGGGCAGATAACAGACAAATAATTGAAAAAAAAAAGTATTTAACATGCCAGGGGGTGATAAATGTTATGGAGGAAAAAAAGCAGGATCGGGGGGTAGAGGAATAGATGTGTGGGTGAGGCTCATGCGCGTGCGCGTGTGGGTGGGTGTGCATTTGTGCATAGGAGGCTTTTGGAGATAGGGAGGTGCAGAAGACCACTACCTAAAAAAGTGAGTCACAGGGATGTCAGGGTCCGGGGTGGAGGGTAAGGGGGCATTCCAGGCCGAGGCAACAGCAAATCAGAAACCAGGATAAGGAAAAACAGGTTCTCCTTTTTCCAGAACAAGTCACAGCAGATGAAGGCCACTTATATAAATGCTTTAAAACAAGGACCTAGAATTTCAGAGCGAACATAGCAAAACAAAGACTGTGACTAGGACTTTTTCTTAGAAGTGAAAAAGTCAAAACAGATTTTTTAAAAATCTTGCATTCAACAAAATAGACATTATAACTGCCCTGAAGGGAACGTTCTGAAACTGAAAGAACGATGTTGGGTTTCAGCATCCTTCAGGTCACACCTGATTTTCACAGTGCATCATAGAGAGGACCTGTTTTGTAAAAAATACTGGAAGATTTCATCTGTTTCCCTAAGCATCATTTTTACTCTGTTGCTATTCACATTTATTCTCTTTTGAAGTGTTATCGTTTTGAAAGGTCTTTTCGTCACCGTAAGCTGTTCTAACTCCGCCTCATCCCCGCTGGTCAAAGCCTTGCTGAATGGTGGAGACCGTTGCTGACACCACTCTCTAAGACCTCCTGCAACCCTGTGGCATTTTTGGGTTGTGTCACCAGGTGACAACACGAGACAGTCAGCTGAGACGACCCTTTGGGCTCCGAGAAGGCTTGTGTGACACGGGAAGCGTCTGAGTCTGAGCGGGACTCAGTTTTATAAGCGGTCAAGTCGTGAGCAGATATTCCCATGTTACAGTGGCCGATGCTTCCCTCTCCGATCCCCTCCAGACCGTCCATAACAATGAACTCAGGTATGAAGAAGCCTCCGCATGGCAACAGTGTGCTATGGGAGTTCAGAGGAAGAGTGCCTATCTTCTGATTTGTTCCTGAAAATGACAGTCTGATCATAGAAGCATAAAGAATGAACTGACACCCCACTACTTGCTGAGCACCTCACGTATATGTTCTCACTCCCACCACCCTGTGAAATAGGTGTTATTACAGATTAAGAGATTTGAAAGGCAGAGTATAGAAGGGACTGCCGACGTGGCAACCAAACTTGAACTCAGACCCCTCTAGTTCCTAAAGTCACCCATGCACTCCCGCTTTTCTTCTTTTCTTTCTCTCTGAATATTTTTTTTTTTTTCTCTTCAGCTGAGCCCTGAGCCCTATCTGTGAATGAAACAGCTCCACGGGATGTATCCTAGGAACTGAAGCCACTGAGGGTGATTGTCTTCTGATAGCTGATGGAAAACATCACCAGCAGTAATAAGAGCGTCTAATTACTGAGTACATTCTCAGTGCCAGGAGTGGTGCTTGGGCACTGGGAGCACTGGGAGACAAGCTTTATGACCCCCAGTTTATTGATAAGGAAAGCGAAGCTGAGAAAGGGCAGCTTTGGAAGAACTGGTCTGGCAAGGGCTGGAATTTGAACCCAGGTTTGGCTAGCTGCCCATCTTGACCCAGGGGAGTGCTGGTATATGACAGCAGCCAGATACTAAAGGGACTTGGACACAAACCTCATGTGTTTCTTGGGAACTCTAGAGCATCTCAAATTATTTTCAGTGAAGGGTCACTTGGTTTTTGTTTTTGGTTTTCCATTTCTAATCTTATGTGGACCAATACTTCTATAAAACACAGTGAAAACGAATTTGTAAGAAAGGGATCGTCAGTGATTTCTGGGGAAGTGATTAGATGTCACGGCAACATTCAAGTGCTGTAAGTGATTTAAACAGGCCTTTCAGTTTCTCACTTGAAGTCTTCTTCGAAGGAGGAAAAAGGAGATGGGGCAGTTGGAGGATTAAGTAGGAGACACTGTGGGAGGCAGGCAGGAGAGTTTCAGAGGAGAGCAGGGAGCAAGGCTTCCAGAAGCAGCTGCCCAGATGCCCAGATACTGGGACTGGGGGAGGGGGAACGTCTGGAGAAATTTTTAGAAGGTGTGTCTTTGGGCTCCGGCATGAAATCCCATCCTTCCTTGCTTCCTCCGCAAAGACTTCAGTAAAAACGGGGGTTATTTTTCAAGGCTTTTGGAATCTGCTAAGGCATCTTTTTGACTGCAACACTCTGCGCTGAAAGGCACTAAGGCGAAGAAAAGGGCAACACAGGTTTTCACCGAACCTACCATCTCCTTACCCGCTGCGGGGCAGAGGTGCCAGGCTCGACTTTCCACAAGGCAGTTCATAATGGCATGATTGTATTGATAGTGGCGGAGTTAATAATAACGCAATAGAAATCAGTAATAATAGTAACAATAATGAAAAGAGCCATTCGCATTTACTGCATACCTAATAAGAGCCAAGTGCCGCACTAGGCATTTTATGTAGATTTATTACACAACAGTTAGATGGAGGTGGGTGTGAAATCCCCGTTTTATTATTACCAAGTGTATCATTTATTTTTAACTGTCAGAGGAAAGAGGAGATGAAGCTCGAATCAGGGAATGGTCAAGAGCGGTAGGAGCTAATGGACGAAGCCAGGAAACCAGAAGGAATGGAAGTGAAACCAGGGGTCAACAAGGCAGAAACCGGTGGGAAAAGAACACAGATAGATTGTGAGCTGGTGGCAATCAGCTTGCAGGATGATTCCACTCCACTCCCACCATTCTTCCCACCCTTCTGTAGTCTCCTCCGGACATATAGTCGAAGCTGTCTCGGTGACCAATAGAATACGGCAGAAGTGATGGTGTGTGCCTTGCAAGGATAGGTCACACATAGCCTTGTAGGTCCCTACTTTGGTCACTTGGATCACTTGCCCCGGGGGAAGCCAACTGCCATGCTGTGAGTTCACTTAAGTAGCTGCATGGAGAGGAACTGGGGTCCCCTACCAACAGCCCTTGGAGGAAACGGATCCTCCAGCCCCAGTCAAACCTTCAGATGACTGAAGTCATCCTGGCTGACATCTGACCGCAGCTTCATGCAAGATCCCCAGGCCACCACTGCTTCCAGGTGAGCTGCTCACCAGTGTCTGACCTGCAGAAATCATGCGAGGTAATAAATTATGATAATTCTTTTCAGTCACTAAGTATTGGAGCAATTGGTTATGCAATATATAACTAATATATTAGTTCCAGATGAATCTCAGGAAGACAAGAGTTTGGCAGTTTTGCTTCTCTCGGGTAGGATTTGCTTCTTTGAGCTGAGTGTGGATCCCTTAGAGCGAAAACATTTCTTACTATTTATAATCCCAACCGTCTCTGAAGCCGGGTTCCCCGCTTCAGTGTTGGGCCTGATGAAAACACTGGGATATGCCCTTAGGTTGGGGTACACAGATTTGGGGCCAGGTGCCAGGGAGAACCAAATACTCTCCGTATCAAAAGAGGAAGACATGGGAGGTTCCTTGGTGATGGAAGAGAAGGAAGGCCCAAGGAGCTGGAGAAAGGCTGCTTCCCTTCCAGATTTGGGGGGCATTGCCTCACTCAATAGATCCCGCGGTCGGGGAAGCCTGTTTTGTGCTGGTGGAGGGTTGGCCAAGGGCAGCGATGAAGACCCTAGAGCTGGAGGCAGAGAACACCTGGGAGCTGGGGAGGAATTTGGATGTTCGTGGGTTGTGGCACCAGGCAGTGAAGGATGGTGCGCTGGGTGTCCAAGGAGCACAGAGGGCCCAGCTCCAAGCCTCCTCTGTGCCAGGAACTTGCATGAGGGCAACAACCACTGCCTCAAGTCCTTTTTCTCATGGAGCCTTCCTTCCAGAGTCATCTGAGTTGGATGTATAACCCCATCGCTGACTCTCTGACCGACTTTGCTCTCCACGTCACATATGACAAGTTTTTCATTCAAGAAGGTGCAGGTCCACACAGGACCGGCGGTGAGCTGGATTTTGGCCTTTCAGGCTTTGCAGCCTACAGTCTAAAGAAGAGAATGTGCTCAAACTTCACCTCTGTCTTTCAAAGCCCAGTCCTGGGCTGCCCAGAAAATCTGCCAGTCACTGTGACTCCCCTGTGAGCCCATTTAGCAGCAGACCACTGAGGTGAGTAAAACTCACAAAAGTTTATGGCGTGTAAATCATGGTTATGTTCCACTCTGGGCCTCAACACAGAAAGGCCCAATTCCCTCTTCAGATTTGTAAGTGGAAACAGCCTCTCTTCAATGTCAAGAAGCATTTCAGATATGCAGCAAATGTCTGAGAGGCAAGGCAGGCCCAGCACCCTCTCTCTTAGGGATGGGCTTAAAATTTGAATGGGGCCCCTGGGTTGCCTTAAGGACGGCTCTGGGAATCCAGGACCACGCATCAGCCACAGTGGTCAACATGGCTGGGAGATTGGACAGTTCTTCCAATGGGAAAGCAGAGATCAAATGCGAGGCTTCCCATGGAAGGAGAGTCTTCTTGCTTTCTACCACCTTCCATCATGCCTCTGTCTGTCCTTCCATCATGCCCTCCCTTCCACATCTTGAGCTACTTTTTCGTACCTCCATGTTTTCACATAATCCGTTCCCACTGCCAGGATGCCAGACCTCCCCCTTTTCCACATTCTCCATCCTGTACATTCCTACCTGCAGTTACCAATATAGCTGAATATCCTTCCTTTGTGTATCTCTTTTGAGTTTTCATGGGCCTTTGTTCCTTCTGTAGTTTTGTTCTTTCCCATCCATGGTATTTTTTTTGTTTATACAGCTCTCTCCTAAAGAGTGTAAGCTCTGGAGATCGGGGATTATGTTTTGCTCCTAATAAAGACAGCTACGAATTACGAGCGAGTTCAGACGCTCCAGAGACATTACCTCATTGTAAGCCCACAACACAGAAAATGTCCCTTCCCAGCACACATTGCTTCCTTGTCCCTTCCATTTTAGTAACGAGAAAACTGAGATCCAGAAAAGCTAAGCGACTTGTCCAAGGTTTCAGTTAGGAGAAGGCAGGATCAGGAGTCGAGCCTGGACTTCATACCAGCAACTAAGCTCACCCTTCTGTTGTTTGTCACTAATGGGGTCCACCAGGAAGTGAAAAAGATTTTAGTGCTCCTCCCCCTCGCATGCCGGGAGCCAGAGTACCTTTGAAACCTGAAGGAGTCAAGGAGTCTTTTAAAAGCTCTCAGACTGGGACGAGGTGGAGAGTAACTCAAGAAGATTCAGAAAAGAGTCCAGCCAAAAAATGAATGTCACAAATCACTGAGAAAGAATAACATTTGGTCAGCATTTTCTTAAGAGGAACAAACAAACAAAATCCCTTTCCTTGATTAAGTCCACACTACACTCTAAGTCTCAAAAGACCAGAACAAAAATCTCCTTTATTTATCTCCATTTGCAAGTGTTACCATTTTTCCATCTAATTCAAAAGGCAAGTGTCTCAAAAATATTTATTTTAAACATCAAGATTTCCAAGGAAAGGGGCACCTGAGTGGCTCAGTCAGTTGCGCGTCTGCCTTCGGCTCAGGTCATGATCCCAGGGTCCTGGGGTTGAGCCCCATGTCAGGCTCTATGCTCAGCTAGAAGCCTGCTTCTCCCTGTCCCTCCGCCTGCTTATGCTCTCTCTCTCTGTCAAATAAATAAGTAAAATCTTTAAAAAAAATAGATTTCCAAAGAAAGTGTTAGACACATATCATAACCCTTAAGGTAAATATGGAATCATAGCTAACTCGTGCTTGTGTTAGATGATTTTTTTTTCTTGAAGTTAGAATTCAAGTCAGAAGAAAATGAAATTTGGGAAAAAAAAGGAAAATAGAATTTAAATGATAAAAGATTCTGATCCAATGTTAGCCTCTGGGTCTACTTTTCATGTCAGAAATCTTGTTGCTAACACCAGCTATTTGGGTATGATCACCTGAGAAAGAATGTTTGCCTTGCTCTGTCTCAAAGAAGGCAAATGCTATGATTGATTGAGTCAGAATTTGTTGAGCTGGGGCATTAATCTTGAGTTTGTAATATCCTCTAGTAGAGACTGATTGAGCCTGGGTGGCGGCTTGCACCTTTTGGACCGTCACATTGCTATTCAAAAGATCAAGTAAGATCTTTATCTACTGGCTGGAGTGAATGTCATGATGGATTATTAAGTGCAAAAACCAAGACAGTACCATGTATAAAGCATGAGTTTGTTTATTTATTTATTTTTTAAAGATCTATTTATTTGACAGACAGATTGAGAGAGCACAAGCAGAGGGAACAGCAGAGGGAGAAGCAGGCTCCCCGCTGAGCAGGGAGCGCCGGATGCAGGTCTCGATTCCAGGACCCCAGGATCATGACCCGAGCTGAAAGCAGATGCTTAACCAACTGAGCCACCCAGGTGCCCTTGATTTCATTTATTGACAACAAACAGAGTAACACACACACACACACACACACACACACACACACTTTATACGTGATGCTGATGCTGTAACTTGGTATATATGTATATATTTTTTTATTTGTGTATAATCCTGGAAAAATATGCAGAAGGGCTCCCACCAGGCAGATGCTTGGAGGTGCTGGTGGTAGATTTTCTAATTTTTTCTTTGTATACTTAAAAAATTATTTCACTTATGCAACAAGCACAGATTGCTTTTGTAATAAAAATAATGAAATATAATTTAAGCAAACTGTCTTCATTATGATTTTCAGTGGAGTGTAGCTTTTCTCTGGACTCATTCTCAAGAAAATACATTTGGCTTTCTAACAAGAATTGCACATAAGTATGGACTTACACAATCTGTAATTCATTTGTTTATTCATTTGTTGGCTTCCTTATTGCCTGCCTTTCTGCACTGGAGTATTAGCCCTACGAAGATGAAAACCTGATTAGCTTTGCCCCTGAGTCTGCAGCACTTAGGAGGGCATCTGGCAAATGACAGATACTCAAGAAATTTATTTATCTTTATTTTGCAGAAGCAAAGTGGCTTATCCATGGTCATGATCAGCCCTTAATGACAAAGTAATAATTTTTAATCAACAAATATTTATTCAACACCTACTACATGGTGGGCCCTGTGCTAGGGTCTCTCCATACAAAGCAAGTAGGATGAACAAGAGGGGTGACATTCCTGCTCTCAAGCAGCTTCCAGTCAATTTGTGGGAAGAGAATCGTGACCAACATAGTGCTCTGTTCCTGTGTTAGACAGTGCTGGGACCCAGCAAAACTAACATAGCTGCAAAAGCTCCAGAACATACTTGCTTCTGGAAGGTAAAAAAGTGAACCAAGCTAATCAACTTACTTATGAAAACTAACAGGTACAGCAATTCTATTTCTGCATATTTATGTGAAGAAAGTGAAATCACAATCTCAAAAAGATCACTGTACTTCCATGTTTATTGCAACTTTATTTACAATAGGCAAGGCATGGAAATGATCAGAGTGTCCATCAGTGGACAAATGGATACACACACACACACACACACACACACACAATGGAATGTCATTCTGCCATAAAAAGAAGGAAATCCTGCCATTTGTGACGACGTGGATGGATCTTGAGAGCATTAAGCTAAGTAAAATATATCAGACAGAGAAAGACAAATACTCTATGATCTCACATATACATGGAATCTAAAAAACAAACAAAAAACCCCAAATATATAGATACAGAGAATAGATCAGTAGTTGCCAGAGCAAGGAGATGGGGGTGAGTGGGGGAAATGAGTGAAGGAGGTCAAAATGTACAAACTTCCAGTTATAAGATAAGTTCAAGTCCTGGGGTGTGACGGACAGCATGGTGACCACAGCTAACAAAGTCATCCTGCGTATTTGAAAGTTGTGAAGCGGGTATATCTTACAGCTTACTGCAAGAAAAAAAATATTTTTTGTAGCTATGTGTGGTGATGGATGTCAACTAAACATTGTGGTGATCATTCCATAACATATACAGCTATCAAATCATTATGTTGTACACCTAAAATGAATACAGTGTTACATGTCAAGTATATCTCAATTTTTTTGAAAGAAAGGACGAAGACTAGCAGCTTGCTCATCAAGACTCACTTCAGTACCCCTGCCTTGCACTGTCTACCAGTTGAGAGCTGTTACATCGTAAACTCTGTCCAGTCTCAACCGGTCTCTGTCTTGCAAGACCTGCCTTAAAAATCAGACACCAAGGACCTAAAACACTGCAGAGACCTTCCTCTCAATTCCTCTTCTCAGACACTCCATGGAGACTGTCCAGGCGGTGCCCTCCCTGACCACAGTGCTCTTAATAAACTTAGCTTTGCCTGATCAACAGGTTTTTCTAGTAGTCTTTGGGCCTCCTGCAGTTGACAGGGAGATAGACGATATTTAAATAGGCAAATAAATGAGCAAGATCATATCAGAAATGACTCAATTCCATGCAGAAGAAGGGCGAGGTCCTGGAGGCTGGCGGGAGGGGGGTGGGAGTATGGGGCTCACATGTAGCCCTAGCGGTCAGATCAGGTCTTCCGAGGAGGTGGCTTGTGAGCTGAGACCTGAGTGATAAGGAAGTGAGAGTTTGGGGATAATTTGGCAAACGGGCCTTCCGACAGAGGGAAGAGCTCATTCAGAGGCCCTGAGATAGAGCGGGCACACTCATGGAATGTCAAGGTACTGTGACTGGGGTGAGTGGCCAGCAGGGAGGAGGTCAGGGAGGCAGGCAGAGACAAGAAGGCGCAAGGCCTCAAGGGCTGCAATAAGGAGTTTAGATTTTATTCTATGAGCCCTGGAAAGCCACCAGGGGTTTGAAGCAGGAAGTCACTGTCAGAAAATAATTTTTAAAATAGTTGAAAACATGACTCTTATTCCAATATTATAGTGAGTCCATGTAACAAGGAAACCAGCAGGATGGTAGAGCATTTGAGGAACTGAGATACAATCTGTCCCTCAAGAAAGGCATGCTGAGAAAAATTTGCTAAGTTAGAGACAAAACCGGTTTATGTCCTACAGGGCAATGCAAATCCTAACTTCTGCGGGTACCCACCTCTATTCCAGACAGAAATCAATTACATCGTGAGCAATCTGAGCTCAACTTCTCCTTCTGTCCATTCTGCTTCTCTCTCTTCTTTTCACCAGTGGTGATCCTGAGAGCACCCCCTAAGGAGTGTCCTCACGCACACTTCCGTCTCAGAGTCAACATCCTGGACAACCCAACTGGCATCAATGCATTACTATTGCGTAAAGTTCTACAAGTTAGCACACAACTTCACAGAGCTTGAGCCTTAAATAGTAAATAGCAAATCAAACAAAGAAACACTCCCCAGAGAATTAACTAATTCTTTATTATTACTAAACTACATAATTGGGTGAGCTCATTAGATAGCCATCTTTTTGCATTGTTTTCATGTTTTCGATAATTTTTCTTAACATGACAAAGTGAGGTTTACAATTGTCATCTGTCAGAGTCCATGCACAGCTCTTTCCCCCACGTGTTTCCACAGTGTGAAGACCAAGGTTAATGATGGAATAGAATTAGTGCTGAACTTCGGAAATCAGGGGTACTCTGCTCTCCCAGAACCTGGTCATTTCCTCACTGTTAGCTGAAACCCCAAACCAAAGGTGGAGATTGAACACTCCTGGGACTTAGGTTCTAGTTTATTTCATCCACTGACATTTGATCAGTTATGGGGACCCAATATGTCTGTGCGTCTATGCTTTGGGGTTGGGACTCTGTGGAATCAGGGTTTGGTTGGTTCCCTGTTAGCATTCGGACTGTCCCAGCATCCATACATCCAGCTTTGAAAAGTTGGATGGGATTTGTGTAGGCAAACAGAGACGTTGGAAGAATGGAGACATCCAAATTCTTGCAGATGTTAGATAGGGTTTAAGGTAGCAACCATTGAAAAGGACCTTTATTGGCTAAAGTCAAACGAAGAAGCAGGTTGCTAACTGAGTTTGCTCTTTTTCAAGGGCCCAAGATTATCATTGCTTTCACATGCATTTATAATTCTAGCCACCGTTTGTCTCTCTTCCCAGATGCATCTCTGTGATTAAGCACGGATATCATTAGATGTTTGTAAATTAGAAAATGGAAGCTCTGATTGGTGCTGGCATCACAGTTCTAGAAGACGGCAGCTCCAAACTTTTCAGAGTTCTCTTTGCTACGTGGTCTTGTTTCTCTGACAGCAGCAGCCTTCAGGGTTCTTGCCAGGACAACCCAAGGTGCCACTGGGGTGTCAAAGAAAGGTGCCAGTTGGTTCTTCTGGGCTCCCAGAACACTTCTTGATGGAACATACAATGTACACTACTAGCAACTTAATATATACTATCAGCAATTTAAATGGAATCAATCCATTCTACAGAGTTACCTCTTCAAGTGAGCAAAGATATATGCACAGAGTTGTTAGTGGCAACATTGGGAATAACATCGAAAAGTTGTGTGCATTCTAACCATCTATCTATAGAACAGTAGAAGAAATGATAGTACCTCCCTTCTACAGAGGCTTAAGCAAATGTTAAAAAGAGAATGTAAAGTCCTTCGCTGCTGAGGATAGATATTCATGTGAAACGAATAAGGCCAACTGCAGACATATGTTATGATTAGGATCTCATTTTACAAAACTTTAACCTTTATCTTCACAAGCATGTGCATCTGTGTGTGTAATAGAAAGGTCTAGAAGGACACACAGAAAAACCATTCATGTTTATTCGTTCTGAGTAATAAGAGACTAATGTTCACTTTTAACTTATATAATTCTGCATTTTAAACAATTTGCACCATGAGCATGTATGACTTTAAAAATTTGAGCTAAAATTCACATAACATAAAATTACTGCTTTAATCATTTTTAAGAGTGTACAATTCCGTATTTTTTTAGTACATCAAAGAAGTTGCACAACTATCACCACTACCTAATTACAGAACATTTTCATCGCCCTAACCTGTGCCTTTTGTTTGAAGAGTTTTAGCCATTGTCATTTGGGAATTTTTGTCTTTTTCAACTCTATCATTTATATTTGGTTCCGTTCAGTAATCTCTCCCTCTTTATTGAAAATGTCTATTTGACGAGACACCATCATCATGGTTTTCTTTAGCTCTTTAGTTAATTGAGCTCTTGGTGTCTTCTTTGAGCATATTTTAGTTGATTTAGTCTTTGTCTAGTAAGTCCGACATCTGGGCTTCCTAGCAACACTTTCTATTAATTTTTTTTCCCTTTTTTTAATGTTGTGGGGGCCATACATTCTTGTTCATTGGCAGGCCTCATAATTTTTTTGTTGAAAAATGGAAAATTTGAGTACTTTAATATAGCAATTCTGGAAATCAGATTCTCTTTCCTCCCCAGGGTTTGTTGAGGCTGCTCGTTATTGTTTGTTTAGTGAATTTCCTGAACTAATTTTGCAGTCTCTATTCTTTGTTATGTGTGGCCACTGAAGTCTATGTTCCATTAACTTGTGGTTGACTAGTGACTCAACAGAAATTTCTTTAAATGTCTGGAACCAACAGAACAAAATTCCCAGTCTTGACCAGCAGGCTGTGCGTTGTGTGTGTGCGTGCACGTGTGCGTGTCATTGGGAACCTCTGGCCCTCAGCCAAGAGGTTTTCAGTTCTGCCTTAGCTTTCTCTTCTTGCTTGTGAAGAACCTGAAGGTCAGCCAGGTCTTTTCCTAGCAGGTGCCTGGCCCTAGGCATGCATCTAGCCTTCTAGATTTCCAGAAACCTCAGGTAAATTTTCAAAGTCCCTATTCCCCAAAGCATTTCTTTCCTCAGCCTTTCCTCCCAAACTTTTTAGTTAGCCTATTGTTGGTTTGTTTCCACTGTTATCCCTTGCCCTGGGTAGCTATGGCCACAACACTTGCCTTTAAAGACTTTTGACAAACATTCCTCCCCAACTCCGTAGCCACCTCGGCCCAGGAGTTCTGTTTTGGGTGAAGTAAAGGAAAGCCCTCTGAGCTGTCCTTCAGGGATCCGACAGGCAGGTCAAAACAACAGTCGGTTCACTGGGAATAGGGTCTGTTTTGCCCGCCCTGGTACCAGGACCCTATACTATACTTACTCTATTGTCTTCCAGCCAAGCTGGGAGAGGGGATGGGGCCAGAGTGAGTTAAAATGTCACAAAGCTGTCTTACCATGAGTAGCTGTTTTTGTCTTCCTCAAAGCATTCATCTATTTGCTGTAAACCTTTGATTCACTTCCAGGGTTCTGATCGAGTTGGTTCTGACTTTGGTCTTTTATTGCTGCTTTTATTTTATTGCTTTTGTTTATTGCTGCTTTTCTGAAAGGATACACTTTTGTGTTCCCTGTTCCAGCATTTTCACTGATGTCACCGCACTTATGACTTTTTTAAATAAACTTTTTCCTCGTGTTAATTGTAGATTCACAAGCAGTTGTAAATAATTATGCAATTTTCCCCAGTGATATTACCTTGCAAATTTAGAGTACAATATTACAATCAGGATACTGAAAACTGATGCAGTCGAGTTATAGAAAGTTCTGGTAAAACAAAGATCCCTTCTGTTGCCCTTTTATAGCCACACCCACCTCTGCCCATCCTTTCCACCCTAATCCTGGATAACCGCTAATCTGTTCTCCTTTTCCATAATTTTGTTTTTCCAAGAATGTTATAAAAATGGAATCATATGATTTGTGACCCTTTGAAATTGGCTGTTTTCACTCAGCATAATTCCTTAGAGATTCATTCAAGTTGTGTGTATCAACAGTTTGTTCCTTTTTATTGATGAGTTTCATAATTAAAACATGCAGGAGAATCTTATTTACTTAAGACCACTCAATTAAATTCACCTTCACAGAGTTTTAGAAGCTTAGCCACTGGGCAAGGCTTGAGGTGGCAAATAGTTAAATGACAATGCCTCTCTTTAGCTTGCTTATGGAGACAGAGCTCCAAGGCAATGGGGTGAGCAATTTTCTTTGGAAGCCCTGAGAAAGCAGATTTAGTGCTACTGGGGTAGGGGATGCAGACAAGCCAAGGCAAGGAGATTATCTTTAGGAGGGCAAAGATTGTCAGAATAGGAAAGACTAGGGGCCCCTGGGTGGCTCAGTCGGTTAAGTGTCTGCCTTCGGCTCAGGTCATGACCCCAGGGTCCTGGGACTGAGCCCCACATCGGGCTCCCTGCTCAGTGGGGAGTCTCCTTGAGCCTCTCTACCTCTGCCCCTCCCCCCACTTGTGTACTCTCCCTCTCTCTCTCAAATAAGTAATAAATAAAAAATCTTTTTAAAAAAAAGAATAGAAAAGACTATGCTTGCAATGGCAGGGAGAGACACAACTGGAGGGCGAGTGCTGGAGTCCTCTCAGGGAGATAAAATCTGCTTCATCCCATGTTAACCTGTGTGCTGGCCACGTTTACTCAACAACGTTAAGTCCCAGTTCCTCGGTTTCTGCATGTGTAAAATGGGATGATAGTTGTCTATGCATGCCAGGATTAAATGAGATCATGCATAGTGAATACTTTATTAGCAATTATTATTGTTCTCACTTTAGTTTCAGTTTGTTGTTGCCCCACCATCTCCAATTTTGGCCTCTTAACCTCCTTATATCAGGGCCCATAAATAATGATCACAACTTCTTTGCCTGAATTTTCCAGGGTTCGTTGTTTAAAGTACAAAACCATTCTGCCACAAACATCCAAAGTCCCCTCCATGGGGCTTTCTCTTGCTATTTCTGTTTCTATTTGTGGTTGGCACAAATGCATTTAGGCGTTGAGAGATGACCTGAAAAATTCCTGTGACCAAATGTCTCCTAATAGGGAAGGCCCTCTGTAGTTGAGATGGGAGATGATGCTGAGTGATGCCGGGAAGCCCTTCCAGCATCTAGAGGTAAAGAGTGTTGGCTGGGCCTCTTTGGATTTGTGCTCCTTAAGTGTTACACGTCCATGTCCATGTGGGATGCACCAACACTCTCCAGAGCTTGTAATCACTGCTGCCCTTGAGAAAGGCCAAACAGAACACCGAGGTAGCACTTAGCTTCTGGTTCTAGGAAAGCAGGAGCCTGGATCTCCATTCTGTGGTCTTAATGGCCGATGGCCTTTCCAGTGTCCATCATGTCAATCATTTCCTTTCGGGTGCATTGGGTAGACCAGGGCTGGCACACTATGACCTAGGCCTAATATGACCCCCGGCTTTTTTGTGTGTGGCCCATAAGTGTGGTGTTTACGTTTTTAAATGGTTGAGACAAAATTAAAAGAAGAAGAATGTTTTGTGACACATGAAAATAAAAGGAAATTAAAAATGCAGCTTCCATGAATAAAGTTTTATTGATACACAGCTGTGCTCCCTCATTTACAGATGGCCTATGACTGCTTTTTGCTATGCCGGCAGAGTGGGAGCAGTTGTGAGAGAGACCACCTGACCTGCAAAACTGTATTTCCTACTTGGCCCTTTGCAGAAAAAGTTTGCTAAGCCCTGATTTAGAGCATGGGCTCTGGAGCCAGACAGAGCTGGGGTTGAATCCTCACTAGCTGTATGACTTTGGGTCAGTTACCTACCTCTGCCTGACTCAGTATCGTCCTCTGTAAAATAGGAATGAGACAGGCATGAAGTCCACAGTGTTGCTGTGAAGATTAAATAAGATGATGCAGGCAACATATTTAGCACAGTGCTTGGCACATAAGAACTCAGAAAACGATCATTATTAGTGTAATAATAATAGCAAGTGTTGTTTTTAACTATGTAACAGGTATAATGGGCCCAGAGGAGAATGAAACACCACCTCTACCTTCAAGTTGCCCGCAGTCTTCATAGTGAAGCAATGACAAAAAAAGACAGATGTAACACGTGGGATAAATGTTAAGAAAAGAGGAAACCCGGGGTGGCTGGGTGGCTCAGTCGTTAAGCTTCTGCCTTCAGCTCAGGTCATGATCCCGGGGTCCTGGGATCGAGCCCCGCATCCGTCCCTTGCTCTGCGGGAAGCCTGCTTCTCCTTCTCCCACTGTCTGCCGTGCCCCGCCCCCCCCGCTTGGGCTCTCTCTCTGTCAAATAAATAAATAAAAATCTTAAAAAAAAAAAAAAAAGAAAGGAGGAAAGCCAACTTCAGGTAGCAGTGGGGTTGATGGGTTTGAGGACACTCTAGAGCTCCCAGTGAAGATGACAAAAATTCAGGCGGGAAAATGATAGTGGCAGGTTAGAAGTAAATCACAAATATTCTTAAGGAGCAATTTCTATGTGCCTGGTATGGGGAAAGTGCTTTCTGTAATATATATGTATTTTTAATTATGTAATCCAGGGCACATCTGGCAACATCTGGAGCTATTTTGGGTTGTCACAACTGGTCAGGAGGTGACATTTGGTGGGGAGAGGCCAGGGATGCTGCTACACATTCCGCCATGCACAGGACAGCCCCCCACAAGCAAGAATTATCCCGTCTAAGGTGTAGACAGTGTTGAGGCTGAGAAGCCCTGAGATAATCCTAGGAGGAACTATTCTTATCTATGGTTTATTGAGATTTAGAGTCTCACTTGCTGCCCCCAAGTCCCCAGAGTGTAATATTTTAACCCATGTGGCAGCTAGAGCAGTCATGCCCCTGACCATTCTTAGAGCTTCTCTTGGCCAGCCACTGAGGGGCCGCTGAATGATTTCAGTAGGAAAGTGACAGGGTTGGTGTCAGACCCAGCACACAGCGACAGTGGGGAAAGATGTCGGTGATCAGCCCAGCGTTTGGCCTGCAGAGCACATATTTTCATGCCATTTAAACGGGCAATTACTGAAGTCACCACTCTCTGTTTCAACAAGAGAGGCTTAATTAAGTGGTTACAGACATCTCCCTGATGGAATAATATTTGTCTTTGCAATGCAGAAAACGTGCGATAATGTGTTGAGTAAGGCCGTGGCTCCTCCTCCCCCGGGAAGGCCTCTCCCCCGCCCCACCCCCTCCCTGCTTTCCTTCCTGCTCCATCGGGTCCCTGGGTCTCAGCACCTCCTGCGCCCAACCGCTGGCTCCAGCGCGCCCCCACGCGGCAGCCTCTGAGACGCTCGCCTTCAGCGGAGCCGAAGTCTGGTTTTGATTCAATTTGATTAAGTCAGGGGCTTAGCGAGTCTGGCTGTGAGTGAGGCTTAGTCCTGGGCCCTTCAGGGACTATAAACAAGAACTTTTAGGCTCGTGGGGTGGGGATGGGGGCACGCGGAGACAGATACCTACAAAAATGGGGTTAAAAAGTTAACGATTGGAGCCAGACTGTCTAAGTGCCTGCTCCTGTCGCTGCTAGAGAACTGTAGGACTTTGGGCGAGTCATTAACCTTCCCAAATAATGCTGGCGGCGACCTCCCGGCTCGCTGCCAGGCTCCACAAGACAGCGTTCAACGTTGTCGCTGCCTCATCTGGTGCTTGGAACATCGAACGTGCTCGAAAGTGTCAGCTATTCACTTTATTATTATTATTCAACTGCTATTATTATAACCGGTGGTCTTTGTATTACATTTCAGAAGACCAGAACACACTCCCCACTCTCCCTCTCTCCATCCCTTGCTACTAATATTAGACTTAATATTTCTGTAAACTCAAGTAAGGGGGAGAGGAGGAAAAACCATGTTATCACACATGCCTACAAATAAATCACTTTCAGTTCCTTTAGCATTTGTTTCTTCCCTAACCTAACACAGACCCAGGAGGAATGGAGAGGACGTTAGGTCATATATTCACATTTAAGTTCGTAAGAGAGAAGGCGAGTCAATATTGACCATGCCACTTCCCTTCTTCCTCACACTCTGTATTTTCCGGGGGGTGTGATTGCAAAATGGGCGGGGCTCACGTTGACCCCCGTGACTTAAGAAAACAGAGCATCTGGAGAAAATACAAGTCCTCTTTATTACAAAGGGAGACACAGAATGTAAATAAGTAAGCAAATGGTTATTTGACTTGAACGTTAATAAATAATATTAATTAATGTTATCAATGATAATTTATACTGTATTATATATTACAGATTATAACATGAATTAATCAAGTCTATCAGTCCAGAGCAAGGCATCTCAGCACTATTGACATTTCAGACCAGATCATTCTTTGTCGTGGTGAGGACTGTCCTGTGCACTGTAGTGTGTTTATTAGTATCTCTGGCCTCTACCTATTAGATGCCAGTGGCAAGCCCCCGGTTGTGACATTGACAAATGTCCTCTGGGGGGACAAAATCAGCCCCAGTTGAGAACCACTGATAGAGACTGTGCTTTTTTGTGAGATCATCGAGTTCCAGCAGACAAAAGGGAGAGTCCAGCCTGTGTAATTGTAAGACAGCGGTTCAGGAATGGCATGTAGACCCCTCCTCCCACAAAACGGCCCTGGCTATGATGTGGGAAAGGTCCCCAGGACCCCTACAGAGTTGGAATTTGAAGCAAAGGAAGTGGGAATTGAAAGCCGTTCCCAGGATCCACGGTTCTGCCGCATGTAGAAAACCCATGACAATCCTTGGAATCTTATGACAACAAGGTTAGTTTAATAAAAGATGCCTATTTTACTCATTGTAAAACAAACGTTATAATATTAAAGGGAAATTAATTCTTGAAGTACCACAAAAATCTCGTATTCCTTGCATACTTTGTTTTTGGGGTTTTTTGTTTTGTTTTGTTTGGCTTTTTTTGCAGGTTACTTGTGGAATCTTACACCCCAGGGGTTGGCAAACTGAGGCTTATGGACCAAGTCTGGCTGGCTGCCTGTTTTTACAAATAAAGTTTTATTGGCACACAGCCACAACCATTTGTTTACATTACCGTCTGTGGCTGCTTTCGTTCTACAGTGACAGAGTTGAGTAGTTGTGACAGAGAGACCATATTGTCTAGCAGGGCCTGAAATATTCATTATGTAGACCTTTTTGTTATCGCCACACATTGTCCGCGAAATTTCAATTGTATTATACTACTTTGATATGGCATAAAACAAATTTAATATAATGTAACAAATAGAACACATTTAATATAACGCGGGTTGTAAGATTTTCCTGATGACCAAACATCTTCACAGCCACAACCTCACCTGATTATCAAAAGGGCTCTGAAGGGAGGTATGGTCATTATTATTCTCAAGGATCAGAAGGGAAAACTGAGGCAAGGGAAGGTGACATGACTGGCCCAAAGTCAGAGCTGAAACTCATAATCTTGCCCTTTGTTCTGCAGTCCTTCCCTGTGTACCTACCTGCCCCAAGCTATGGATTCGTCATGGGTATGCTGCAATATGTGGATTCACTTAGGGGTAATTTTACTACAAGTTGATTTCTCTAAACATTCAATTCCTTAGTAACCAGCTCAGAGAAAATTTAGTCTTTTGGTTTGATGGTTTGTTTCTTTTCCTAGGATGGTGGCATCCAAACCAAAGAGACTTAATTTCCCCCTCCTAGTAAATCAAGGCAGATATATAATTTCCCCATTGTTTTAAAAATATGAATGCTGAGTAAGTCACATGAATGCATGAGGAAAAAAAAATCCAGGCCAGTTTACCATCTACGGTAAGGGGGGGACACGTGGGACCAGCATAGCAGATTTGTGGGTGACACTATTTCTTTGCCCTGCGGCAGGATTAGCTGAGATGAGATATTAGATCCTTGGGCCATTTTTTATGTGTGTTGTAGGGAAAAAGAGAGAGAGAGAAAAACGATTCTGTGGTCCAACAGATTGGGGAAACACCAGTTTAAACAAAGATGAAGTAGGTTTCTGCTGTAGAGCCTCTCAGCTCTCAGCACATTTAATAGACCAATGTGCATGCTTGTAACTTTCCAAGGGGGCTAAGATGAGCAGCTCTTCTCAGCCTTGCTTGCTAGTGGCGGGCTTGCTTCCAGACACATCTGCGAGGGTTGCTCCATAGAAACCTCCTAGAGTCCCTGCAATTTTCCACATGCAGTGCTGATCAAACCACATGATGCCTCTATCAAACAAAGATTATTACTCTCCCCACTCTACAGACGGACAGATGGATCGCCCTCATTAATTGATTAGTCCATCCAGCTCCTTGAGGGAATCGGGGATAACATCGGGGATAAAAACTTTCTCATTGAATTTCTCAGACTTCTGCTTGAGAGACGGTCCTGCTTCGTGGGTCTTGGAGTTCTAACGCAGCCTGAATTGACTAGAACATAGTGGTTGCCTTTCTGGTCACTGCAATCGCCATTATGAAGTCCCCTCCGCCTGATGGTTCTCGCTCTCTGTCCTAAACCGTGGGTTGTCCCCTGAATGGTCACCCAGAAGCTGAGGTGCTGCTGAAGCTTCAGAAACTTTCTCTCCCTGTGGGGGCACTGGCTTTTTCAGTAGGACTGGGCTGTCCCCAAGGGAAATTCTTATATCTGTTCTAGCTAGGACTTTGGTCACAAGTGTCAGAAACCCAACTCTTAAGTAGAAAGAGGACCTTATTAATACATGAATCCAAGGAAGGGCTGAAGAACCAAGGCTCGGGAAGGGCAACTACCCAGCTAGGCTCAGGAACCATCAGAACCAGGGCAGGGAATGTTCTAGAATGCTGCTTTTGCCTCATTTCTTGGCTTTTCTCTGTAGACAGCTTTATTCTCTTTAACTGCAGGCTGGCTCTGCTGAGGTAGGACGCATGGTGACGTGGTCTGAGATTTTTTAATGCCACGGTTTCAGCCCTCAGACAATAACTGACTGGCATGCTTTCTGAACCCACGTCCAAATCCCAGGGAAGGCATTTTTTGGTCCAGCTCGGTCAGATGACCATTCTGGGAACCATCAGCCAAGACCCTTGGTGAGAGTGGAAGAGTCACAGGATATTAAAAGCGAGGCTGTCAAATTAGCCACCAGAGAGAGCCAATGATGGCCAGACAGGTCTCTCAATTTCTAACTCTGGCTTTTACTTCACCTACGAAAGTTGGTCATTTAGGACAACAAATTCTTATTTCACTAAAAGTAAACAGTGTTTTTCCTTATAAAAAAAAAGCCAATGAAGGGTAATGTTTAAGTGGGGGTAATAATAGTTTCACCACATAGGATTCTTGGGGAGATTACAGATCTTCTGAGCATGTGCACATCTCTGGGGGACCCCAAAATTGAAGCTGTAGCAACGTCCCAGGGAGGATCACATTCTTCGCCCTTCCCCGAAAAGCCTCCACTCCAACCCACAGTTAGAGTAAATTTGTTTCCTGAGACAACCTTACTTCCTCAGAAAAGGTCTAATTTTCCCAGGAAGTGGTTCATTTCATCAAATCCAAAAATGATTTCAGCCGTCTGATGGAATAGGCCTCCCTTGTTCTCCGTCCCACCACCTCCATCTCCGTCCCTCCCTGGAAAGACAGACAGGCCGACAACTGCGGAGGGCGTCTCAATCCCACCGTGGTGTTTTCTAGACCATGGATGAAATGGAGACATTAGGTTGCTGTGCCCTTGAGCAACACCGAGGGTACCGAAAACCACTGGTTTTCCAAGAAGGAATGCGCAGAGGAGGCATATGGTTTTTATATCTGACAAGACATTCTGATTCGACAGGACAATCCAAATTGTGCACAAGTGAAAGCTATGCCGAGGGACCCCCTCTCAATCTATGGCTCTGACCACGCTAGCTAGTTGGACGCCTCCAGCAAATCACCTAGCCTCTCTGGCTGAGTTCCCACCTCTCGAAAAGGGAAATGAAATTGATTTTGAGGAGTAAACAACACAAGGGCTGTGAAGTTGCCTAGCATGCGGCCTGACACACAGGGAGGCAAACACGGTCCCCGGTCCCCTGGAGGACTGTAGAACCAGAGAGGGAATTCCTTGCCCTCTGCCAACCCATGTCAATCGACAGTCAAATTATTCTTAAGCACCACTTTTCTTTTAATCAGACTGTTCTTCACCGGGGCTGTTTTAATTAAGGGTCCGCTGTCAACACAAAACATATGTTCTGAAGTCTTGCTTTGGTTACTAATGATGCCCGGGATTATTAAGTCTGGAAGGAATTTCCAGTTCTGGCTTGCTTGGTCTTTCCTCCCGGCCCCACCCCTTAGGCCCCCAGCCCTAACGCATCTCAGCTTCCACCTACTGGCCCTCCTTCCTCTGCGTGCTCACTCTTTTGGGAACTGACCGGGGAAAGCAATCTGTTCACAGCACTATCCAAGGCATAATGTCCTAAGATATGGTTCTGACCCTTTCCCGTTCCTGCTGACAATCCTACCCTTCAGATCCAGGCTATCATCTGGATGTTTCTTCAAAACACACTCTGTAAAAAATACACACACACACACACACACACACTATGCACACACACACACACGTCTATATACATATGTACATACACACGCACATGCATGTATGTGTATGTATATGCATACCCAGGCATAAATGTATATACGCGTCCACCACGCACGTGGTACGTAAATGCATATACAGTACATGTGCACATACATATATAGCCATCTATGTACATGTAGAGTATACAGATATGTATATATATGCACATGCACATATTTCTGTGTGCATATGTACACACACATGCACACGCATTTTTTCCTGCGGATTGGATAAGAGGTCAGACTGATCTGGCTGAGCTCAGCATTTTCTCAGTTGTCCCAAGCGTGGCTGGAGGCCTTCTAAAATGAGCCCCAGTGGGGGCACCTGGGTGGCTTAGTCAGTTAAGCCACCGACTCTTGCTCTCAGCTCAGGTCTTGATCTCTGGATCATGAGTTCAGGCCCTGCGTCGGACTCCACGCTGCATGTGGAGCCTACTGAAAAAATAAAATAAAATAAAACAAAATAAAACAAAATAAAATAAAATAAAATAACCCCCGGTGATGACTACTTCCTGGTATTTACAGCCTGTATAATTCCTTCCCCTGGAGTGGAAGCTGGACTTAGTGACTTGTTTCTAACCAGTAGAATGCAGCGAAAATGATGACGTCACTTATAAGGCAAGGTTATAAAAGCCAGTGCCTTCCCTCCCACTGGCAACCTCCTGCCCTCTTGACTCTGTACTCTGACGAAGCCGCTGTCATATAGAGAGGCCCACGTGGCTCTGAACAAGCCCTCAACTAATGACCCTCAGAAGCCTAGAAGTGAATCCACCCCCAGTCGAGCCTTGAGATGACCACAGCCTTGTCTCCTTGATCACACAACCTGGGAAGACCCCCAGCTAAGTTGTGCCCAGACGCCTGACTCGGTGGGCGGGGGAGGGATAATACCTGTGTGTTGTTTTAAGCTCCCACATTGGGGGTAATTTGGTACGCGGCGATAGATAGCTAATAGTCCCAAGCAATTTAGTCTGGTTCCACACTGGCAAACTCCTGAGATTACATAGTTGGCAAATGGCAGAAGAGAGACTCTTCTGGAAAGTGAAGATAACAATGGTCCTTGCCTCAGAGCACTGCTGTGAACATGAGATGGGATAGCATTTGCTAAACCACAGCGGGGCTCAGCCTGCAGCCAGCACGACGACCCCATCAGACGGCAGCACCACTGGCCCCTGGAGCCCAGGCTTGCACGACCCCCTCCGTGGAGCCTCTTCCCAGGCCTTCTGCAGGCTGGGGACCAACTCATTCACGACCAGCGCCAGGCCTCTCCCCTCCTCCCCTGGGCCAAGGGGAAGGGAGACTGGCGTGTATGTTTCCTGAAGACTTCTTTTTTGTTCTTCCCTCCTAAAATTTCATTTATTTTCTACCTTTATTTTTTTCTGACTATAAAAGTAATAAATGGTCAAAGCAAAAGTGGACATTTGGAAAAAGCAAAACAAGAGTTTACAAGTGCACAGAACAATCATTTGGGTTTTTTTTGGTTTTTTTTTTTTTTTTTGGATTAATGTGTCCACAGTACTTAGTCTGGGAAGGAGCAGGTAATAAATAATGTATTAAATACATGAACAAGTTGTTGCCAAGAGGTTAGATCATGGGAAGACATGAATTTTTATTTTATACACTTCTGTATTATTTGGGTTTTAAAATAGTAGGCTATGTGTATTTTTGAACATAAATGACTGATATATTTTAGTTGTAAAAATGCAGAAAGTATGGAGTAAATAATTGGACAAACTAGCAGAAAACAAAGCTGGGGTATGTATTAGTTTTCTGGAGTGACTGTAACAAAGCACCACATGTGGGATAGCTTGAAACAATGGCAATGTCTTGTCTCACAGTTCTGGAGGCCAGAAATTGGAAATCAAGGTATTGGCATGCACATTCCCTCTGAAACGTGTAGGGGAACCCTTCGTTGCCTCTTCTGGCTTCTGGTGGTTTCCCGCCAATCTTTGGCATTCCTTGGCTTGCAATTATGTAAACTCCAATCTCCGCCTTTATTGGCACCTGATGTGGCCCCTTCCTGTGTCCCTGTCTTCTTCTCACACGGTCACCAGTCCTACTGGATTAGGGGTCCACCCCACTTCAGTATCATCTCATCTTGAATTGACTATATCGGTAATGATCCTATTTCTAAATAAAGTCACATTCTGAGGTCCTGAGGGGTGGGAGCGGCTAGGACTTCAACATATCTTTTTTGGGGGGAAGGAGGGACACTATTAGACCCACAACAGTATGTATCCTACCAGACTTCCCTCCCAATAGCTGCAAACATTTCTGGAGTCTTACTACCTAGTGCACGAGACATTTCTTGGACAAAGAAGACTGTAATACTCAAGCAATATGAGGTGAACCAGGTTTTCAGGAGTTCAGAGAGGGACATTCTGGCCGAAAGCTGAGTGTGCGGAGGGCCTAGGAGTAGAGTAGCAGGAGTGAGGGGAGGGAAGGAGTGTTTACCACACTGGGAGGGAGTTAAGGTGGAACGTGGGTGGGGCTGGGTCAGGATTGGTCTTGATTTCACACTGGGATCTGGGACATGTCCCACTGAGGGAGCCTTGGAAGATTTCAAGCATGGCAGTGACAGGATGAAATTTGTCCCCAGTTTACTAAGACAGTCCCAAGAGAACTGACTGTATTAATGTCACTATGTCTGACACTGTATACACACTATGTGTGTCACTATGTATAAGTGTCACTGACTGTATTAAGGAAGAAATATAACCATAGTGGGAACACGCGTTATGTGCCAGACACTTGCAAGGTTATCTTATTAAACTTGGATGTGACTAGCATTTTTATTCCCATTCTACAGAGAAAAAAGGGGGTTCAGGAGGCTGGTTGGCACCTCTGAGATTGCAGACAGGTAAAAGAAAGAACTAAGATTTGAACCCAGGTCTGTTTGAGTTCAGAGCTTGGGCTCTTAACTATGTTACCAAAATATATTATTTTATTATTATTATTATTATTTTATTATTGTTACACTCCAGATTTAACCATAGAAGCTTGAGGTTGGTAAGAATTAACGTGATTCCAAAGACCCTAAATTGCTGTTCTGTGGGCACTTGGGTGGCTCAGTCAGTTAAGCGTCTGCTTTCTGCCCAGGTTATGAGCTCAGTGTCCCGATCTCAGTGTCATGATCCTGGGGTCCTGGGATCGAGTCCCACATCGGGCTCCCTGCTCAGTGGGGAGCCTGCTTCTCCCTTTCACTCTCCCTCTGTTCTCTCTCTCTCTCTCTCAAATAAATAAATAAAATCTCTTAAAATTTGCTGTTCTGTAATGCCCAAACTCCCAAATCCTGCACCGGCCCAGCAGGGACAGAGGTTGGAGAACAACCTTCCAACTCTTCTAATGCTGGAGGCCAGTGAAGCTCCACGAGGGAAGGGCCACACCAGCTCCCTAAGTAAGCTCAAAGCAAAGCCAGGAATTCCTTTCAAATTCTGCACAGATCCAGCTGGGAAGAAATAACTAGTGAGGCGTAATCATAGTCAGATCAATTCGTTTTCAGGTTGTGGGTCTGAATCTGGGCCTTGCCACACATCAGCCATGCAATATTGGGCAAGCCAGGTCTTCTCTGTGAGTTGTAGGTTTTTTGTCTGTAAAATGGTGGACAATGATACCCATGTTGCAAGGTTATTTTACAACTTGAAGTCGCATGTGGCTGGGACATTATGGCTATTGAATAAATGGTAATCAATAGTATTGTCTTTATCATTGTTATTATTAATTTCTTTATTATTACATGGTCCTAACTAAAGACATCTTTTAATTTTTCTCTAACACCCTTTTTTAGGAGGGCTGAACTTGATAAGGAAAATCTGTGTCCTAAGATGGCTGACCAAGCCAGCGAGAGAGTCCCAGTCCTTGCCCCGGGGCTCTTCTGGGTTCTTCTCCCTGCTCTGCTTTCCGCTGGCACCAATCCGGGTCCTCCTCCCTGCCCCGCTTCGTGCACGCGCTAAAAGTGCTAAGTATGCAGAAGTAGAAGTGTATAAATTGCCCCCTTTGTTTGTGCTCCGGCCTCGGACCTTTGGAGACCACTGTCCTCTAAACCCGCTGGCGTTAAATAAACCTCCTATCCTTCAAAATCTCCGGGTGCCACTTGGTTCTTCCATTGGGCGATCCAGTCCAGGTTCCGTAACAAACTCATGCCTCTGTAATCATGGATTAGACGAAGCCCATTTTTCTTGACGTAGTTGGAAAAATCAGGCATCAAGCAAAGAGAACTAATTATGTTAAACCACACCAGGCTGGGATATTTGGCTGGTGATAAAAACCACCTCCTTCCAGAGAGTTCTCAGAAAGCTCCCAGGCCTGCATGGAATTTGAAAAGCAGAGTCCTTCGTGGAATCTGCTGGGGATAGTGCATCCAGTGGTGAATGGTTGTAACAGGGAAACTCGTCAAAGCTGTCTTCTGAGAGGTGGGGACAGGGCTTGTGCCCTTTGTTTGATGCCACTGTGTCTGATAGGTTCCAATTTCCTGTGACAAGTGGGAAAACTTCTAACAAAGCAGAAGTAACATGACCAGGAGACATCAAAACTCTCCTCTGAGATGCCCCAGAGGGATACAGAAAAGGTTACAAGCATGTTGTGTCCTTCAAATAAAAACACTCATTTGATTGCCTTTGCAATTAATTAGTTCTGTTCTTGGCAAATGGACAGTGGCCAGGCACCCTCATCAGACCTTCCCCTCCCTGGCCTTTCTAGGTGCTCAGAGGAATTGGTCCTGACAGTAAACGGGGCCCTTGTTAGTTTCAGTGTCCATGTGAGGTTTTTTTTTTTAAGGCATATGGATCGGGGTGTCCAATAAGAAGAAAAAGCAAGTCAGAAGCTCTCTCACTGTTGCTGCCCAGGCTTCTGCAGATGGTGCCTCCGGGATGGCTTAGTTACATAATATCCAAGTTCCAAAAACCGAAGTTATCTCATTTGCCAAATGATGGAGAGGCCCAGTCTGGCCTCGGGAGGATTGCTACTTGGGAGGATTAGGAGCACCCAGGCCTCCATCCATTCTTCTCCCATCCTCGGCTCTCACCACCTTTGCAAAAAGTGTTTTAAAATTTTGCTTAATCAAAACGGTAGTGGGGAGCCTTTGAGTTTCCATTCCTTTGGCTTCAGAGATGTCCTCTTCCAGAATTAAGGAGGCAAGGAGAGAGAGCTCATTGTTCACTCTTGTAGTTCTTTGACTGCCCCCCTCAGGGGGGCTGGCTTCCACCTGGATCTTGGTCTGCTCTGCTCTGGGGACCAGCCCTGAGCAGGTGCAAGTGCTCTTCCTTCCTCCCCTAGTTACTCACCCAGGTCTCTGACAATGATCCCAACTTATCTGGTTTCCTGGGCCGTTTCAGCTCCAGGTCTTGCTAAATTGTTGGGGTTTTTCCTCGTAGTCTCCTTGTTTCCAGAAGTACCTCTTTAGGGTGGTTACCAAAGGGATCTTTCTCCAAACATCACTGTCATCATCACCATCGCTCCCATCATAATTGTCAACATTCACCAAGCACTTACTAAGTGCCAGGCACTAACACAGCATGACACAGAGGTGACCTAACCTCTCCAAGGCCACACAGGTGAGTAGGTAGTGAAGCTGATATGTGGAGCCATGCTCTCTGACTCTACAGCCCTTAGCACCCCAGTTTACTTTTCCCACATTTTGCCAGCTCACTCCCCTCCTTGGAGATCCTTGGACGGCCCCATCACCTGCAGGATAAAGGGGGAGCTCACCCAAATGGCAGTTGGTGTCGGCCTTGTGCAAAAACCATCTCCATGGCCTGTCCATGACAAGGCCTCTCTTATGCTTTTCCTTGGTTTTCATGCTCTGGCCAAGGCCCAATTTTCTCATCATTTCCTCTGAAACAATTTTTTCCAAATCTCTCCGAAGTTATTCACAACATGCTCTCTCTTCTGATGATACTCTGACCCCAGGTCCCACCCCACCCTAGATCTGATAAAAACTAAGTTTATTAATCAGGCCACATTGTGAAAATGGTCTTCTAATTCTTCTTCTTTTTTTTAAAGACTCTCTTTTAGAGCAGTTTTATATTTACAACCAAATTGTGAGGGAGGTACAGAGATTTCCCACAAATCTCCTCTCCCCACACACCTATAGACTCCCCTCTTATCCATGTCACTCACCAGAGTGGGACATTTGTTACCAAGCATAAACCTACCCTGACACATCATAATTGCCCAAAGTCTATAGTTTACCATTTACAATATCATACAGAGTATTTTCTTTGCCCTATAAATCCTCTGTGCTCTGCCTATTCATCCCTCTCCTCATCCCCAACTCCTGGCAACCACTGATCTTTTTATTGTCTCCATAGTTTTACCTTTTCTGGAATGCCATATGGCTGGAATCATAGAGTGTGTAGTCTTTTCAAATTGGCTTCTTTCACTTTTAAATTTAAGTGCATTTAAGTTTCTTACATGTCTCATGGAGGAAACATGGCTCATTTCTTTTTAGCACTGAATAATATTTTATTGTCTGGATGTACCACCATTTATTTACCCATTCATCTAATGAAGGACATCTTGGTTGCTTGCCAGTATTGGCAATTTTGAAAAGAGCTATTATAAACATCTGTGTGCAGGTTTTGTGTGGACATAAGTTTTCGACTGTTTTGCAGAAGTACCAAGGAGCATGACTGCTGAATGGCGTGGTAGGAGTACATTTAGTTTGGTAAGAAACCATCACATTGTCTTTCATGGTAGCTGTACCATTTTGCATTCCCACCAGCCATGTACGAGGGTTCCTATTATTCCACATCCTCACCAGCGTTTGGTGTTGACGGTGTCCTGGATTTTGGCCATTGGAATAGGTGTGTAGTGCTTTCTCATTGTTGTTTTGTGAAATGTCTGGGCATGCTTGTCAGCCCATTCCTATTCGGGAGAGTGCTCTAAGAAGCCGAATGAAGCTCTGTGTGTGCTGAACAGTGGATTTCTCCATAGGGTAGCAGTTCTTTAAGTGTAGTCTGAGAACTCCTGAGAGTCACTGAAACCTTTTCAGGGGGCCACAGGTTCAAAACTATCTTCATAATAACACAAAGACATTGCCCTTTCCCTGTGTTGACACTTGCACTGAAAGAGCAAAAAAAAAGCAACGGTGGGTGTAATGGTTAATTTTATATATCAGCTTGGCTGGGCCAAATTATTCTAATGTTTCTATGAAGGTGTTTTGGATAAAATTAATATTTAAATAGGTGGACTTTGAGTAAAGCTGATTGCTAGCCAATCTGTGGGTGGGCCTTGTCCAATCAGTTGAAGGCCTGAGCTGAATGAAAGACCGGACCAGACTCTCCTGAGCAAGAGAGAGGATTCTCCAGCAGACAATATTTGGACCTTAACTACAACATCAGCAGCTCCTGGTTCTACAGCTTTGGATTTGAACTTGAACTGCAACATCAACTCTCTGGGGTCTCCAGCCTGCCAGCCCACCATACAGATTTCAGACTTCAGCCTCCATAAATCATGTGAGCCAATTCCTTAAAAAAAAAATCTCTTTCTCTTTTTCTCTCTATACACATTCTATTGGTTTTGTTTCTCTGGAGAACCCTGACTAAGACAAGGGGTAAAACCACTGGTGAAAATCAAGGTGGTGGCGCCACATTGTACGAATTGGTTTTGAATTTTTCACTGCCACACACTCAAAATCAAAATAAAATGCCAGTTTTACTTAAGAATATCCTTCATAAAAGAGAAAAAATATATTATTTTATTAAATGTCAACTTCTGAGCACACATATTTTTAATATTCTGTATGACAGTGGGAAGCGTGCACAGAGCACGTTTGCTGCATACTAAGTGAGATGGTTGTCTCCAGAAGAGCACTTTTGTGATGGGGTAGCTGAATGAGCTACATGATTTTCATGGAGCCCCCTTTTCATTTGAAAGAATGACTGGCAGAAAAACTCTGGTTATTCAGACTCAGGTATTTGGCAAACATCTCAAATGAACAAAGTGAGCTTATTACTTCAAGGAAAACAACACATTTTTTTGCCAATGATAAAATTCAAGCTTTAAGGGACTGAGCCTGGGTGGCTCAGTCGGTTAAGCATCTGCCTTTGGATCATGTCATGATCCTGGGGTCCTGGGATCAAGCCCCACATCAGGGTCCTTGCTCAGTGGGGAGCCTGCTTCTCCCTCTCCCTCTGCCTCTCCCCCCAACTTATGCTCGCTCGCTCGCTCTCTCTGACAAATAAATAAATGAAATCTCTAAAGAAAATTTCAAGCTTTAAAACAGAAATTAAAATTTTGAAAACTTGTATGTATCAATGTGAGCTTGACGTCTTCTCAGTACTTAAATATTTCCAATGAGATCCACAGTGATATTAGCAAATGTGGTAGTTTGATATTGTATAATGAGATGTGTCAACATTTTGGATGACGCCTGTGACTCAGAGAACCAATACAAAATTGTGTATTGGTAAAAGATCCATTAAAATGCCAAAGGGGCTGGAGTGCCTGGCTGGCTCAGTCGGCGGAGCACGTGACCCTTGGTCTTAGGGTTGTGAGTTCGAGCTCTGCACTGGGTGTGGAGATTACTTAAAAATAAAATTTTTAAGAAAAAAAATGCCAAAGGGGCCAATGGTATTTAGTACAACCGAAGATGGAAAGTCGGATGGTATAGTTTCAGATTCCACACTGAAGCTAACCTTTCAGAAACTATTACTTGTACACCTTTAATGTAGTTATAGAAGAACAGCCACGAATGTTTGAAAAAGCAATTGAAATGCTCCTCCATTTTCCTTTTCCATCCTTTTCCATATCTGCATGAGGCCAGATTTTCTTCCCACACTTCAAAGGACCTATCACGACATATTGAGTACAGAAGCATATAGGAGAATCCAGTTTTATTATTAACCCAAACTTTTAAAGAGATTTGCAAAACTGTAAAACAATGCCACGTTTTTCACTTTTTGCTTCCTTTGGGGGAAAAAATGCTATTTTTAATAAAAATGTGTTATTTGTGGCCAAAATGGATTTTTGTTGTTATTTTTAAGTGAATTAATAAATGTTTAAAGCATTAACTGGTTTTGATTTTTCTTTTTTTTAAATATTTTATTTATTTATTTGGCAGAGAGAGACACAGCGAGAGAGGGAACACAAGCAGGGGGAGTGGGAGAGGGAGAAGCAGGCTTCCCGTGGAGCAGGGAGCCTGACGCGGGGCTCGATCCCAGGATCCTGGGATCATGACCTGAGCTGAAGGCAGACGTTTAAGGACTGAGCCACCCAGGCGCCCCTGGTTTTGATTTTTCAATATTGATGGATATAACCCACATAAACAAAATGTCTTTGGAGTCTTCCACAGTTTTTAAGAATATGAAGGGGCCTCGAGACCAAAAGTCTGCTCTGGTGTGATATGAATGGGGTTGTTCCATTGGAAGAGCCCCACTGTCAGAGACCACTTGTCTTTTCTCTTGGGCTTTGCGGTATATTGTACTCTTTGTCCATACATTTTGGATCCCTTCTTGTTCTGGCCACAGTCTCTGGGAGGAATGCTTGTCCCTGCTCTCCTCCCACCCCCACTGTTTTCTCCCCTGCCTTTTGAGGCTGCACTGGCTACTTATTTTGGGCAATGGAACGTGAGCGGATGTGGCCACAGCAGAGACTTTAACTGTGCTCGCGCGTGTGTGTGCTTTGGTTTGCTCTCTTGTTCTCTGTCATCCACCATAAGGAGGACATGGCCTAAGTAGCCAGTGGCCCCAGATGGGGAGCACTGGGGAGAAGGCATCAACCCAACCTGCAATCTGGAGCCCAGTGAGTCCAGCTGAGCTGGCCCCCAGGCAACCTGCAGACCCATGGGCATGAAACATAAATGTCTGTGGCTGTAAGCCAGTGAGATTTTGGGGGGGTGGGGTTTCTGTAGACTGAATGTGTGTGTCCCATCAAAATTCATTATGTTGACATGTTGACATTTAATCCCTGATGTGATGATGTTAAGAGCTAGGAGCTTTGGGAAGGGTTTCACTCATAACCTGTGTGATGCGTTTTGTCTGGTTAATACTTAGGACCATCCTGCCCTCCTAAGCTCTCCTCTGTACCTAGAGGGCTATAGCCTGGGAATGACTTCTTTTGGATTTGGGTGCCAGCAGGAGTCCAGTTAGATCGTGCTGATGAGAGGCACTTGTGGGAGATCTGAAGATGGAAAAGGAGAAGTTGTGACTCCCTAGTGGGAGCTGTGGGCAGGTGTGTAGATGGTGGTGGACAGCAGCTCTGGAGTCCTCCTGTCCTGAGAATCATACACTTGCGGACTAGAGACAGCTGGGGATATTGATGATGGCCTCTCTCGGGTCCCTGCACCTGCAGATTGTTTTGAAACTGATTCTTAGGCGGTGGCCCAGCTACAAGGTGCCCCCTGAGTGTCCTTGTCATGGGGAGCAGGAAGGATGATGGACTCCTGACCTAAGTCAGCCTGGGGCCCCTTGGGAGCACAGCCTGTGGGTAGAGGGGAGCACTGTTTTGTCTCTCCCTCTTCTAGAACCTTGGCAGCCTGGATGAAGAGACGATGTGGCTGTTGGCAGGTCAGGTAAGTAAGAGCTGATGGGGCCTCTGTGGCTTGATGCTGAAGGACAGGAGAAGCTCCAAAGCTGTGCTGAACCAAGGCCCCGCCTCTTCCCATGTGTGTGCATCACAGTGCGGAAGGCTGGATCTGAGCTCCGCCAAGCAGCCAGCCTGGCCCCGGTGCCAGGCTCGCTCTCTTCGCCGAGAACTCCAACAAGCTCAGTGTGTCCACCTCCTGGCCACGTCTGTGAAGTCCATCCTGCTCTGAGATTCTGGTAGTCCACATTACCTTGTCTGTTCGCCACTTCTGTCCTTTCTTTCACACTCCAGCTCCAGCTAACACCCAGAAGCCTTCAATTCTTTCCATCCACAGCCCAATATTCTGGTATCTCCAAAGGCCTGGAAACCCTCCACCTGGATGCCCCTCAGGCACCTTGACCTTGGTCTGTTCAAACCCCACTTTTCCATCTTCACCGCCTCTCTCTTCTGCCCCCCTCCATGTTCCCAGGCTTAGACGCCCAGCATCCCATTCTGAAAATTGTCTGCATCCTTATTTCCCTCCTGACCCTTGCCCCACTCCCATATGGAATCCACCACGCAGGCCTGCCCTTTCTGCTCCAAGGATATTCTCAAACCCAACTGTTCTTACGCATCTCCACTTGGTCTTATCCACGTCTACATAATTGTCTCAGGGAAAGCCTTACTGTGTTCATCTCCACTTCCTCCCTGGCCTCCCTGCCTCACTTCCCCCCGGTAAACTCTTCTAGAGTGATCTTTGCCAAGCACAGTGCCCCCATGGCACAGCCCTGCCCATGCATAGCCCTCGTGCCCTGTCCGCCGTCAGCTGGGCTGCCCCGCCCACTGTGTCTGGGGGCTGCAGTCCCCCTGGGTTCTCCACTAGTGCCTGAGCAGCCCTGTCCCTTCCTCCCGTGGCTGACATTCTCCACCAGGCCAGGGGGACACTCGTCCTTTCTCAACACGCAGCCCACCTGTCTGAAGAAGTCTTCTGAGATCCCCAGAAAGAGTTTGCTCCCTTCCTGTTGCTTCCCACTCAGCCCGCTTTCCTGGACCACGGCACTAAAGACGTCCCTTTGACGCTGCTGGCTGCTGGAGAATTTGTTACTGAGCCTGGCTGCCGTGAATACTTAGGGTCTGCTTCCTCAGCAAACATTCCTTCCCCTCCCGTCCCCAGCTCCTGATTCTCCTTTGAGCATCACTCCTGTCTGGAGGCAGCAATACCCCTGGAGCTCGCGCTCAGGCCAAAGCGCCAACCCACCCGTCATAGCCCCGTGGGTTTGTGAGGACCCCTCCCTCCCATGGGATTTTCTACTCATCTTTCGTGAAAATTCTCTTTGCTGTGGGACTTGAACCAGAGAGTGCGTTAAGTCTGGGGCTGCCTTCTTGCCCCCGAGTGGAGCCTGTGAGTGACCCTAATGCCTGCAAGGAAGCAGGCTGAGCACAGGGGCACAGAGAAGGTGAGCCCTGGCCCTGCGAGTTTATCCTGGATTTTGCAGTGAACAGAGCTGTAGAGGATTGCACGGTTCCCAACCCCCAACCGCCCCCCCACCCCCCGCCATGCATGTTCACCTGAAACCTCGGGATGTGGCCTGATTTGCAAATAGGGCCTTTGCAGATGTGATTAAGGGAGGGATGGAGATGAGCTCATACCGGATTAAGGTGGGGCCTAAGTCCAAGGAGAGTGAGACACAGAGAGACTCAACAACGGAGGCCACATGAAGGTGAAGGCAGAGATTGGAGTGACACCCCCCCCCACCACCACCACCAGAAGCTCCGGGGCGGCCAGAAGCTGGGAGAGGCACGGAGCCAATTCTCCTTTGGAGCCTGGGTGGGCCAGGGGTGGGGGGGTGGGGGGAGTGGCCCTGCTGACACTTTGGTTTTGGACTTCTGGCCTCTGGAGCTGTGAGAGGCTACATTTCTTAAGGCAGTCCTAGAGAAATCATCCCAGAGCCAGTACACATCCCTCCTCCTTTCAGGCTTTCTCCCTAAGCCATCTTGAGGTGTGTTTTCTGCTCCTTGTAAGAATCCTCATTGATAAACTGGTGGAGCCCCAAACCACTGTGTTTGATAAATAAAACTAGGCAATCTGGGTGATAACAGCTTAACAGCAAGAAGCATGATGAGGCGTCTCCGAGGCTGGCGGTGATGAGAGAGGTGACCCCTCCTCCTTTGCGTGGGAAGCCTGGCAAAGAAACGGCCTGAGAACAGCGGGCGAAAAGATCCCGTCCACAGTTCTAACCGAAACTGCCTTCCGGTGGACCCAGGACGAGGGGACAGCTCGACCCTCCATGGGCGTGAGGCAGAGCCAGGCTGTGGACTGTGTCACCCTTATAAGTATTGGAGTTTCCACCAAAGAAGAAATGCCTGAGTTTGGACTCCTGGTCTGTACGTCCCTGTAAGGTCAGTTAGGGCCAGACGGGGAAGTGACATACGGCGTTTTTTGATTGAAGGGCTAGGACCGGAAACTTCATTGTCCCCATCTCACAGAGCAGCACCTTCCAACAGATACACCCTGTGAGCCACATATATAATTTCTAATTTTCTGGTGGCTACATTAAAAAAAAAGAAGTACAATTAATTTTAGTAATATATTTTATTTAACCTAATATATCCAGGACAGTATCATTTTAACATGTAGCCAATATAAAAATTGTTAATAAAATATTTTCCACTGGTTCTGTGGACAAGGGCCTCCACCAGCCCCCGTGTGCCCCTATTCCATGTGCCCTCAGTGCACCAGCACTTGGTTATCAGCAAAGGGATTTGCAGATTTGACTCAAGACCTCCCCACCCTCTGCATTCTGCCCCCTAGTCTCCATGACGACTATTTTCATTTTGGATCTGCCTGTCATCCACAACTCCCCATCGAGCCTCAACACCCCACCCTTTTAAAACAACATTTCAAATCATTCTCTTAGGCAGCCTGAGATTTCTGAGCTATGATTCATGTCAAATTTCAGCAGGGCTTAAGTGTTTTAATTTCTTTCTAAATAGGGGTGGGAGAAAAGTCAAATAACGCGCAATAGAAAATGTGCAAACGATATTAATAAGCAATTCACACACAAGGAGATACATATGAGCAGCACAATAGGATGCCAGGCCTCCACAGCAATTGGGAAAGTATAAATCAAGGAAGCAGTTGTTTCCATCAGATGGGAATTTGACACTGTGCGTGTTGGTGAGTATGTGGAGAAACAAGTACTCCTGGAAACTAGGGGTGGGAGTGTATATTCTAACAGCTCCTCTGGAGAACAATCTGACAGCCTCTAGTAAAGCTAAAAACGTGCACACCCTATGACCAGCAATGATCCACATGGTATCGTTGCCTAGAGAAACCCTCCCTTATGGGCACCAAGAGGCAGACATGAGGATTTGAATGGTAGCGTTGCTTATAATGGAAGAAACCTAGGATGACCTAAGTCTCCTCCCACAGGGGAATAGATCATTACAAGGTACACACACAGTTGAATACAATGTATCCACTCCCCCTGCTTGTGTTCCCTCTCTCTCTGTCTCTCTCTGTCAAGTAAGTAAAATCTTTAAAAAAAAAAAAAAAAAAGAGAAAGGTACATGTATATGTACTCACTTAGAAAGGACTCAAGTCATAGTGTTGAAGCAGAAAACCTGAATTTCAGAATAACATAGGGGGTATGGTGCTACTCATGTAAAATTGTCACACTAAACTATAGTAATTTATGTTACGGCTACTCACACATATGTTTGTAATGATGCAAAGGAGCTTTTGGAAGAAAACACATCAAATTAACGACAGTGGACACTTTTAGGGACTCGGAGGGGAGAGAGTCTAAGCATTGTGGGCAGAGGGAACATCAGCTTTATAATTTAAAATTATTTTGAGGGAAGCAATATACATGTATTACTTGTGGAATTTAAAATTAATGAAAAATATGGGCACGAGAGGACCTACTCCCTCTTCTAGCGATAAAAAACAAGAGGCAAATCTCTTTCTTGGGCCATCTGATCTCGTTCCATTTCAACCTGAGTTTCTTGAGCCTGGGGAGGGTCCCAGTTCAGCTCTAATTCATGGTCTGACCTTGGACAAATTGCTTCCCCTCTGGCAGGCTTCGTTTCATCTGTCCAATAAGATAGCTATACCAGGTGACCTACAATGTATTACATTTTGCAACTATAATGCACTGAGTCCAATGACTAGGTACTGCTATTACTGGAGAAAAGCTAATCTGATCGAGACTCCGTATCAGATATGAATCACCAATTCCAAGCAACCATTTCTTCAAAATGAGCTTGGCCAAACTTTTTACAGCTGTTGCTTCACCATTAAAGAGAGTCACAAATAACAACACTGAAAAAAAGATAAGATGTAAAAGGCTCAAGGCTTCAAGGAACTGCCATCTGGTTTCAGATGTCACATTGTTCATTTATGATTGAATGCAAGAGGCCCGCCTTTCCCAAGAGAAATAGGACTTCTGTTAAAACAGTAGACGATGAATCTACTGCATAGGAACAAGCAGAGAAAGGTGAAAGACAGGCCCATTTATGTCAACCATGAGTCAAGTTTTGGAGCTGGTTTGAGTCAGCCCAATTTTGTGCATAAATGTATTCATTCAAGAAATATCGAGCGCCTAAAATCAGACAAGGTCCCTGCCTTCATGGAGCTTAACATCCGCTTGTGGAGACTTTGTGAAGAATGGTAAAATAGCTTAACATTTATTGAACAATTAATCCTATGTGATTCTAGGGGAGGCCCTAAGGGCTCCGATGCCTTCTCTCATTGGGTCTTTATAACAACCTGATGAGGTAGGTGTGGTTTTTACCTCAATTTGCACATGAGGAAATTAAGGCCCAGAGAGGTACAATGACTTCTCTAAGATGACATACGTGGTCGGGGTGGGAGTTGGGATCTTCCCCACAAAGCTCCATACCAAAGTCTACAGTCTCAAACAAACAAATGAATATCTAATAGCAAATTGCGGTAAGTGGTAGAAAGAAAAGAGCAGGCTGATGGGAAGGAATAAAAAGCAAAACGTTGAATTAGCAGATGATCAAGGGAAGATCTCTCTGAAGAAGCAATATTCTAGCTTTTTAATTCTGGAGGATTAGAAAAAGCCAAGATGAAGAACGAAGAAGGAAGAAAACAGTAACTATTCCTGGTGGCTTTGGCTGAGTTTGAAAACTCCACTGTGGAGTCACAGAGCTCTTCCTTCTGTCTGGAGGCCCCTCCTCTTGCCTTTCCCTGCACCCTGTGCTTTTCTTCTCATCTTTCAAAACCCAACTTATAATGTTGTTTCCCCAGGGGGTGCTTCCCTGGCAGCCTCAGTAGCACCCTGCCTTGAGCCTCCACGGCCCCCCACCATCCCTCCCTGTTCACCTGATTCCTCCCAGCATGGGGTCCAGGGCCTGGCAGGGCTCTATAACAACTTCTGTTTGGAACTCCCCTGATCTCAGATTCAAGCAACATTGTTTGAGCACCTACTACTTGCACACTTTGTACCAGACATCTTCACATGCCAAGTAGCCTCAGAATCACCCTGTGAAGTTGATTTCCCTCATTTCCTGAGGAAACGGACATTTAGAAAGGGGAGGAGCCTGCTCAAGGTCCCCCTCAGCCTAGTGGCAGCACTCAGAGTTTGGAGGAAAAAATCTATGTGATAAAGAGTCTTTTCAGCAACTCTTTTGACGTGTTGAAGTGGACCCAGGGGTTGGGAACAAAGTTATGCTGGTAAATTCGAGACGCCCATGGCATCTCAGCTCAGGCAGCCAGAACTATTTGTGAAATGGGGAAAAACAATGAAACAGCAACGACAACAAACTAAAGAAGCAGCCAAAGGAGAGGACGCTTACCATCCTTGGACTACAGTTGGATTGAAACTTGCACTGCCCTGAAGATCTTCCAGCTCCAGCTCCTGGCACATTGTCCCCCTGGTACCGTCTCCACCCTGAGTTCTGGGATGATTTAGTATTGCCTCTGGATGTCCTGATGGACCCAAAGTTGAGCAAAACTTCTAGAAGGTGCCACTTCAACTTGTGGGCCCTAGATGAACCTTAGAATCATCATTATTTTTTCCTGATTAATTTAGACCTGAAGTCCCTGAGTCTATTTTACTATGTAAGCTCATGGACCTAGCATCGATAGTGATTCTCCTAGACAATCATTCCTTCTCTATCCTGGCTTTAGATCCATCCAATGATTCAAATCTCTTGACTTCATTATTTCGTCCATCTTTTTTTTTTTTTTTAATAAAACCGGAAAACAAAGAAAACTTCTCCAAGTCCACTTTCCCTGCTGGCTACTGTTTCATTTGAAGCAATTCTTGAAAGCTCTTTCTATGCAGAGTCTCGCATGTGTCCCCCATTCTCCTTGAATTCTCACCAGGCATTCATCTCTGTGCCATTGAAACTGCTCTTGCCAAGGGCACCAATGTCTTCCACATGCTGAATCTAATGGTCTATCCTCAGCCCATCTCTCTTGGCCTCTCAGAGCACTGGACAGACTCCAGTATGCCTCCTTGTGGAGGCAGATTCTTCCCCTGATTGCCAGGACATTCTGCTCTCCTGGTTTTCCTCCATGACGCTGGGCACGTCTCATTCTCAGTCTTGAGTTGCTCCAGGCTCTGTCTTTGATTCATTCCCTTTCTCTGACTCTATTCATTTCCTTGATGATCTCATCTTCACAGACTACCTGTATTCTGATGACCACCACATTCTATCTCCAGTCAGACTTTTCTCCTGAACCCTAGCTACTTGTTTTCACCACCCACTTGACATGTCCTCTTGGATGTCGGAGAGACATCTCCAACTCAGCTAAATGGACCACCACATCTCCTCTCTACCTCCCACCCCACACTGTTCCCCATCTCAGCTGACGGCAACCTTATAGTTGCTCAGTCCCCAAATCATGCAGTCATCCTTAACTCCTTCTTTTCTGTCACATCCCAGTCCAATCTATCAGCTGCTCTTGCTGGTTCTACTCTGAACATTTTCCCAGAACTGGACCACTTCCGTTCTTCCCACTCTTGTCCAGGCCATCATCATCTTTGACCTGGATGATTTTGTTCATTTTCTAACATGCCTCTTTGATTCTACCCTTGCTCTCACAAGACTATTTTCAACACAGCAGCCAGAGTGATCTTTTTACAATATAAATTAGATCATGTTTCTCCTCCCTACTCAAAAGTATGCAATAGCTCCCCATCTCATTCAGAGTATAAACAAAGTCCTTACATAGCCGCCTGCATGGGGACACGGGCTCGCACACACATGCTCACACACACGCACACACACACACCAGCTCCATGAAGCCAGAGGTCATCGTTTTATTAATTGATGATCTCACAGTGCCTGGCATACAGTGGGCATTCAATAAATATGGCATAATAAATTAGCTGATAAATAAACTCATTTCCACTACTTTTCTAGATCTTCCAGATCAAATGTGAAGGTAAGTAGCCTGTTGGGGGGAAGGTAGTGGAGTGGTTAAAGGCATTGGTTTTGGGTTTATTCTCCCCCACTTCCTAGGTGCATGATCTTGGGCAGAATTGATAACTTTAGGACTGTTCCTTCATTTGTAACACATGGATGATAATACTTAGCACTGCCCTCAGAGCTTTATATCTAGGATGAAGTGAGAAACAGCACAAAGGAAGGAGTTGTCAATGCTAATGCCTCTCCTTGGAAACTCATATAACTTTTGAGGATGGGTGTATAGTGACTTTGCACACCAACTACCTGGAACTGGGCTAAACTTCATAAAACTGCCCTCCCTTCAGACATCAATCATCAGTTTGGGGGTCCCCAGTCTGTCTGCACTTCTGACTAGCTGGCTACAGATCTAGGAGTTTCCACTACTCCCTCAAGTTTGGTAATTCACTAAATGACTCAGAGAACTCATAAAAGAGCTGTATTTATGATTATAGTTTTATTATAAAAGATATAAATCAAAACCAGCCAAAGGAAGAGACACACAAAGCAAAGTCTGGGAGGGTCCCAAATGTGAAGCTTCTGTGTCCTCTCCCTGTGGGGTAAGGAGGCGTTATCCTCCCAGCCCATCAATGTGTGACGACACTCGCAAGGAAGCTCACCTAAGCCTCAGTGTCCATAGATTTTATTGGGGTCTCATGACACAGGCATGCTGGATTTAATCCTTGGCCATAAAACTCAATCTGCAGCTTCCTCTTCTCCCCAGAGGTCAGGCTGATATCATGTGGCTCAAGGCCCAACCCTCTCGTCACGTGGATGGTCTCTGGGACGGGCCCAGCCCCAACTTGTGGTCCTCTCATTAGCATAAACCACCCAGGGCTCGCTATGCATCTCTTTAGCACAAGCGCAGGTGTGGTCTGAGGAGCAAAAGAAAGACACTCCTATCACTCAGGAAATTCTGAGGACATAGAGACTACTTCCCAGAAACTCGTGATAACAACCAGCCACCTCTGTGTTATGCAAGAGAGGGGAAGAAGCATCATGGAAATTAGAGCTACTTTGGCTGCAAATCCTGTCCCGATTTTCTAAGGCTGACCAGCACCCCCCTCAGCACTTCTCAGTGCCTGTCCCCACTGGGGGAAGCACAGGTGCACACGTTCAAGGCAGAGGGCTCATGAGGGAGCTGGCTTTTCCTCTGCAGTCTGATCTTCTTCCATATGGCTCCCTAATGGCTGGTGTTCCCCAGGGCTGTTTATCCAGAACTATCTCCCCATGTGGTCTTGTTCATACCCAGAGCTATCATGTCCATCTTTGAGAATACCGCTCTCATGTCTCTCTCTTTCCAGCCTGGACCCCTCACTGTGCTCCGGACTTCCATCCACAGCGACCCATTGGGTACTCCTCCTGGCTATCTGTAGGCTCCTCCTGGTCGGTGAGTCCCCAAAGAAGCTCGTTCCCCTACCTGTCAAATCCATTTCCTCTCCTGGGTTCCTCTCCTATGGCAATTGCACCACTTTCCACCCAACTGTCCATGCTTGAAGCCTAAGCATCATCTTCATTTCCCCATGGCCCCCTGCAACTGCCACCTAAATATGTCTCCAGTCTGTGACCACTTCCCTCAACACTCAGTCTAGGTGTTGTCATCGTGCATGGCCCCCGCCACCAGCCTTCCCTGTCCAAGCCCTGGGGCAGAGAGTGCATCTCTGTGTCCAAAGTCCTTCATCCTCACTCAACAAAGCCTCCCAACCATCTGCCTCCTTGACCATCTCCTCTACCCCTCCAGCACCTGTTACAGTGCCCAGCACATACAACTGGCTCCGTATGTGTGTTAAGCACATGAATGATGGAAGGGTGGAAAGATGAGAATGCACAAGGAGTTTGGGGATCAAATTCCAGAGGAAATAGTCTTTGGGCCAGATTTGTTAGGCAATAGGGAGTTACTGAAGGTTTTATATCGGGGAATGACATGATTTAAGGAAGAGCTTCTGGGAGATCAGAGAATGAGGGGCGTGTGGTAAGACGGCAAACACTTCCAATACCTTTGCAGACAGGGCAGAAGCACGGCTGGTTATTTGGAAACTGTTTGCTTTGATTGGTTCAAGGGCCCTGTGGTCCAACTCCAGGGCAGAAACAGGACATGTGGGTAGAACACTGCAAGGACTTGTCAGGTATGGCGAGAGAGGATCAACCGGGATTATTACAGCAAATAAACCTCTCCCTGGAGCCTGGGGGAGATGATGAGCTCAAAGATGGCATGAGTGCCTTTTGAAAAGCCCTCCAAAATAGCTGGGATAATTGGGGTTTAGCTTTCTCGACAACAATGAAAAAATATGTCATAATTGCCCATTTTTAAAAGCTTCATCCTTCTTTCACCGGGACAAAATGATCCTGGTAATTTGGAGCTCAGAGAAGCAGGCCCATTAGGTCTTGTTACTGCCTGGCTCCCCGCTCCCCGCATGAGACTCTGACAAGGCACCTCCCGCTCAGGCCCTTCTCTCCCTGTTAAATCTTGTAGCAATTAGCAGGCATTTCACGGCCCATTTCTGTCAAATAATGTGACTTGGCAAAACCCAGTGCCCTTGTAACTGTCTGAGGACTGCAAATCATTTTCTGCATTCCAGATGGAGAGAGATTTTGAAATTCGTGGTGGGTAAGTTGCTGGGAACCAAATACAACTTCCCTGAATCCTGATCTCCTTTCAATCTTAAACTCAGGGTCAGAGAGAAGGAGCATGGACTCATTCTGTCCCCATGTGTCTTGACCCCACGAGGCATGTGCTCCCTGCTCCCTCCTTCTGGAAGCTCAGATTCCCTCGGCTCTGCAGCACCCGACGCCTCTGGCTCGCTGCTCCCTGGTGTCCTCCACAGCTGCCAGACCCCCCATCAACCTGCTGTGTCCTTCTCCCCACCTCTCAACTGGATTCTCCTGGAGGCATCCTACCCACAGTCTTGGCATGAATTTACATTCTGACAACTCCCAAATCTTTATTACTAACCCCACCTCTTTTCCTAACTCTGGACTCACACACCCAGCAGCCTGTCTGATCTGCCCACTTGAGCGTCTCAGCAGCTTCTCCAAATCAGCACATTCCAGTGTGGTCCCTCCCCCTGTTCTTTGAACGGGATCATTGCAACCTGCTTCCTATTGGTTTCCTCTCCTCAGACCACCTCTCCCACCCATCTTTATAAAATCAAGTCTGATAGCATTTCCTTACTCCAAATCCTTCAACAGCTCTGCCAATATATTCAGATCAAGGCCAAAATCCTATCAGACTCAAGGCTCCCATGACCACCTCCCTCTACCATCTTCCTCAGCTGAGGCCCAAGCCCAGGGGTTAAAAGTCATGGCGCTGCAGGCAGTGAGTCTATTTCAAATCTTGGCTTCACCACAAACAAACCATATCTCGCTGGGAAAGTCATTTTACCTCTGCATTCTTCAGGCTCCTCAGCTATGCCACGGGGGATCATAACACCCTTCCAGAAGGGGGTTGTGAGAATTACATAACCCAGTGCACAGAGCATCCTGCCTGGTAAAGTCTCAGGAAGTACTACTTAACACTGTTTTCAACTTACTAACTGCTGTAGGACATTGCTCACCCCATTCCCTCCTCCATGCCCTGCCACTTCTGACTTAGAAGGCCCTCTTCTGTGCCGTGGTTGGGCCTCATGACAATCTCGGTATGAGTGTTCGGCTTATTTGTCTCCCACCCTGCAATGTTAGGACCTTGAGACCAGAAATCGGTCTTTACCGGGGTTCCTTTCTCTTCGTGTACCTTGTGCCTAACACAATCCTTGGGACTTGGTGGATGTGAAATGGATAGCTATCGGTCAGTGAATAGATGGATGTATACACGGAATGATGGGTGACTCCTGAACAAGTTATAGTCACAAGAAGTTAACAAAATGAGTACGTGTCAGTGCCCAGTACCAGTGCCTGGTCCGAACTGGGCTCAGCACGCATGTTCCCTCCCCTTTGCCCTAATAAATCATCCTGAGATGATCAGGGAGAAAGATGTAGGCAGGCAGCTGAGGCTGAATTATTTTGTCATTGTTTTTCCTCATTGTGGGACCTTCAGTAATTTCAGCTCGCTGAGCTTGAGTTTGCTCCTCCGTCAACTTGGGAACAACTCTGACAACACGCTTGATATTGTGACGATTCAGCCGTGTGGCACACGCCTGGCCCGTGATGGGCCCTCAGATGATGCTCGTCTTCTTTCCTCAGGTTAACAGTGGGGCCTGGTGCCACTGGAGAATGTGGACCACGGCACAGAAACACCGAACAACATGGCGTCTTCGGGGAATGAGAGTTTGGGGCAAAGCCCGCAGCGTCCGCAGAGGATCACGGGGATTTGGTTGGGGCATCATCAACCATCAAGGCAGTGAGGTGAGGCACCGCTTCAGGAAACTCCCCAGGTGCCGGGGGCGCCACACGAAGAAATGAAGGAGGGCATCTGTAGCGAAGTCTGTCTGACCCGACATGGTGTGATCAGAGAAATACAGACTGGAGCTGCGTACTGGCCACTAGAGGGCACCCAATGAGCCGCATCCCAGGAGTGGTTTGAGAAAGGAGGACTGTTTTGCTAGTGAATTCTGTAGGAATTAAGCAGCCTGTGAAGCCATCTGTTAAGACCTGATGGAGCAAAGTAATATATGGTGATTAACATAACAATAAAAAAATTAAAAAAAAAAAGACCTGATGGAGCAAAGACACAGCACCCAGAGTTGCCAGTGCAAATTAATTTAATTGAGTCAGACTCCAACGTGCATGCACCATCCCCATAGCCGTCCTGTGCTGTGTATGAAATACTCCGTCATGTCCCATGCATTCTGAATGTGGATCATTAGACGAAACTTTGGGTATATTTTCATTGTTTACATATAACTAATTGATGCAGGTTTTTTGTTTGTCTTTTTTTCTTTCTTTCTTTCTTTTTTTTTTTGCAGCAAATTGATGTTTTTAACACACGCACAGATCTGCCAGTGTTCTATGTGTAAAATACTTGGGTGATAGTGTAAAAGTCTAAATGTGAGGCCTCCGCTTGAGCCAAGTGGCAATCCTGCCCTTTCCTTGGTTTGCGCCTGTGTCTTGGGGATCCATGGTGGCCTTTATCCAAATACATCATTCTGTTGCTGAAAAATGAAAGAAAGGAATAAGTGACGGAAGTGGAAGAGAGACAGAAGAAAGGAAGAGAATCTAGAAAATCTCTGTTCTAGAGGGCTCTTTGGAACTCTCAGAGTGTCACTGGATACAGGAAAGAAAGAAAGAAGGAAAGAAGGAAGGAGGGGGGGAAAGAAAAGAAAAGAAGAAGGGGAGGGGAGGGGAGGGGAAAGGAGTGGAGGGGGAGGGAAGGGGAGAACAGGCAGGGTCTGGTTCGGGAAACGTCATTCTCCACAGGGCAGATACTTGAAAATCTAGCTTTCCTTGATTCTTGGAACCCTGGTCTCAAACTCTGTTTCTCAGACTTTAGTCTTAATAACGTTAGCTACTGTGCAGAAGCAGCCGGAAATCTCAGTGTCTTAGCCCAGTGTAAATTTATCCTTCAATCATATGAAGCTTCATAGCTGTTGGGGTAGGAATGGGGAGCCTCCGGTCCTGTGCTCCTTCAGAGACCCAGGCAAACAAAGGCCCCAGCATCTCCCAAGGACCCCGAGGCTGCCCTGGGTGTGGCCGTGTAGCCATTTGACTGGGGAGATGAAGGTCTGGGGGTCCCCTGTGAGCCTTCAAGGGCCAGTCTGGAAGCGGTGTGTGCCTACCCCATCATTATTTGTACGCACGGCTCCTCCTCTCGGCAGGGAGGCTGGGCAGCTGCCTCCCAGCAATCCTCAACTAAGGGAAGTGAGCAGGAATCTTTTGCTACTTCCCAGTTTCTGCCACGTCTGGAAACCACCTGAGCTATTAGTCACCTAATATGTTTTTTAACCTGGCTCACATTTTTCCCCTTAAAAGCGTATTTAAGAAAACATTTCTTTATTTACTTCTCTAAATGGAAAACCGTATCACCTGGCATAAGTTAAAGATAATAGAAAAAGAAAGAGAATAAAAGCCAAGCAAGATTTTCTAATTTAAACCAGATTCTGCTGCCCAGAAAAGGTGCTGAGCTTGAGGCCGGCCCTGTGTCATAAAGGGGTGTTGGCCGTGTGTGTGGCTGCACCAGTCTTCTGTACCTTGGCCTTGTGATTGCCGTGATTGGGAATAAGTGGTGGTGGAAATCTGCCTCCCAGCTAAGTCAGCGCCACTAAGCAGAGCGCCTCTGTGCATTGCCACATCATGCGGTCTGTTCTCCCCACACTCGGGGAATGCTGCTCGAAAGGAAATGCATGGGAGGTCAGCCCAAGAATAGAACGGTAGGTTCTAATGTTCGCCTTCCTCATGCTGTGCTCGTGACTTGTTCTCTCTCTCCCTCCCAGGCTCAGAGAGGAGGGATGCACACACAGAGGTGGGTATTACTAGCTGAAGTTAAGTGTTCCTAGAAGTGCCAAAGGAGTATAATTCAAATCGAAGAATGGCCCATCACAAGGAAGCCAGAGCAAAGGAAATTAACTTTACCTGGGAAGGCTTCACAGAAAAGGTGGTCTTCGAGCGGGGACCTGGGGGGTAGCTAAAGATTTCCCAGAGGAAGCAATCCCTGCTAGAATGGCCATGCAGATGCCCAGAGCTGGGAGAAGGTTGGAGTGTCTGGAGTTTAGAGTTAGGGCAAGATGGGGAGAGAGACAGAAGGAGAGAAAATGACAGAGGTTGGATCATGCAGAGCCTTGCATGGCAGCCTGCGGAGTTTGGACTCTAGGCATAGGCAATGGGAAACCTGGAAGCATTTTAAGCAGAGGGTTGATGTGATGAGACCTGCATTTTGGATACAGATACAGTCGATCCCTTTAACAGAGTGTGGAAGACAGAGTGACAGGCTCATGGGAGGACCAGTTAGTAGGGATGAGCCTGGAAGAACAGGCAATGGCAGGTGGCAAGGGGAGGAGCTCCTGGGTGTGGAAGGACTGTAGGTGGGGGAGCACAGTGGCCACTGGGGGAAATGATGGTCCAGGCCAGGCAATGGCAGTGGGATTGAAGAGCGGGGGAGGCTCTGAGTGTATTGGACAGAATTTGGAAGTTGGGTGAATTTACACCCGTGGAGAAAGTTAAATCTATTCATTTGACATTTAACCTTAGAGAATGTCAGCATTTATTCATTTGAAAAATATTTACCGGGTGTCTACTACGTGCCAGGCATGGGGGACACGGCCCTGGGAACAGGGCTGGGAATTCGGTGAGACAGATGAGGCAGCTAGGGCACAAAACTTAAGGAGACACTTATGCCTGGGGCCACACAGTGTAGATCCTGGCACTCCAGAGTGACTGTCTCCTTTAGTCTGTTGCTCCAGGGGCCTTGCTTGCTTCATCATCATGAGACAAACTCATTACAGTCACAGAGCTTGGAATATTCACGGACAACGAGCAAATGACTATGGAAAATGACTTTAGATAGCGGTAAGACCTATGAAGGAGACAGCAGGTTGTTTACGGGCCAGAGAGGCACTGGCCAGATGGGGCAAGCCCAAGACTGAGCAAGGGACTGAGGCATTCTCCTTGTGATGGGAGGCCACCAAGGGAGGTGACGTTATTTGATTTCCATTAGCAGAGAGCACCCTGGCTGCCATGCAGAGAATGGACAGAAGCGGGCCAAGGTGGCAGCCAGGAGACCGTTGAGGAAGACATTGCCATTGTCCAGGCAAGAGAGGATGATGGGAAAGACCTCAGTGATGGCTATGGAGGCGGGAGGCAGTGGGCGGGTTTGAGGACTGTTGTTGAGAGAGAGTGGATGGACCCCGCTCAGGAGTGGACTTGAAGACACAGGAAGCCTCAAGGTGCCTGAAGGAAGGAGTCTTCAATGCCCCAGCCCAGAAAGCGACCTTAAAATATAAGTTTCTAGTATTTGCTGGTTTTGCCCTAGTTTGCCATCTTGCTCTTGGTTGATGAGACTGAGGCGAGGCCTTTGCCGGCTGTCCAAGATGGTCTCCCTGTCAGAGACTGGGAAGCCATCTTGGATCAGGACTTCCGCAGAGGCCAAGGGGGTCAGGGATGAGGAGAGGTAGGGTGTTCCTGAAGGTTGATGGGGATGGAAAGGGCTTCTTAAAGCCCCTTATTAATGAGAAATTTCCTCACATGAGGGCAGGAGGCACAGTGTTGAAAGTACATTATACTTCATTATCTCAGAAGTTGGTACTATCCCGCTGGGGGTGGGAGAGAGGTAGGGATTCCATTTCCCCTGAGGTTCAGGGCTCTGTGAAGGGTGGAGGTAAAAAGCCCAAGAAAGAAAAACAAAATATTCTCCTTGGAGTTTTATCTTCAAACTGCATATGGGCCTGACAGGAAATGTGAGCCCCGAGTGGAGTGGACAGAGGTTCCAACAAGGGGGCACTGCTGTGTGGCTTTAGGGCAGTTCCTTGATCCATGGGCCTGGCTTTCCTGCACCAGTGTGGCAGGGTCAGGGTGGGAGCCTGCCTCCCCCACCCCTGCTAGGAGAAGTAAACAAGAAGGCAAAGACAGAGGCCAAGGGCACTAAATCCCAATTATCTACTCGTCCTAAATACTTCCTGTGAGAACAATTTGTCATTGACATAGTTAATTAGACTCTTGACCAATATTTTCCAGATGTGGGGATATTTGCTAAAACCCCAGGCACAGATGTTTTCCATATTTAATAAGACAGCTGAGGCCAACCCTTAAAGAAAAAAAAAAAGAGAGAGAGAATAATGGGAGCTACAGGCTATGAACTCACAGCTTAGTGGATCAAGAAAAAGAATCCATTGGCCTTGTGGTCTTTCAAAAGAAATAGATATCAGTGTCAGAGACAAGCCTCGCTGAGGGGGTGTCCACTGTGGCCGAGGCCCTAGGCTTTCACCTCTGCTAACTTTGGAGCAGTCCTGAGGTGGATGGGACCTTTGGTTATTTGACATAGGTGGGTGACCAAGGGGGGAAACTGTGAGAGCAGGTGATAGCAGAGCCGGAAGTCCTGCCCTTGCACAGCCTAAGAAGGAGCACTCCAACCATTTCGCTCTCGTCCTGGCCCTGAATTGTCATTACTGTCACAATTCTGTCTTGGTGGCTTCATGCCTGGGTTTATCCATAGCCTCCAGCCAGCCTCCCTGCTCCTGTCTGTCCTCCCCATCAACCCTCCATCTGGGCCCAGGGGGATCTCTACAAAACCCCAACTCTTATCACATCATCCTGTGCAGGAAACCCTTCCATAACTCCCTATTGTACTTGTTGATTAGTGGGAATGATTTGAAACATTTGAATGCTTTGGTGCCAGCCTCTGTCAGAGTGACCGTGAGAGAGAGAACTTGCGAGGCTTTCTTTTTTCTGCCTGATCAAAAATATTCCGTTGGAAACACTCAAAATAAATATTTCATTGGAGAAGTTTATTGTTGGTCAATGCTGTTAGTGTTATTTCTTCACCAAGTAAGGGTCACCTCCGTGCTCACCATTCTTCATAAGGTTAGCAAACTAAATGTGTACGCTTCGGTTCCAGTTTTAAAGACCAAATTATAGCATCCATTTCTATTCAATGATACTATTTCTAGAACCTGGCTGACAGCCATTACAATACTACTCAGCGGTGGTGAGGTTAAAATGAATTCTATTAGAAAAAAACATTCTGAATAATAGATTTAAAAAGTTCTACAGAGACAAAATGCCAAGTGAAGGGAGAAACAGTGAGCCTAACCAAAGGTCCAACGGTACCATTAAATCCAACTCATCAACTGATTCCAGAAAGACCGGAGCGATCAGCTGTGTGTGGCTGAGCCCTTCCTTGCAGGCTCACAGAGCCATCGGGGTAGGAAGTCCCTTTTCTGACGCTCACCTGAGCTGCAATCGCCACCACAGGATTGCCCACCCCCTCCCGAACACTCTCCCGGTTCCAAAATAGTTAAAAGGAGAAGTTAAAACTAGCACCAGTGTCTCTTGACCCTTGCTCATGAGCAGCGGATGGAAACCCTGATTTCAACTGGACCAGAAACAAATCATTTGGTCAAAGCAATCGGTTAGGCGCAAACACAAATGAGCTAGAGCGGAACACTCGCTTTCTATTAGCTGATTTCCTATTTATGTGCCCTCCACCGGTGGGGCTACCTCTTGGAAGTTTCCAGATTTCCCAGGAATGGGCATGTAAAGGAGGCAGGTGAAATGGCAAACCATCTCAGCCAGTGAAAGCACCTGTGGGGTGATAGCCACTGCACAGTTGTTCACCCGACACCTGCTTTGAGGTGGTGATTTTTATTTGATCACATATCAGCTGCCGGAAAACCCCTTGCTCCTCTGTTACCTTCCTCTTTCACTATACTTCTGCCCCTTCAGCCTCGGGCACCTGCACACCCTGCAGAAATGCCACGTATGCGAGAACAGGAAAGAGAAAAGCTGGTGGCTTTGCAAGGGGACAAGCACGAACCTCCCAAATTACAGCCCATGCTCTGACAACTCACTCTGCGGTTCTCGGGAAATGATTCCATCGAGTTAGGATTTTTTTCCTTGACTTGAGCAGACATCTATGGCCATCATTCTGAAAACGTAGCAGCTGTCCGTAGACCACGCTGTCCCAGGGTAAAGCACTGTTCTAGTGAATCATAGAAAACTAGGGCTGGCGGGGAGTGGGGCGACCTCCGCAGTACCCAGCACAGCCTCCTTGTTTCCTGATCAGAGCACTCAGGGCTGGAGGGGCTTAATGGCTTGACTGACTCGGGTCACACCCCAGCTCTGTGGGACCAGAACTGGAGTTGGAACCCGGTTCTCTCCCTAGTGCAAAGCTTATTACCCTTCATGTACTGACACTTTGCCATGTAGACCCGTCCACCATCCGTTAGACTCAGCGGAAAAGCCACGTAGCATGCGATGCATATAATCTAGGGAAGGAGACGAGGCATCTGTCCCCGAAGTGAAATGATTGTAACAGTGAAGTATGCCCCAGGCGTTCGTGTGCCTGTGTGTTTGTTTACACGTACGAGTCTACCTTTAGAAGAAATTCCTAAAAGTGGAATAGCTGGATTCAGAAGGTTTATGCCTTTTGATTTTGTTACAGTTTGGCAAACTGCCTATTAAAGAAATGATGCCCATTTTTACCCGATGCCAAAAAGTGTCTGTTTCCCCGTAGAATATATAGAGGGCTAATGAAGAGTATCTCCACAGAGAGAACCAGCATGCACTCGTGTTCTGTCAGCATGAGGCTCTGCGAAATGTTGGACCAAGCCTCCTCCCGGTTCGAGCACACGGAGGGCAATGAAGGAAGCCTGCAAATGGAGACTTGCATCTTCCCCTCATTGAAAAGCCACCATCTCCGTAGGTGTCATTGATCATTCTGTCAAAACAAGAACCTTACTCTCCTCCGATGCAGCCAAGTTTCTGTAGAGAGTAAGCGAGTCCCCATGGAAACCCCAACCCCGCTGACCCCAGAGAGAAATGCTATTACCCACAGCGCGGAAGGCAGATTAATGCAGAATTACGATAATGAAAGGCATTATCAGCATAATTGTAGGTCCTTGGGGCTTAAATTCATATTTTTTTCCTGCTTCATCTCCCATGATTTGCACATTTTCATCCTTTGAATGGAGTCTTCAATAGAGACACAGATCACTGCGGCATAAAAGGATCCTGTTGTCCTGTCTGGTATCAGACAGGCATGCATGACTGAGGCAGTCACCACCCCCAACCCAAAAACTTCTGGATGAATACTCATATTCTCGTGAGAGCCAAGCAATGCCTTCTTGCTCAACACCTGATCGATTACGTGGCAACCAAACAAAATTATCTTTAAAAGAATTGCTTCGTAGCCTAGTCTCATCTAGTCCTATTCAATGTCAAAGCGCCCGATGAAAAGTATGAGGCTTGCCTAATCAGAACTATTAAGAGACCTCCACAATGTCAATTCCTCATACATATTACAAGAACCTCTCGATAATGGAATGATTTTAGGCATGGATATCAACTCCACAGAGATCTTTAACACACAGCTATTCTATTTATTAAGACAGGGATATTCAACATTCTCAATTCTTCTTCTTTCCCGAAGTAAGACCTTTCCCATGGGTGTATGGATTTTTTTTTTTTTTGGAAGAAATTTAACTTGCTCTGACTTAACCTTTGTTATAATGGACATCCTCAGCAGCTTATCCTGGGATTTCCTTATGGCATGTGCTTATTTGCAAAACTTATGTACAGCCCTGTCATTCAGGGGACTGGTGAATGTGGTGAAGACTGATGGTCAGACAGTGTGGAGAAGGGGTACAATGTGCAATGCAGAATGTAGTTCAAAGTCATGGGCTTAAGAGTTGGGGGCAAGGCTCGGATCCCATTAGCTTCATGACCTCACATGAACTATATAACCTTAAATTCCTAATCCCTCTGTATTTCCCCAAACCAAAAGGATTCTATAGCAGTAGACTCCAGACAGGTTTTCTCTACCTGCCCTAGAAACATAGTGACCGAGAACAAGCATCATTTACGGCCTCTGTGCTTTCTCTAGATCAGGAATTCAGGAGCGGCTCCATTCAACAGTTCCGGCTTTGAGACCCTCAGGAGGTTACTGTCTCAGGCCCTTAGAATGCGGGACATGTGGGTGCTTCTTCTCTCACGTATCTGGAGCCTGGAACCTGGGCTTGGAAGGTTCAACAGCTCCAGGCTAGGAGAGCCGGGGCCTCTCAGCTTCTCTGTCAAACTGTGGTCTGTCTGTATGGTCTTCCCAGCATGGTGGCCTCAGAGTAGCTGGACTCTTCTATAATGACTCAGGGCTTCAAAGGCAAATGTCCGGGGAGAGCAAGGCCTTCAAGATCCAGCCTTGGAGGTCACATAGCATCACCTCCACCTCCTTTAGCTCATGAGAATTGAGTCCCTATGGGTAGCTCACATTCCAGGGCAGAAGATTTAGAGCCTGCCTCTGATGGGAGAAGTACCAAAGAATTTGGACATATTTTAAAAACTTCCACAATGTAAGATCCAGTTTTGCAACCCTTGAATGATTGATTATTTGAGCCATGGAGAAGAGAGGCCACGGGAGAGGTGCTAACCATGCCCCGAGGTGCCCAAGAGCGTGGTGAACAGGCCGTGGTGGGACGGCGGGGGGATGGAGGAGTCTCGGCCACCCCAAAGGACAGACAGGGTGCAGTGTGGTCTGTGAAGCCCAGTGCACCAGGCTCTCAGAGGCTCAGAAGGGTCTGCTGTGAATGGGAGGCAGGCTCAGAAACGGGCAGGACACTGCTCGGGTGCCTGGGTAAACAGAGTATGACTGTGGACTGGACACCTCCTCACCCCACTGGCCAGGACGCCACCTAAGGCCCCAGCCCAGGGAGTCAGGGAGAAGGGGCCAGAGAGAAAGAGTCCCGAACTGACCCAATTTCCATCTGACTGAGAAAAGCTGAGGTGACTGAGTTTACCTGCATTTGATTAGATTCTATTTTTTGGATATCATGACAAACACAGGCTTGAAACAGAAGTTAACTGTATTTTATAGGGAGAAATAGTACATTTTCTGGCACACAATTTTTTTTTGTCTTAAAAATACCATATAGATGTGAAGACAGGGGACCTAGGTTTCATTTTTGAATAATCTTGAGTAAGTTGCCTAATATGATTGTATCTCAGTGTCTTTAGTCTAGGGAAACTGGATTAGAGTGGGGCTTTGTGGGTAATTCAAGAGATGTAATTGACAAAAAAATATTTTCAAAAGGGGAAAAGTTGCAAGCATGTGAGGGGGGCAGTCCACAGCCCCTGGCCCATCCCTCCCAGCCTGTGACTCACCACCTACAGGCTGTCGGCTCTCTAATTTGATAAATTGGTTGAATTTATCTATACTGAGAATTGACCATGAAACTACCCTTGTTAGAAGTAAGTATGAGTTGTTGGGAAATTAGAACTGCAGCATCTTGCCTGCCAATCATTCCTGTCACATCACAGGGTCCCCGAGCGAGCCTGAGGCATGGAATAAGAGAAGAAAAGGCATTAGTGCAACCATCTAATATCTCAAGGCAAAGTTCTATGACTTTCCTGAAAGCGACCCTTTTATCCTGAACCCTCAAGCCCAAGATTCTGAAAAACAAATCCGAAGTTTAGTCCTGTGAGTGATCTATGATGCACATTGAGTTCTCAATGCCATAGAGTCCACTTTGTTGAGGTCAGGAGACATATGGACAGATTCCAATGAAGCTGGGGACTGTGGATCCCTAAATTCCACTGAGCCTTCTTTGCCGGTAGAAGCAGCTCTTCTACTCCTACCTGAACTAACTAGTGTCCTTGTAGGACACTGTGATCTTCTTCAGGACCTAGCCCCACCACCTCTGCTTGCTTCTAGATCTATAGGCTCACATTCCAGCGGAACCCCAAAGGATGAGGTACAAAGTATGACCTGTGATGAAGTGTGATACATATGAAAAGATGGGCATGACTTTGCTGAGTTATGTGGATGGAACAGGTGTAGGGTCAAGGTGGGAGGAATATGAAGCTGGATCAGGCTGAATGGACTGATAACAGCCCACTATGCAGGGATGGCAAATGCAGTGTTTTAACTCAAGGGGCTAGGAAAGACTGTTAACAGTTTGCTTGTTGGTTGACTGCAATATGAACCCAAAGATAGTCCAGACTAAATGAAGTCAAGAAGGGTAAGCTTCCTTACTGTACTATAGAGGGACGTATCTGAAAGCTTAGGGAGACTGGAATACTAGCTGAATGTAATCATCTGATGATATCATAAGGTCCTATTGGCTCTACCTGTCAATTCTACTCAGTGTCTAAATTATGACGACTTTCTGCAGAGAAAAGGTTTCCAGAAACTTTGTTTGATTCTTTATGCTCCCTTCCAAACTCCAAATCTCTGGATGCTCTCTCTCCTTTCTGCCCTGAGCTTATTTTTTGAGGCAATTTCCTTTTCCTGTTGTTTCTTAGTCCAAGACACCTGGGCAGTCTTCACTTGAAAAACTGAAGTTCATTAAGTTCTCTGTTGCCCTCTGACCATCTATCTATTTGAGAAATCACAGAGAAAGCTGCTTTTTTCAGACAGAATCATTTCTCTCCAGAGACTCCACACGAGCATGGCTAGAAGGGCTGTCAGGAAAATCTCTTAGTGCTTTTCAACAAAGCTTGATGGATATCTTTCTGTCTGTATGTAAACCAGCTTGAAATCTTACAGTTTTTTTTAAGGCTACGACCTTTCTCCCCAGTGCCATTTGTGTTTGTGGGAGCCACAGTTTGGTAGACTCTGCACGTAGCCCCTAGCTCAGGTGTTTTGAGGTGGGTCTGTTTTTCAGCTATTGGATCCACCAACAAAAGCATTAGTTCACCTGCAGAACTCCAGTACTTCAACTCTCGGCAAGTCAGAATCACACCAACAGCGCAAAGTCCACTCAGCTGCCCCGCCTCGACTTCTCCAAAGCACTTTTGATTTCTTCTTTTGTCCTACCCCCCACATTTTATTTTCAAATTCGGGTGGTTCTGCCAGGGAAACATCTGTCCTTCCTCCTTCTTTCTCTGCCTTGTTAAAAACAAATATTTACTGAGTGCCTTTAATGGGAAAAGCTCTTTCCTGTATGTGCTTTTTAACCCACCCTTCAGCGGGGGCTTCGGGTCAGATGCGCACAAGGGCTGCGCAAGTCCCGGGGTGAGAAACGTGCATCATGGGTGGCAATGGGCTCTGGCTGACCTGTCAGGCAGGCTGCTGGCTCATACTGCCTGATGCTCCACTTTTTTTTTAAATGTCTTTTTTTTTTTTTAGATTTTATTTATTTATTTGAGAGAGAGAGAGAATGAGAGATAGAAAGCACGAGAGGGAAGAGGGTCAGGGGGAGAAGCAGACTCCCTGCTGAGCAGGAAGCCCGATGTGGGACTCGATCCCGGGACTCCAGGATCATGACCGGAGCCGAAGGCAGTCGCCCAACCAACTGAGCCACCCAGGCGCCCCCTGATGCTCCACTTTTTAAAGAGAACCCAGAATATGTCACCTACCACATCGTACTATCATCATTTCTTTATGTGCCCCATTTTCTCATCAGACTGTGTTCTGCTCCTAGGGAGGGAATTTGTCCTGTCCCCCTAAGTATCTTTAAGTCCTACATGGGGCTTTGGTAGTATGATCTATTAGACAATCAGACAGTCTTTCCAATACACTGGCCCCTTTGTTTCTTCTCCACTCGTTACTCATGGTTTTGCCCCGTGTGCCACCTCACCTGCTCACTCCCACAGTCATACCCTATCATCATTACCAATATCTATGACATCTCTCTATAAGTTCACTTCCTGCCCCTCTCAACCAGCCTTGTGGGATGCCAGATGATCTCTGTATCTTTTCCAGGTCTATTTGCTCTCCGGCTCTCCCAGATGTCCATGTCACACCTTCCCCTCTTTCTTCAAGTCTTTAACACTGTTTCCTCACCAAAGAAGCTCTTGATTCTTATTTTGCTGAGAAAATGGAAGCAATATGAAGGAAACTACCAGAATCCACCATCACATGTGCTTAACCATGTGAATCTGGGCCTATCTTATCTTGTATCTATGTCGCTATATATGTATGTATGTATCTACTTTCTGTCTATCTGCCTGCCTGTCCACCCATTTGTCCATCATCCATCCATCCATCATCCACCCATCCATCTTCTTTCTTCCTGGTACAATAAATGAGTTGTGCTCACTCTTATCCCTAACATTCCCTCCATATCCACACTAGCTCTCCTCTCCTCTCTCTTGTTCAAGGATGGCTCTCCAGTCTCCACTCCTTCCTCATGGCATCATCAAAATTTCCCTTCTCCCTGGATCAATCACATCAACATACAAACATACTATCTCTCTCCCATATTAAAAACAAACTTTCTCACCCCTCCATTTTTTTGTTCCATTTTTCTGCTCCCCTTCAGAGCAAAACTCTTTAAAAGAATTGTCTACACTCACAGTCTCCATTGCTTCCTTGCCCATTCTTTCTTTGACCTGCTCCAACCAGATTTTTCTTCCCTAACATTCCACTTCAACTGCAGCTGCCACGGTCGCCATTTTGAGAAATCCAGCTTTTGTCCTCCTTGACTTATCAGTAGGGTGACCATGTAATTTATCTTCCAAACAAACGCTGTTGAAAGCAAAAGAGGGTGCTATTAATAATTTCTTTGGAATAACATGTCTAAACTGGGGCCACCCAAGAAATACCTAATATGTACTTTTTTGATTTATTGTAATGCTCATGTCTCCCCCCCCTACAGAATAAGTCACTTTGTATCTCCAGAGCCCACGACAGTGCCTGGTGTATATTAGCTGTTGAGTTCCAGGTATTTGACTAGTCAGGGAGCACATAGTAGGCTCTTAACAGCAGTCAAGTGATCAGTGATTGAATACATCGCAATTTACTCTTGTGATGGTCTTAAGCACCAGGGAGAGACTGATGGGGACTCACTGTAAATTTATGACCCACTGACTGGAATTTCCCTCTGGAGTGGAGCAGAAGCCCTGGAGACACCGCACCTGTGACTTCTCTTCCAGCCCTTTATCTCATTGTAGCCCCAGCCAGTTGTTTGAATAAATTTCAGGGACCTTTAGCCTGACAATGACCTGTATGCTTTTTTTTTTTTTAAGATTTCATTTATTTATTTGACAGAGTGAGACACGGCGAGAGAGGGAACACAAGCAGGGGGAGTGGGAGAGGGAGAAGCAGGCCTCCCGCCAAGCAGGGAGCCCGATGATGCGGGGCTCGATCCCAGGACCCTGGGACCATGACTCGAGCCGAAGGCCGATGCCCAATGACAGAGCCACCCAGGCGCCCCTGACCCATATACGTTTTGCACCCCGGTTAGAAGCATAATTTTGGAGGTCACCCAAGAAAGGAACATTTTCCCATCAGGCCACCGAGCCCTTCAGTGCTGCTGATGACTCAGAAATCTCACTTTGTCCTTGACATCATCCTTGCTGGGTTCAGAGGAAAGGTAACTGTAGGAGATCAGCAGCAATTGCCCTTCTCTAGAGAAAGGATGCCAGGCATGTTTGCTGCTGGGGCTTGCTCGGTGTTTTTTTAAGTTTATTTTTCACTTTGAGCAGAGCCCACTTATCCCTTCTTGTAGGAGATGAAGTCAGAACAACGTAATAGCATCCAACCAGAATCTTTTCCCTTTTCAGTAAAAACTCCACCTTCACCGTCATTGGTTCCCTCTCTTTATCCTGACGTATTAGACACACAAACATGGATACACAAAAATATATACACAGATATGTAGACACAAAAAATATATAATACATATTCATATACATAGATACGTATTTCAATTTACTTACCAGATACAAGGTGTACCCTTTTTCTTCCCTTGTTATTCAAAGCAAATTGTCACAATTTTGCCAATCTAATGATTCTTAAGGAACAAGTATTGGACAAAGATCTTTTTTTTTTTTTTTTAAAGATTTTATTTTTTTATTTGACAGAGAGAGAACACAAGCCGGGAGACAGAGGGAGAAGGAGAAGCAGGCTCTCGGCTAAGCAGGGAGCCTGATGTAGGACTCGATCCCAGGACCCTGGGATTATGACCCGAGCTGAAGGCAGCCACTTAACTGACTGAGCCACTCAGGCGCCCCCAGACAAAGATTCTTAAGGAACCATTTAATAAAGAAGTGGCCTGGCAAGCAAGCAGTGCCACCCCCATCCCCGTACCCCCTAGGGAGGATGGGGTGGGGGACCCCCTGCAGCTTTGCTTCGCTAATGGGTGCAGGCTAACAGGTCGAGAGGGGCTGCACAAGAGCAGGGAGGTGTTAGGGAGCAGGGAAGCCCTGCGTCAGCCGAGCTGGTGGCAGGTGGGCAAGGGAGAGCCCCTTGCGGTGTTTGGGGAGGAGGCATGCAAATGGGGATTTCTATGAAGACATTTGGGGCGTACGCAATCTTTTCTGTCTCCACTACAAAGTCTACAGTGGTGTTTTTGAAACAAGTGGATTCCTTCTGGAGAACACAAAGGAGGTTTTGTTCTTATCAAAGTCTGTACAGGGGATAGCAGATATCTTGACTGTCCATCTTCAAATGCTTAACCTCTCCTCCATGGCCAGAGAGTGTAGTCACGGGGCAGGAATCAAGTGGGACGTGCAAGAAGGATATGGAAGTTGCAGTTTGAGGGGCTTGTTGCAGAAAGGAAAAGAGCTGGGAATGAAGGGCGGTGTACAGGAAACATTCTGTGAAAGCCTAGATGCATCTTCCCGCCTTTGCCCTCAGATCCACAGACAACCTTAGCTGTGTTGGGTTTGGGCCCCCTGAGGTACAAGGACCCTCTCCATGCCAGGCAACAGCCAGGAGCTGGGGATACCAAGGTGAAGAGCCACACAAGGAGTGCTTCTGCTTCCCTCTTCATGAGTGTCACTTAGAGCTGTTACGTGGTCTTAGCATCTCTGCCAGCGTCACTGCCGTCATGGTCATAATCATCATCCTCTCCATTTATGGAGTACTCCGTGCTACACACAGCGCAACTGACCTCCTCTTATGGATAGAGAAACTGAGGCTCAAAGAGAATGAATGAATGCCAAGGGTGGTCTGCTGGTAGGTAACTGCTCGTGAACAGCAGACCCATAGCTCTTCTTACTGGAAGCAGCGTGTCCCTCGTTGCCATCATGCATGGGGCCACAGCAGTGGTGGCAAGTGGCTGCTCTTTACTGAGGGGCCCGAAGTAAGAAACTTTGCCACCAGGTTTAGGAGCATCATCCCCACAACAGACCTACGGATGGGTGTTCTTCTAATCCCCAGCTTCTCTTCTAATGCCCAGAACTCTCTTCCCAAGGCTACTCTAAAGTTGGATCCTTCTTACTCTTCAGATCTTAACTTAAAGACACCGTCTTGAAGAGAATTTTCCAGAACATCCTATCTGAAGCAGGAACTCTATGCTAGCTTCTATCCAGCCCCATTTATCTCTTCTGTAAAACTCATCATCAGAAGTAATTATTTGGTTTGTACTTCTTTCCTCGTTTCGTGGCTATGAGTCAGACTGACTGCAAATCCCTGGAGGGCAGGGGTCTTGTCTATCTTCCCCCCAGAGTACCCCCAGGGCCCACCATCGTGCCTGACATGTAGTAGAAACTTAATGAATAATAGAGCTCAGAGTGGTTGAGTAACCTATCAAAGACCACAGAGCCGGTAGGAGGCCAATCTGGAGTCAAACCCAGGTTGATGGACTCCAGAATCCGGGTGTTTATTCCCTGTGCTAAATGGTTTAACACGGGAGTGCACAGTAAGTAAGCACATAATCCTTACTGAACTCATTAATTTAATTTTATTTTTTTTAAGGCCCATCTTCCCTGCCCCCAGCCTGGCTAGGATCAAAAAGCACGGATTAGGTTTACAACTGCCTCACTTAGAAAAACCACTTTGATTTAGGGCAATGATGAGTCATTATGCCACTGAGTTTTACTAAATTAACTGGTACAAGCCCTGTCCCCCATGGCGCTGCGTTGAAAGGTTGGAGCTTTTATCCCAGGACACTTAGGTAGATAAAGGAATAATATAGGCTTAACCACTCATGGGGGGCACAGAAAGCTGATTAAGCCAGCCACAAAAGATACACTTCACCGGGAGGAAAAACTCTAAAACCATCTCGGCACTAATACGTACAAGTTCAACAATTTCTTTTATTTTCACTGTAAACACAGTGTGAACATATTAAAGGCGATTGTGATTTTTAGAAAAGTCTTGCACAATGCTGACACCACTGTTTCATTGCTGGGGTCCCTTCTGCTCAAATGCACGTAGATGTGATTGTAGCAAACATTTCACGCTGTATCTTCTGTAGCTTACTCGTGAACATTGTATCATAAATATACTTCTTTGTTTCTATGTATTCCTCACACTTACCATCTTTTCTTGATTACATAACATTATTTATCGTAGTTTATTTATTTATTTATTTATTTATTTTAAAAGATTTTATTTATTTGACAGAGAAAGACGCAGCAAGAGAGGGAACACAAGCAGGGGGAGTGGGAGAGGGAGAAGCAGGCTTCTGCCAAGCAGGGAGCCCGATGCAGGGCTCGATCCCAGGACCCTGGGATCATGACCTGAGCCAAAGGCAGACACTTAACGACTGAGCCACACAGGCACCCCATATCGTAGTTTATTTAACCAAGCCACTACAGTTGGATATTTATCCTGTTTCTAGGTTTATCCATTTTGATTATGCTGTAGTAAGCATCCTCAAATATTTAGCATTTTCTTTGAGGGATTATTTTTCCTTTAGTGAAGATCACTCAATTTTTCCTACTAAACAAAAGGATAGGAACATTTTATACCCTGGAGGGGCAGTGTTCAAATGCTTCTCAAAAGTCATACTTCTTTATGTGGCAGTCGTTAGGCATGAATGGGGAAGCTTCACCATAATGTCACCAGCATTGACCATCATTTACTAAAGAACACTTCTGGGTTAATTTAATAGAGTAAAACGTTAACCTGATGTTTTCAGCTTCATCTCACTGAATATCAGTGCTGTTAAATGGCCTTCATGTTCTGTTTTTCAATCGCATTGCACATGCTACGCCATATCAAAGTGCCAGGAGATTATTTTAATTGAAGTATAGTTGACATATAATATATATTAGTTTCAGGTATACAACATAGTGATTTGACAATTATATACATCATGCAACGCCCTCCACAATAAGTATAGTTACCCTCTGTCATCACGCAATGTTATTACAATATTATTGACTATATGCCCTACTCTGTACTTTTCATCCCTTATTTATTTTATAATTGGAAGTTTATACCTGTGAATCTGTTAGGAGACAAACAGGCTTTTAACTATAAATTCTGTAGCCATCTAATAATACCCTTTGAACAAAGTGGTCTGCCCTCCATTCGCTGTATAGGTCCTGGGAATCATGTCAGCCACATAAGGTAATATAAGGTAATTAGAGAGGTTTGTCTTGGTAAGTTTGCTTGAAGAAAAGCTCTGTAATACAGAAAATGGAAATTTGCATACAGCCTTTCCTTCATAAATACTTATATCATCATCATGTCATGGCTTCATAAAAACTGGTTTGCTTGTAAGGATGTAACTGGGCTGATGAGGCTGAGCAGTCCTGCTCTCCGTCCAGGTTCACTGAGTCAGTGGGATGTGAGGCAGGAATGACACATTCTTGGCTGGGAGAGCTGAGATTCTTCCATTCCTAATGCTCATTGCCAAGGTCAGCCGGCCGCCTCATGCTGGCTTCCCTCATGTAGTGGAGCTTCCTGGGAGCCCACCCCCACGGAAGGACCCCTCCCACCCCCGTCCCACTCTTGTCTCCCCTGCTCAGCCCCAAGCCTCTGGTGATCCCCTTTCCTCCCACCAGCAGGACCTGGGTCGAACTGATTATTCAAACGAAGACAGTCAGATGCTGTATTTTAACTCAGCTTCCAAAGGCACGTCATGGTGGGACTGAGGTCTGGTCTGGGAAGAAAGCCAGAGCCGAGGCAGCAGAATCCATGTGGGAGGGGCGCCTGGGTGGCTCAGTCAGCTACGCATCTGACTCTTGATTTCGGCTCGGGTCCTGATCTCAGGGTGGTGAGGTTGAGCCCCACGTGGGGCTCCGTGCTCAGCGTGGGGTCTGCTGGAGGATTTCTCTCCCTTTCCTTCTGCCGCTCCCCCCACTCGCACACCCTGTTTCCCTGAAATAAATGAATAAATCTTAAAAAAAAAAAAAAAAGAATCCAGGTGTGAGTCAGGAGTGAGTGAGAGGCTGGGATTGGGAATCAGGGCTGGCTTGGGGGGTGATGTGGGGGCACAGGCAGAGACTGGGAATGAGGCAGGGGTAGGGCTCTTCTGTTGGGGACACGGCCACCGAAGGAAACCGACCACACCTGGCTCTCGTGCACACATGGGATCTGGCTTTAGTGGGATCCACCCAGGGCAGAGTGGGTACTACCGGGTACTAAATGCATGCGCCCCAGAGTCCGCCTGGGATCCAGGCTCCCGGGCTTGCTGCGATTCTCGTGTAAAAGTGATTATATGGTGTCTGACACAGGGCAAGCACTCAATAAGTATTAGCTATGAGCTGTAGACGTTAGCATGGTTATTGCTATTTACCGCAGTGTGACCCCAGGCCTGTTCTAGGCTCTGTAAGGGGTTGGGAGGAAGCAAACACATACTGGCCTAAGGCAGGCCTTGACATACATCTGGTGTAATGTGTATGTTTCACCGAAATAACTGTCCTTGGAAGAGGCAGCAGGCGGCTGGGAAGGTGGCTTGAAGCTTGTGGAAATTCATCCAGGCCTTTCTAGGCCTTTATAAAGAGTAAAAGCATAGAGGAAGGGGGGACATGGAAACTTCAGATGAGGGGTTCAACAGGGGCAAAGGTGTACGCATTCGCTACTTGGGCTAGCTGGACCCCCGGTGTATGATATTGTATTTGTATAAAGCATCACATGTGTGTTTGCCTATGAGCATGCACATGTATGTAAATGAATATGCGAGGGCAGACGGATCCACACTGAACTATCGGTAGAGGTGGCTTGGGGAGCAGCCAGTAAGAATTAAGAGGGAGACGGATGTTTCACTCCGTATAAAATATATTTCCATATTATTAGAATATTTTACAAGGAGAAAGGATTCATGCAGTATTAGTGGAAATAAGAGGACTAAAGAAAAGTAATTTGGGACTGTGCTGAGTGCCTTATGTTCTGGGTGGAAGACTTTATCCTTGCTTCTTCAAGCAGTAGAGGGCAAGGCAAAGGTTGAAGGGCGAAGGGACATAGGAGTGGAAGTGAAAAAGCATTCGCAGAGGATGACTCTTGCTGGGATGCGTCAGGCTGCCGGGGACCCTAGGTCAGGGGACCTGTGGCCCTGCTTTGTACCACGTGTTGTCAAAAATCCTTATAACAGCCTTGCGGAGTCGGGGGACCTATACCCATTCTGCAGATGGGGAAACTGAGACCCTTGGGAATTAAACCCTCTCCTTAGGTCAAAAGGCTTATCAGTGAAGAAGCCCAAGTAGAAACCTAGGTTGTCCTGAACCCTTACTCCTTCTCTTTCCTCTAAGAAAAGAGCCTGGGGGCAGAAGGGGGCAGTTAGGGAGGCCGTGCCATCACCTGGTTCCACAGGGAGCGTGGGAAGGACCTCGCTCCTGCCTTCTGGCTGCACTGGCCTTCTTTCCGATTCTCCTCACGGCCTTTACATTTGCTGTTCCCTGTGCCTGGAATTCTGGCCCTTCTGCTCTTCCCAGCCTGTCCCTCCCCATCGCTCCCATGTTAGCCCACGCATCTCCATCCCAGAGAGCCCTCCCAAACGCCTCCCTCCCCATCACTGTCATCACACCGCCCTGCTCTACAGCCTTCAATGCCCAAAGCTGCCACCTGCAATTACCTTGTTTACACAGAATTTTCTTAATGTGAGTGTGTTTCCCACTGTCACCTCAATGACATATTCTAGGTTCTCAGTAAATAGGTGTCAAATGCTTGAATTTAGGAGAATTGCAAAGAGAAAAAGATCCCCTAGATTCCTGGCTCATAACCTAACCGGAATTTGAGCAGCACAAATGAAAAGCAAAAAAGTGGACAGAACTCTAAACCCAATACCTTTTCCTTGTGTTACTGCTCAGCTTCTAAGATTTCTTCCAGAACTCCATGTACTTGAGGTCATCACAACTCTCGTCAATATTGTTGAACTTTGTCTCTGATTAGATAAAAAGAAGAGCCTCCGACAGGTGAGCTACTGCCGTCACTGTGGGTATTTCTCGCTGGAGCCCACGTGGCTTCAGTTACTGTGCTTCTCAGGAACTTATCATGTACCTTCATTAACTAAGCCAGACTGTGTGCCTCCTCTCCTGGCAAAGGCCAGCTCAGGCTTTCAAGGGAAGGAAGAGATGACGTTGTTTTTGCTCAGAAAATGCTTGTTGTCCTGGCTGTGTCATGTTTTAGCTCTGACTTTAACATCAGATGTTCACCCTTGACCTTCTCAAGGGTCTGAGCCCCGCTGAGCTGGCAGTGGCTTTGACCAGAGCTCACTAGCTCTGTGGAACCTTTCAGGACCGAGAGGGCACATGTGAGTCTTGTAGAAAGCAACAGGACAGCAGCTGGTTACTGTTCGACCTGAGAAAAACCAATTAGAGTCCAAGTTGACATTACCATGTGCTGGAGAAACTGGGTTTTAAGGACTTCGATTCTCTGATGAATGCTTTGGGCAGCATAAAAAAGTGAAATTAACCTGACTTGAGTAATAATAGCAATAAGAATGCATATTTACTGACCATGGCAGGCAGAATAATGGCTCTCTAAAGATGTCCACTTCCCAATCTCCAGAATCCGTGAATACATTTGGTTACCTGGCAAAGGGGAATTAAGGTGGCAAATAGAGTTAAGATTGCTAAATCATCTCACTTTAAATATGGAGATTATCCTGGATTATCTGGATGGGCCCAAAATAATCAGAGAGATCTTTAAAAGTGGAGGTTGAAGGCAGAGGAGACCAGAGTAGATGTCTGGACCAGTCACACCGCACTAGAGTCTCAGGTCCCACCCAAGGCCCCCTGAATCAGACCACACGCTGGAACAGGATCCCTGGGGATTTGAGAGAATGGCTGCTCCAAGCTCTGCCGAGTGATTATCACGTAGGAATGTGGCCCGTCGTTACCGGATCACCTACTTTTTCCAGAAAAGCCAGCAAACATTTATGTGAAATACCTTAATTTTTTAATACTTTGAAGGATGAGCACAAAATTTGGCCCATGGACCACCAGTTTGCTACCTGTCTCTATTTATTTCACTCCTTTGAAAGACTTGGAATTCTGGTCCCAGTTTGAACACTGACGAGACATGTGATATTGGAGACCCACTTCTCTCTTCTCACGCAGCCCCTTCATCCACAAAACCAGGGTGGACTGTTGTCTATCTCACGTGAATGTTGGGGGCAGCGGTTTAATACATTCTTCTTGGACCCAAGCTCAGCTGTTCATTTAAATCATTTTCATTACAGGGCCCATGAAATTAGCCTTATCATCAAACACCCTTTTCCCAGAGTACTATGGGTTTCTAAAAATACAATTTGCAATGGAATATAAATAAAGCCGTAAAACCTGACGCAGTTTAAATTAACTATTATCATTTCATGTGGTGGATTCTGCTGCTTTGCTGCAGGGATCTCGGACAGGGCTCTGAGCTTGGCGGCTCAGGGATCTTCGGGTTCAGTGTGCTCAGCTGTGTGAGCCGTCTGGGGTATCCCGGTTCTCACCCCGTTCTCTCTACTCACATCACTGCAATTCTCTTCACAGGGAGGCCATGGCAGCATTTGGTCCTCGCATGTCACCAACACATGCTTGAGATGTATTGTTGGCCTTTGGACTGCGAAGCCCCTTGGAGTCAACACATTCTACACCCTGAAGAAAACACAGGCACTGGAATCCCTCAGCTGTGTCCCACTCTATGCTGGTCACCCCAGTGACGCAGAGCAAGCTCCCGTCTTAATTTACGTTATGTTAATCTCAGGCTAATCATCAACAAAATGAAAACTCAAAATTTACGATCCTGGTAGACATTCTAGGACCCTCAAAAGATGAGAGCAGGTGCCCTGGGGTCCACAGACCCCTGTTTAAGGGACAGCAGGGTTGGGGAGCAAAGCAGAGCCTCAGCATATGGACTGGCCCAAGCCTGTATTGCTGCTCTGCCAGGCACCATCTGGGTCAGCCTGAGCAAGTCACCCCACTGTTGAGCCTCAGTCCCCTCGTTTGTAAAGTGGAGGTAGCAATAGTACCGACCTTACAGAGCTCTTTTTAAGACCAGGCCTAATGTTGTGAAGAGTGTTGGACCCAAACCATGGCAGCCTCTGTTATTGTGGTGAAGGTCAAATGCAGTGACAAAGGTGGAAGTGTTCTGCAAACTAAATGGTTGTTGAGATGTTAGTGCTCTCTAATTCTATCAAGATGCTGGCTGGGAACTAAGATGAGCTGAAGGCATTATCTCCTTCTGGAGATTCTCCTTGTGAAAGGAGGCAGAAGGGGAAGCTGAAATGGTACAGCTTGGTGGGAAAATTCTGGTGTGGGTTGTGGTAGGGCTGTTTTCGGCTTGGCTACCGGGGCCCAGGTAAGCGGACTATGCCAGCAAGTTGGCCCAGGAGATGGAGACATCCTTAGGCTATCGTTTGGTTTCCAGAGAGGGGAGGCACATTTGATGAGGAGCTCCTCCTTTCTGAAGGACGTGGAAGCATTTGCCACCATGGGTTCTGAGCTCTTTGCACACCGAGCAGAGGAGAATGTCCCTTCTCTAGTCCTTCATTTGTGGTAAGTGTTTCTTGCATACAAGCTGAGTCCTAAATAATTTACATCCCCCCCTTAAATGATCCCCACTGCCAACTGCCCCTTCATTCTGGGAGTGGCTTTCTGGAAAGATCAAAGTGCTGGCGAAATCTCAAGTGACTTGATGGTGGTGACTTTTTCCTTGTTTAAGTGTTCATAAATGCCAGCCCACTGTGTCACTTCACCCTTCCTCCTGGCACACAGTATCTGAGGCCCCCCCGGTCTCGGTCTTGGGGAACTTCCCTATGTCCTGGTGCAGGTGAGCGGCTGCATGCATGTTAGGCCACCTGCCCTGCCCTGGCCTGGATCCTTTCTGAAATGTGGGCTTTAACAAGGACACCTCTGGCCTCTGACCTCAGGCATCATGTGGACAGCACTGGGTTCAGTAAGTGGTGCTTTCCAGGCTGGACGAAGCATGAGTGAAGGGACAGCACTTTGTACCTTCACTGGGCTCTGTGGCATCTTCAGGTTTGACCCAACCCAGAGAAAGAATTTAGCCAACTGCCGGCAAAGTGGCCTACATCGGACACCCAGCTATTAAATGAAGGTCAGCTCTTTTGTCACTTAACAAAGAGAAAACGTGGTGGTAAAACTGCATTCCTGCAAGCAACTCCAACCTGTTCTCTGTGATGATGGCAAAATGGAGGTCATGAGAAAGAGAATTTCAATGGCTTGTAAATTGCTACAAATGGTGATTCTGAAATGTCACCTTATAAATTTTACTGACACAACACAAAGTGCCAAGGAGGGTAACAGTCTGCAAACACAGCTGGTTAGGCTCACCTTCCATTATGTTTCTTTGTCGGTTGTCAACAGATTGTACCATGTGTATTCATTTGTTTCTTTGGGGTACATACCCAGAAGTGGGATTGCTGGATTGTAAGGTGATTCTGTCTGTGTCAGTAAGGGCTGCTATAACAAAGCACCACAGATTAGGCAGTCCATAAACAACAGAAATGTGTTTCTCACAGTCTGGAGGCTGGGAAGTCCTGGATCACGGTGCCAGCATGCACAGATTCTGGTGCGAGCCTTCTCTTGGGCTGGAGACTGCCTACTTCTCGCCGTGTGCTTATATGTCGGAAGGGGTGAGTGTTCTCTCTGGGACCTCTTTTATAAGGGAATGATTCCTACTCATGAGGGCTCTACCCTCATGACCCTGTCACCTCCCAATGGTCTCATCTCCTAGTACCATCACATGGGGGATAAGGATTTCAACATATGAATTTGGGGTGGGGGGGAGGTGGAGGGGAAGGATGCACACAAATATTGAGACCATAGCAAATTATATGTTTACTTTTTTGAGGAGCTGCCATACTGTTTTCCACAGTGGCTGCACCATTTTATATTCTCACTGGCAATGCACAAAGATTCCAATTTCTTTATACCCTCACCAATACCTGTTATTTTCCATTTTTTAAAAAAATCATTATTAATTTATTTTATTTTATAATAGCCATTCTAATGGGTGTGAAGTGGTGTCTCATAGTTTTGATTTGCATTTTTCTAAGAACTAGTGATGTTCAGCATCTGTTCACGTGCTTTTTGGCTGTTTGTCTCCAGCTTCCTTATGGTTAGTGTTTGCATGGTATATATTTTTCCATCCTTTGCTTTAAATCTATTTGTGTCTTTATATGTGGAGTGGGTTTCTTGTATGCAGCACAAAGTTGTGTCTTCCTTTTTAACCAGAGCTGAGCAGGTTTGTCTTCTAATTGAATTATATAGGCCAGTATTATTGATACAAGTAGTTGTGTTTAAATCTACTGTCTTGCTGGGGTTTTTTTCCTCCTATTTGTTAAATCCATGCTTTGTTCTTTTTTTTTTCTTTTCCTGTCTTCTTCTGAATTAGTTGATTCTTTTAATATGTATGTAATTCCATTTTATCTCCATATTGGCTTATTAGACTTGTCTGTTGTATTATTTTCTTAAGTGGTTGCTCTAGCGTTTACAATATTTATCTTTAACTTACCCTAATTTACCTTCAAATAGCATTCTATCACTTTGCGTTGTGTTAGAACCTTACAACAGTGTGCTCAGGCTCACCTCATCCTGTCATTTGAGGTGTTGCTTTACTTGCAGTGTGTTATAAACCACCTCTATGCTGTTATTAATTTTGTTCTAAACTGCTCTCTTTTAAAGGGGTTAACACATGAGAACAATGTCTTTTATATTCATCCCCACATTTACCACCTCCTGTGTTCTTCATTCCAAATTCCCATCTGATATGACTTTCCCTTTTCCTGAAAAATTTTTCCTGAAGATTATTTCACACTGAGCAGTTATGCAGGTGACGTTTGTAGGAGGAATTCTTTAATTTATATCCATTTTAAAAAGTATTTTCTCTGAGTGTCATATTCTAGGTTAAGAATTTTTTCTCTCCCTCCACCCTCTTGGTATATGAACGCATGGTTCCTTCGTATACCATGGTTCCTTCGTATACCATGGTTAATTCATATACCATGGTTCCTTCGTATACCATGGTTCTTTCATATACCATGGTTCCTTCGTATACCATGGTTCTTTCATATACCATGGTTCATTCATATACCATGGTTGCTTCGTATACCATGGTTCATTTCATATACCTACGCATGGCTTGCATAATTTCTGATGAGAAGTAACACATTTCTCTTTCTTTCTTTGTGTGCAAAGTCTGTAATACTCTGTATGTAATGTTTTTGCTGCTTTAAGAATTTTATCTTTACTGTTAGTTTTCAGCAATATGGGAATGATGTTTTTCTCTGTTTATTCTGTTTGGTGTTCTCTTAAGTTCTTGGATTTGTAGGTTTTCAACCTGGGAAATAGTTGCCCATTATTTCTTCAAATATATTATTATGTTGCTTCTACCCACTGCACTGCCATCGTAGACCTTCTGGAAGCCCATTCATGTTAATGTGAGACCACTTGATATTGCTACATGTTGTCGAATATTTACAAAGGAATTGTACTATATTTTATTGACGTTCTAACATCTAAGGTGAGAACGTATATTCTCTCCCTCTTACCCTATCAAATCCAGAAACACACTGCCTTATGTTTTTCATTTTTTAAGATTTTTTTCCTCTGGGAAAGGAATTCTCAGTTGACAGCTTTTTTTTTTTTTTTTTTTGTCTTTTGTCTTTTGTCACTTTAAAGATGCCATTCTATTGTCTTCTGGCTTGCATAGCTCTTGATGAAAAGTTTGCCGTAATTCTTGCCTTTGATACTGTCTACATAGTATTTTTTCTCTAGCTGCCTTCGAGATTTTCTTTGTCTTTAGTTTTGAACAGTTTCAACATGACATGCATAAGCATTTTTAGGGAGTTGGGTGAGAGGGGTATTTATCTTGCTTGCAGTTCTTTGAGATTTTTAGACAAGTGGTAGATGTTTTTTTTTTTACCATTTTTGAGAAATTCTCATCCATCATCTTTTCTATTCTACTCTATCTGCTCTCTCTTTTCCTTCTGAGATTCTAGTTACATATAGGTTCATCCAGGCAAAACTGGACAAGGGTATCTTAGGAAGGAATCCGGGAGAGGAGCTAAAATATTTCTAAAGTCTTCTAAAATATTCTACCACATTTATAGAGAAAGAGGAGCAGGGAACATCTAGGTGACCATGTAAAATGGGACCTTCATTGTCAAAGAAATAATCTTTTTGGAAATGGGGAAGCTCCTTGACTTCGTGGCTGGAATCCACCTATTTTTTCCACTGACTTTAAAATCAGACCTACTGTGTCAGCATTTGTACCAAGCTACTAATAAGATGAAGAGAATAAATGCTCAAGTCATCTATGGTGGTCTTCTTTTATATGATCATGTGGTTTTCACAATTTAATTATGTCTTAGAGAAAATTCCATATTAGTTCATATAGAATCACCTCCTTATTTTTCAAAGCTGCATTGAAATATGCTATTAAATGGATGTCAGCTAATTTATTTCATCTTTACCCTACTAGTGGACATTTGGAATTTATTGAACTTACTGTTCTTATGACAAATGTCTCATTTAATATTATTGAGCCTGTGTATTTTGTATCTTTTTTTAAAGGAATTTTTTTAAGTAGTCTCTATACCCAACATGGGGCTCAAACTTACAACCCTGAGATCAAGAGTCACATGCTCTACCGACTGAGCCAGGCAGGCAACCCTGTGTTTTGTATCTTAGGCAAGAATAGTTGGGAGCTTTTGTTGTTCTTGTTTTAATTTTACTTTTTTCAGACCTCAGTTGTACCTAATTGAGTCTACCATACTCCATAATTTACGGCCAGAGTGATTATTACCCACATAAAACCTCTCTTTAGCCTTTTTTTTTTTTTTTTGTCTTATTGCTGTTTTTCACTTTCCTCCTTCCTCATTGCCGTTACTCTCACCCCGGGCACCCACCCTCTATCCATCCTTCACTGTTCACTTACATCATATACATATCTGCAAAGATGTGATGTTGTCTGGTGTATTATTATATTTATATTCATTCAATTATGCTTCAAATTCATGCTTTTTCTTATTTTTATGCACAGTATGTTTTTGACAGCATTCCATGTTGCTCTATGTAAATCCAGCTCATCTATTCTGACAACTCCATAGAATTCAAACCTATGTAAAACAGCTATATAGGAAAACTCACAGCAGCAGAAAAGCTGGATCAAAGAATATACACTATTTCAATCTAGATAGATTGTGCTAAGATATTTTCAACACGGTTGTACTAATTTTCAATCACAACCACAGAGTAGGGGTTTCTGTCTCCCGACATTCTTTCCAGAAATAAGAATTATTGAATGTTTTAGCATTTACCAGTGTGCTGCATGAAAATGACATTTTCTTGTCTTTTAAACTTGCATTCACTTAACTATCAGTCTACGTGAGCATATTTTCCCTTACTTGCCAGTCACTTGTATTTCTTTTTTATCATACATTTCTGGTTCCACTATATAGCTTTCCGATGTCCTCAGCTTGACAGTATTTTTGGAATTTCAAACTGGCAATGTGGGTGCTGATGGAAGTTGAGGTCATCAGTGACTATCGGTCGGTATCAGTGACTTATGTATCTTTAAAAAAGTCTGCAATGGTATTGAGCAAATTAAAAGCTTATGTGCATCACAGTTCCTGGGGCCAATAAAATAGTTGTTTGGATGTCTGCGTTGTAGAGTTGTAGACTGTGGGCGTGAAATCAAGTTAACCAAAATATTTGACCAAGAGTCATGGAGGGGCCACTTTAGTTTAACTGTGATGTGGGTTGGCAGCTTGGCCATGCCCACTTCCTGTTCATCAGGCACATTTAACTTCTCTTGGATCTTTGTGGAGAATTAGACATGTCCTGACATATCTAGTACATTAGAAGGATTTCTCTGAGCTTCTCCACTCCCTCTCTCCTGCCAGACTTCTCCTCATTATTGGAGACAGAATATCTTCCCTGCAGAACAGGCCTCAGGCCTCCTTCTCCTTTGTCAGTTCCTGTCGATTGGTCCTAATGCTCCATTAGGGCTCCACCTCCTTCCCTGACAACTTGGCATCGCCTAATATGACATCTTCAAGAGTCCTTAAGACAGGCGAGGGAGGTGAAAGAGAGGGGACTGTGCAGGCGGAGGAGTGAGGAAGGGCAGCCAGTCAGCATCACACAGCATCTGTCATGAAGTGTCTGAATTAGACCCTGGCCCTTGATGGTTCCATCAGCCTCTTGGCAGGGCTGCCTCTAGCTTCACATTGTTGCCAAACAGCCCGGGTCACTGGAGCCAGCACGGTGCCTTCTCAACCATGGTGACCACTGGTAGCACAAAAGGTAAGCTGTGCCATCTAACGGACACTTCTGGTGGAGGGCCCTTTGCTCTGCTGGGTACCTGGATGGGTTTGGGTACGCATGTTTGGGGTGGAGGTGGGAATCCTGCAGGGACAGAAAAGGTCATGAATCTGGGGCCTTCTCAGGGGAAGACAGAGAAAGACATACTTGGTGGGGCCATGGCCAGAAAGGAGCTTTGTAGAAGAGAATGTGTAAGAGGGATTTGAAGTTGGCAGTAGTTACCAGGTAAAGTGAATTCCCTTCTCCCATTCTCTGCTAAATCCACAGTAAAGTGACAGACTCATGAATATGTGTGTCCAGAGGCTGTGGGAGGAATAATAATGATGGTACACACACACACACACACACACACACACACTTAGATACACACACACACATACTTAGATACACACATACGCACACACACACATATTGGGGCACGTAATACGTGTCAGGAACCATGCATTTCATGAATAATCTCATTTAGTCTACACAACATTCACATAAGCTATTTTTATCCTCAATTTGCTTCGCAGTCATACTTCTATATTATGATACAGTATTATTATTTTTACAGTGGCTCCAATAAATTACTCTATTTTTTCTCTATTTCAGCCAGGAATTAAGTGTTTTGCAAAGAACAGTCAATGCTCAATTATCTAACAAGAGGTGGTTTCCCAGTAGGTTAAAGGAAGTGTCCTGGCAAACAAAAGCAGGAGACTAAGTTGGGTCTCATGGGAAGTGATTCCTTCGGCCACACCTTCCTTCCTCCCCATCCTGGGGCTGTATGGCTTCTCTGCTGTTCTGTTCTCTTCTCCAGCCTTCCTCTGAAAATAGGTTTCCAACGGCTACCTTTTCAGCTCGAAAGTTGTTAAAAACAGATCTCACATCCCACCTGTGGGCTTATCAGTGTCTCCCTGGACATTTTGTCTCCTAGTTGTTGTCCTCATGGGAAAGAATCTGACTGGCTCATCAAGGCTCAGGTGGCTACATTTCATCCAATCATCTGTGGCGAGAAGGGGGAGCCCTTGGGATGGCACAGTTCCAGTAGGAACTGAGTGGACGCTGTCCTATCGCTTCGCCAGTGCCTCTTTGACAGAAGAGGGGATGCAGGTTCAGAAATGGAAATGCTTTGACTTAGAAAAGTAATAACGAAATAACCAATCAAGGACTCTCACAGTGGGACCCATAAGGAAGCTTGGACGGAGGATGCTTTATGTTTATGATCCGGCTACACTTTTAGGAGACTGACCTTGGATGTTATTTCCTTAGAAATAAAGAACCCTTACGTTTCATATTGAGAAGATGGCTCTTTGACTTACAAATAACGGAATGCATCTCAAAATGGCCTACACCTCATGTTCACATAACTAAAAGGCTCAGGCGTCCTCCAGTGCAGCCAAACTCAGAGCCTTCAAACCATGTCATCCAAACTCAGTCTCAATCATCTGGTGGCGGCTCTGTTTCCTTTACTGTTTTCTGCACATCATGTGTTCTTTCATGACCCTCTGCCTTCTGTCTAGATTCACTTTCCCCTTCTGGCTGGCAAACTCCTAGTCACACTTCAAAGCCCAAGTCAAACACTGCCACCACTCCATGTATTTTACTGGCTGGCTGTGTGTCTCCATGCAAAGTTAATTGCTCTTTTTTCAGGGTCCCCCAAACCATTTATTCATATTCTATTATAACAGTCGCTGTTTATTAGGATTTATGTGTGTGCGTTTCATAATGAATGTGAGAGATGGTAAGGCTCTCCAAATCAGCGCTTCTCTTTATCTTGGCCTCATGGTTTAATCACATTTCCAGTCCCCTTTAAGTTTGGCAGGGCCCTGTTCAGGCTCAGCACCCCCAAACATCCTGCACAATCCTTTACACTGTCCCCTTCTCCTCATCTGTGGCCAGGTGTAAAGGATTTGGGCAAGGGCTCCAAGGCCTTAGAAGGCGGTGACACCACTGTATGGAAGTATACTGAATCCCTGAATGACTGCATGGAGCGGAACATCCCCAGCTCTCAGCCCACACTGAAGCATACTGTGAGTCAGAAAGAAAGCTGCATTGCATCATAATACCCTTTTGATTATTATCTCTGATTGCTTAAGAAGCCATTTCAAAACTTAGTGGCTTAAGATAACAACCGTTTTTAATTGCACACAATTCTGCACTTGGGCTGGACTTAGCTGGGTAGTTTTCTCGGCTGGTCTTGCCGCTGGTGACTCATGCATTCGGCACATTCAGCTGGGGGCTGGCTGGGGGCTGTGTTCAGTTAGGACGCCAGGATGCAGAGCTTCCCTCTTTTTCCATGTAGTAGCCGGACCTCACCCTCTGCACATGACCCCTCCAGTGGTCCTTCACTCGTCTCTCCAACAGCAAAACCAGACTCCTGCTATGGAGCTTATGGCTCCCAAGAGTCTGAAAGCAGAACCTGCCCGGTCTTCCTAAGGCTTAGGCTTGGAAAGGGCCCAGCATCACTTCCACTGCATTCTATAGATAGGGCAAGTCACAGGGCTGCACTACGGAGAGGTGTGTCTTATTGAGGGCCACTGATAGGACAGGTTCCACAGCCGCTACCTGGTTCCAGCAACCACCTCTGCTCAAAGATCAATGCCAACAGGTCAGTGTTTCCCCAAATCCGTCAGTCTCTTACTGCCTTCACATTTTTGTATTTCCTGCGTACCATCTTTAATATTATTTACTTAACGTTTCTTTAAATCGGTTAACTTTAAAATACAGGCAAATTCATTGAAAAATAAAATTTTGTCTTACTGCTTTATATTCCGGGCTGAAAGTGCAATTATATTTTTCTTCAATTCTTATTAAATAAGTACATAACCATTAAAAAAGTTTCATCAACATATCCTCTAAAGTCACCTCGACATTATCCGGGGTGGGTCAAGCCCTAGTGTAGAGTTACGGAGAAGCTCAGTGAATTGGGTTGAGTTGACTTTTATGGAGTTTAAATCTGATTCTCCTTAATTTATGCCCCATAGCATAAATATGCTCCGCCTCAACCCTGCCTAACTGCCCTTTGATATTTGAAGGATTCTCGGGGACGTTTTCTAGTGCCTGAATATTCCAATTACTTCGACACATCCTGTTTCCTTGAAGCAGCGCAGCAATGAGTGAAAAACACCCCAGCAAAGTGCATGAACCACCTCAAGCTACAAGATTGCCCTGAAACTCCCTTCCACGTGTGCCCGTTGGCCTGCCTGGCTGCCTGGGAGCAAAGCTGCACATGGAAGGACGTGGGTCTTTTCTCGTATTGATGGCAGCGGGTGTGTTCATCTCAAGCTTGGCTCTGCTTCCATGACCTTCCCTCTCCTTGTCCCATGTCCCCCTGTGTCACAAGGGCTCAGAGACACCACAGCCCCAAAATCCACATCCCTGCAGAGGTCTGCTTCCAAATTCTTCCCACTCTGTGGAGCTGCTCAGACCCCTTCAGCCCTTTGTTCGCTGGTCTCCAGTTCTTCCCGCACGCTCACCCCCCTCTCGTTCTTTTTCCACCTCTGAGACAATACCTCTCCTGAGTGTTCAGGGTAAATCTGGAACTCAAAGTATACTTAACCTATAGTTTTCTTGTGGATGGAGTGGCCTATACCTCTGCTCTCGTAAGGCTGCAGTAATGGGAATGGCTCCATTGGAATGTTCTAGAAAGGAAACCCCTGAACACTAAGGAGTTGGGATATTTTATAAGTTGGAGGGCATCACTGAACAGTTACCGATTTGCCCGTGTTTCTGATTCCAAAGAAAACTTACTTTGATTTCTAAACCCCAACTCAGGGACCCTGGAAGTCTGGCTGGGAAAAGTGTCAAGAAAAATCCCCACACAGAGGACCTCATTCTTGGGGTCTTGTGGTCATGCTCTGTGAAGCAACTGACACCCAAATAAGAGGGCCTCATTCTTTAAGGGGTGCCACTTTTTAGGTATTCCCCCCCGGGCCCTTGGGACCAGAACTCAGCTGTCAGCTGGTCCTACCGACAGCACGGACCAGCCGAGCCTGAGAATCTGCCTTCTAAGACTCACCATAGGTGCTCCTGGGGGCGGTGTTCTCGGGCCAGGTTTGGAGCAATTAGATTTTAATTTCTGGCTTGTCGATGGAGGCTCAAAACTTCCACCAACAGGAAGTAGGCATTCTGTTCCCCAGCAAGTCTTACTCCTACTCACACCTACTGTGTGGTGGGCTGTGGACTAGAGACCGGAATACAGAAACAAAGTGAGGCAAGGGGCAAGCTCTCAGCTGGTAGTGAAGCCTGACCTGCAGGGGCCCCACCTGGAAGGATGGGACAGGGTGGGTCTGTGGGCTGCTTGTGCCCTCTTGTGGTCACACTCAGGAACTACAGGCACATCCCTTGATCCTTGGTTGACTTGAAGAATCCTTAATGACCACTAGGGCCACTTGCAACTGGTAGGAAATAGATTTTGATCAGCGCCACCTCTTAATGCAGGCAACTGGGTGATGTGGAAAGCTCAGGAACCCTCGAGTCAAAGAGACCTGGGTTCAAACTTTCTCGAATCACTGTCTGTCCTTGTACACACCATTTAACTTAGTTCTGAGTCCCATTTTTCTGATTTGCAAAATGGGCATAATGGAAGGGGACCATTCCACTCCTGGGAGATCTTGAACTCATTCTGTACTCTCCTTCCTTGATTCTGTGTTTTTGGTATCCCTCCCAACCCCCATTCACCAGGACCCATCTTTGTCCTGGGAGACAGAGAACAACCCTCCCCAGATGTGGCTGAGAAGACTGAGTGACCTCCGCAAAGGCAATGGCCACTGTCCCTTCAAACAGAAGCTATCCCCTGTGCAGCCCTGACCTGGCCCCCGTGAGGCCCCCTGACCTTGGGGGGGGGCCGGTCCCTGCAGCCCCCTCGGCTGCCATCCTCACAGCCCCCCCGCCACGCCCCCCACCTTCTTCCGGCCCCTGCAGTGTCTTCTGCAGTCTGGGGAGCTGGGAAGTTGGATTTCCAAGTGTGCATCATCCCCATTGTTCTGCTCTGTACTTGTCACTGGCTTTTGAACTTAAAAGACATAAGTGTGGGATTTGGTTCTCTGATCCCACTGTGACGTCCTGTCCCCAAGGCAGTGGGTGCCTCCCGTGGAGCGGGGCTGAGCGGGAAGCAGAGCCCTCGGGGTACAGGCAAGAACCAGCAGGAGTGCGGAGTGAAGGGAAAGCCCAGGAGCTGGTGTGTGCAATCTCAGGGCGCACGGGCTGGTAAGGGGGATCTTGCGGGGCGGGGGGCAGCGAGACTTCGCAAGGAGAGTGGCTGGAGCAGGATTGGCACTCTATTCCCTCTTTCTTAAAAATAGCTCCTTGGACACACAATTTATTTTTTTACTTCAGATGGAAGTTTCCTTTGTTGTTTTTCTCTTTCAAAAAATGCAGAGAAACATGGCAGACAACAGAGGCTCTTAGCAAACAGTTAGGGCCAGGCATCTTCCAGGGGTAGAGGAACCTGGGCGACTCTGTGGCCGTGCACCCCGGAGCTCCCACTCAACACGGGCAGCAGACACACCCACCGGTGCAGGCACGAACCGTCGGTGTTGGCAGGTGCTGAGGGCTGACAGGACGGGCTGAGCCCTGGGCGTCCAGGGCGGGGGTGGTGCAGCTCTGGGCCCAGAGCGTCTTCGCCATCCCAGAGCCCAGCGGTCCAGTGTGACCGCTAGGGATGGGGCGGTGGCCACGGTGGTTTAGGCTCCCGTCAGCCTCAGCCACCTAGCAGGAAACTGGCTATGGGCAAGGTGTTCTGCAAAGTCCCAGCACGGGGAGGTCCCAGCAGTGGTACCGGTCTCCCACCACGCTTGTCGTCTTGGCTGTGGAAGAGGTCAAGGGCACTGGAAATGCATGAGGAGCAAGTGTGGCATCCCTGCATCCAGCGTCAGCCCAGCCGGTGCAGGGTGCAGAGGTGCAGCGGGCTGCCCCGTGCGTGTTCCCAGTGGAGCAGTCTGAGCGCCCCGCGCTCCTTCCACAGCAGGGCCTTGGCACCTGCCGCTCCTCTGCCTGGAATTCCCTGGCCTGCGTTTTCCATGGCTGGCTTCTTTGCATCCTGTGGCTCTTAGCCCAGATGTCACCTCCCCAGAGAGAATCGAGTCACAGCCAACCCTGCCGCCCCATCTGCTCCATTCCCTATTTTATTTCCCTTAGTTCTATTTGAGAGCTGAGTGTTCGTCTCTATCACCCTGCCCTTGGAACTGTGTTGGCTCCTTAGACACAGTATTTGTCCTGGTTGCCTCTGTCCTAGGCCCACAGGACCTCTTCTGACCTACGCCAGCCCACAACACAAATGTGTTGAACTCATGAATATCTTCACCCTTAAAATCCCAGGTTACCTCAGATTTCTATTCCTTCCATAATCTCCTCCTCTTTGGGTTCCTTAAAAAAGAAAATATAGCTATATAACAGCAAAAAAGAAAAATCTGAGTAAATAATTCTCCCACTGACAACATTTTTCATGGACTGGTCACCTCTTCTTCCAGCCCCTGGCCCAGAGGAAGGGGTCAGAATGGCGAACGCTATTATGTTTCAGATGCCTTGCTTTTGTTTTCCTAATTATAAAACTTAAGTGTGTTCTTGAGTAGAAATCATGCAAAATCCCAGAAAGAACAAAGAAAGAGACAGAAATTTCCTTCAATCCCCAAAACAAAGAGAAAAGCACCACCTAGTTTTTGTATTCAATGTGCACGCATATTTTAAAAAATACGACTTTGACTACATATCCCATATAGGGCGGTAGTTTCTGAATTTTACTTAACATGACTTCAATGAACATTTGCCTGCGTCATTGCAAAGTTGTTTCAGGAAATGTTTTTAATTGTTGCACAATAGTTCATTCTCTCCCATTACGGTTTTACTCTAATTTCAGGTGGTTTCCCTCTTTTCTCATGTTTAAAAATAATGCTTTGAGGAGCATCGTTGGGTCTGAGATGTTGTCCCTACTTGAGATTCTTTCTATTATGGACTGAAGGTCTGTGTCTCCCCAAAATTCACATGTTGGAATCCAACGTGCGGGGGCCTTTGGGAGGTAATTGCGATTAGGTGAGGTCGTGAGGGTGGGCTCTTCATGAATGGGATGTGTGCCCTTATGAAAGACAGGAAAGAATCTTCTTCTTCTTCTGGTTCTTCTCTCTGTTCTCCACTACGTCAGGACATGATGGAAAGACAGCTGTCTGCAAACAGAAGAAGAAGGTCCTCACCCATCATCACTTCCACCGGCACCTTCGTCTTCGACTTCCCAGCCTCCAGAAACGTGGGAAGTAAATGTTGTATAAGCCACCCCCGTCCCCCGTCCCCGTCTATGGCAATTTGTTCTAGCAACCCAAACAGACCAAGATATTCCCCTTCGCTACATTTGTAGCAGTCCATAATGTTGAGAGAATAGGAACATTTTTCAGGCTCTAGATCCATACTGTTCTCCAGAAAAATTGTGCCGTATTATATGTCCATCTGCAGCATCTGTGTTCTAGCCAATTAGTTATTTGTATGCAAACTTCTTCAAGGTCTCTATGTGCATTTCAGGAAGTCCACAGACCTCACATAAAGAAGGCTGCATTATGGAAACAACAGTAATGGATAAGATTAAAATAAAACAAAATGACATAGCTGGTTCAAATAGAAGAAAACATCTCCATGGACGAGAAATGGAAGAGAAAGTCCAAATGGTGGGTGATGTTGGAAGAGGTATCGGCCATGTAGAAGAAGAAATGGCTGAGAGTTCAAGTTCTGTGAGAGGAAGTGACTGAAGCTGTCCCACAAGGCAGGTGCAAGGTCAGGCTCTTTGCTTGAAGCCAGAGGCCTGGAGGCGTCCCTGTGCCCTTGAAAAGGAGTTTCAAGGTGTGCCATGATGCTGTGCTCTCTTCCTGGAATTCAAGAGGGGCCTCTTTACCTCCTGCTGGACAATCTCTCGTGACTCCTGTCCCCATTAGAGTCAATGCTTCCTTATCATAAACTACCCCTTTCAAATGCCCGTGGGTTTCCTGTCTCCAGATTGGACCTTCTTTATAACTTGTGTGTAGAAAGCAGAGAATATTAATTTGCAGATTATTTCTACTTTGCATTTTAATAGGTTTACAAAAAAAGGGCATCTGGGCTGGAAAACAGTTCATCCCCCACATTTCATTCCTGATTAAAATGATTTAAAATCTAATATGAATGACTTCAAATAAGCAAACCGAGCAAGTGCAAGAAACAGCAGAAAATGAAATGTAGATACGGAGGTAAGACAAATAGGACCTGAAACATTTGGGTCTGACAAATGAGAAATCAAAGAACGGGGCTGCTTGCTTTAGAGTTGCTTGGCAAGCAAATTAAAAAGGCAAAGAACCGCACAAGGATCTGTGGATTCTTAGAGAAATACAAGTGGTGTCTCAAGAGGTTCTTTCATCTGGAGATCTCAGAGTACTTAGCAAATTCTTTTACCTCTTGCGGAGAAAGGAAAGAGCTCCAGGCCAGCCCTGAGGAACTGCAGGGAATCCGTGGTGGGGCTGAGGCTGACATTTAGACAGGCAAGAAAGGGCGTGCTGTCACTAAAACGATGCGCCAACCGCTTGTTCGTGTGATGTGCTCATTTATTCCACATAATAGAGTGCAAAAGACCTGTCCTGACCTTGGGTGTTGGGGAGCCACCCCTACTGGTTCTGGCACCTTCTATCTCAGCTGTAAAATAGGCATCCCAATACCCATTAAATCTGATGTTGTTAGTCCTCATTTTATAGATGAGCAGAACAAGTCTCCGAGAAGTTAAGGGTCCTGCTCAAGGTCATTGAGGTAGGAAGTGGTACTGGGAACCAAACCCTGGCCTCTCTGACTCAGTCCCATATGCTTCCCTGACTCCTCAGTCCCGTGTCCCTGCCTCATTCCTCTCCATCCTCATAAGCCAGCACAGAGATGGCACAGAGGACCCACTATGGAATGTTGTAAAGATGGAAGGAGATGGCTATGTCGGGGATCCGCAGGGTCAACACTCCGCAGCTCGCTAGCCTGGCAAAGAAATCAGGGCCAGCCTATTTTCATAGTTGTTTTTTTTTTTTAATGCTGAACGTGCCCATACAATCAATGATTTGGGCTCTAAGTTGACATGCTTAGCATTTACACTTAAAATTACCGCTCGGTACTAAGAGACACTCTGTACATAAGTCCTTAAAGTCCACCCCCAAATTATTGTCCCACATTAATCATTGGTAACTTAAAAGATGATCATTTTCTAAATTCCGCTGATTTTTCTAAAACAAGACATCTCGATTTTCATAAGCGCCTTCCAGGAAGACGTGATAACTGTAAGAATTAAGAACCCAAGGTGCAAACGAGTCCAGGGGAAGTGGAGCGGCAGGAGGGGCTCCCGCAAAGCAGGGTGCCCTTGTTCCATGGACAGGCTCGAGTTCAGTGGTGAACATCTCTTCCCGTGAAGAATACAAGTCTGGCCACTAGGTGGCGAAGTTGTAAAGCCAAAAGACCCAAGGCAGACAGACTCAAGAGCCACAATCTCCAGAGTCAGTCTGAGATCACCCTTAAGCTCACTTTTTGACAGCTTTGAAGTTTGGAGGCAAAAGAAACTTCTTTCCCTTCTAAATAAATTCTTTTGCAACCAAGAGCTCATTGTTCAATGCAAATCTGGCATTTTCCTCCCCTGCATAAACTCCTTTGGTCTCCATCCATCTATCCACTAATCTCCATCCACCCGTCCATCCACCCATCCTTCCATCCATCCATCCATCCATCTATCTGTCCTTCCATATACCCACTAAATGTGTATCAACACCCGTGTGTACCAGACTCTGAGCTCAGGACTGGGGATAAAAGCAGTGAACAGACAGACCCAGAATTCCCTCTCAATGCACTTACATCCTAATGGGGAAAGAGAGTCATCAAAGCAATAATCAGACAAATAAGTAGACAGTCACAAGCTGGGCTATGGTGGTCTGGGAAAGCTTCACATCACCCTCAGGGACATGACTCCTGATGAGTGCACTAAGTGAAGTGGGATGTGGGCGGGGGTGGGGGTAGGAGGCTCCCAGGCAGAAAGAAGACAATATACAAGGTCCTGAAGATGAAAGGAGTATGGTGAGTTCAAAGCAGGCCTGCAGCTGGGGAAGAGCTGTGGGAGAGCAGGACAGAGACGGAGGCAGGGGCCGGGTCATGCAGAGGCGTGTTATTATGATGAGGGTTTTCTTCTCTGTGCAGTGGGAGATCTTGGGACTGTGTCCATCCTCTGAACCTGCCACACGGCCTCGCCTCCTGCATGAACCTCACAGTGTGGCCATGTTGAACTTCCCATCAGGTGTTTCCCTGACTCGGGCCTTTGTATGTGCTCTTTTTCTTCCTTGGGTCTCTTTACTTCTCGTCCCTGGGGGCATGCACTTGAACTCACCTTTCAGCTCATCACTCAGATTCTATGCAGACTCACTCCTCAACCTGGTGGTGGGAGGAAGGCCGGGCTCACAAACCCCACACTGGCTGCGGACTGGAGCTCAAGGATGGAGTCCTCACTTGAGAGAGCAGCGAACTGGGACGGAGTGGGACAGGCAGGGGCGGAACGGGGTGTGAAGGGTGAATTTTGAGTCCGGCAGAGGAAGTGTGCTCAGGAAGAGGATCACTGAGCACCTGTCTAGAATGGGCCCTCGCGACTCTGGTTGTTTTGCCTGTAGTGCCAGGAGAGGCGCGTGCGGGGGGGGGGCTACTTATCTGATGAATAAACAGAAGAAAAAGAAACTAGGATGACTATAACACAGGAAATTAAAAACACATCAAATAAGACCCCTCAAATGTGGAATCCTGTTGTCTTGATCACTTCAAGGGGTTCTGCAGTGGTATCTTTTTGAGATGAGCCTTTGTGCAGGCAGTGGAGTGTGGGTTTTCTCCCAAGCCAGGATCCATCACAGAGGTGCCTCTGGTGCACTGGGGGTGACCACAGACAGCCCCTCCATGTCTCCAGCTCTGCTCTTCTTGCTCATGGGCTGAGGATAATAATAAGCTACACGACAACTTACAGCAGAGGCTGTTACAAGGCTGAAACGGGTTTGGGGATGTGAGAGGGTTCTAGGGATGACTTTTCAAATTCAAAAATCAAAACTACACTTTCAAAAGAATTCCAGTTTGTTCCACCTTCTTTCATTTTGCTTTATTCTCCAGTAACTGAGAGGGTTCAGACTTAAGTGAAAAGTGAGGCTAGAGCTACAGTTAGGCAAGTGGATGTACGGATCGGAGGGGGGAGTTGAGGTGTGCAGATCTGGGAGGAAGGGAGGGACAGAGGGCTGGGAAGAAAGAGGAATAGATGTATTCATCCTCCGCCTTCTTCCAGAACATGTTCTGGGCACCTAGACGGGAAGGATTAGAAAGGAAGCCATGGAAGGGGAGGAAAAGCTCTATGGCACTCCCCACACTCAATGATGCTCTGTGGTGCTCCTCTGTTGTCAAAGAGGGGACAAACCTGAGCGGGGCTGAGGCACAGCGGCGAGCTCGGGCATTATCCTCAGACAGACTCAGGTTTAGTTTCCAGAGCTTTCACTGCCTAGCCGTGGGATCTTCGGCCAGAAAATTTCATCTCTGTGGAACTCCACATGGGATGACACCCACCGCACAGGGTCATGTGAAAACCGAACCAAGTCACTTGGGTAGAGTGTTTCACACAGTGCGTATCATGGTGATGACCATGGAACCCATCCTGGGTCTGGGCATCCAGTGTGTCCAATCCTGACCATGACCATGCCTATGTCTAATAAATTATGGGTGCAGCCAGAGCATCCCGGCCTCTCCCACCTGCACCAGAGGTGGGGGTAAATACTATGGCACGTGAGGTGGAAAGCTCTGAAACTCACTGCACGTGAGAATCACCTGGGGAGCTTTGAACAGACCCTGGGGCCCGAGCTGCCCAGAGCAGTGACAGCAGAATCTCTGGGGGAGCGGGGGTTGTGGGGTGAGACCCTCATCTGTTCCTTTGAAAGTTCCTCACAGGCTCCCAATGCAGAACCAAGTTGGAGAACCTGTGATCCAAAGAGCTCATCTTTTTAAAAACATTCTCCTTTCTCATCCAAAGCTGAGTGGGACCTGTCTCCAAATGAGCTGAGTTCCAGCCATCAGTCACGTGTGGTATCTGGCTTACAACATAGGGACTCCTTGGAGCTGTTTGGAAGTAGGGCAGGTAAAGCCCCAGACGCAAGGGTTAACTTATGCCATCAAGGAATGGGAAGGTGAGGAGATTCTCACAGCAAGCTTATTAAAGAGGAGACCAAATCGTATTTCCCCTGGACACTGGAAGAACCCCTCTCTCCAAAAATGGTAGGCACAATCATTTTCTGCAATTCAACCATCATTTCTGAGCATCTGCCATTATGCATCCAAGGCTATGCTCGATATTAGTGATACACAGTTGAATAAATCACAGTTAAGAAACTCTGAGGTGTGTATGGTGGGGAGTAGAGAAATGACAATGTATGAGTTAAGAATTGTAATCATGGTTATGGGAATCCAAGGAAATGCTGCCTAACTTAGTCTAAAGGGAATGGTTCCCTGAGATAGTGGTATTTCAACTGGGTTTTGAGGGATGAATAGGAGTAATCTGGAGAGACAAGATTTTTGGTCGATGCCATGCATGGGAAATAGCCAGCAGCAGCTGATTAGTGGAGAGAGAAACAAGCTGAATCTTGAAGGGTCTAGAATACCAGGCTTAATTTGGACTTTATACTATAGGGGGGGAGGAGCTCCTGAAAGACAAGACATGTGATCATTCTTTTTTTCCTGAGGTTGATACAGTTTTGCCCATGAATCAAAAGTAATCTAGGCATTAAAGCAATGGATGACGATAAAGCACTTAAAATGATTTAACCAGAGCTACGTAAAAGATACGAAGAAAATAGCATGAGGAAACATATAGTCCCATACCATTTATTTGAAGTTTGAAAACACACACACAAAATATAGGTGTGTTCTTTATAGCTACATGCTGTCTATAGTAAAAGTATAACTTCCTGCCTGGAAATGATACCCAACAATTTCTGGATGGTGGGTATCTCTAGGGAAGGAGGGAAGAGTTGAAATCAGCAAGAGATATACAAGATGCTTCAGTTATGCCCGTAACTGTTCTTCCTTGGTAAGAAGATCTGAAGCAAATGACAAAATGTTATGATGTGTTTAAACCAGGTGGTTAAAACCAGGGCATGCATTGTATTATTTTCCCTAGCTTTCTCTCCATTAAAAATATCCAGAGTAAAAATATTTTGAAAACAGAATCAGCAGTTCAATATTGTTCCCTCTGAAACCCCCATCCCCAATGAGTGTGCACTTCTTTGTGCCCATATGTTTTCCAGCATAGGCGTCTCGTGGAGACCCGGAGCCAAAAATATTCTTCACAAAGAATCTTGGGACAATTAATTTCATGGGTTTTAGAAGTCGTTTAAAGACACTCGAGATAAAGGTTTCTCCTAAGCTTTGAAATTTGCTCCCTACTTTTCCCTTTTGTTAGAAATACTTCCATGGTAACGGTCATTCTCTTCAAAGCTCAGAGTCACACTTTGCGATTGGAATGTGGGACTGAAACTGTCTTCTGCCAAAAATGGATGAAAATGAGGAAGATTTCACAGAAAGAAAAGCCTTAGTGCATGTCATTAAAATAACATCATGGCAGCTTCTATCTACCATGTGTTCACTGTGTTTCAGGACATCTAGTAGCTCATTAAGTCTTCCCCAACCCTGTGCTATTTCTACATTACAGGTGAGGAACTGAGGCTCCTGGAGGCTAGGGCACTAGCCTGATTTCATATTAGAAATAAGTGGTAGAGTCCAGGCTCAAGCCTGCTCCACCTGCTCCAAAGTGGTAACATCCTTCACCAACGTCATGGCTTGTAAGACCTTTGTCATTTAGTTAGAGTAAGGCCCTCTGAGTGACATGATGTTTTCCTACAGCTAAGAAAGACCCAATACCTGACCCTGTGCTGGGCATGCCAAGAGTCAAGTCACATCCAATACTGTATCTTTGCTTAGAGAATGCCTTGGATGGATTGGCCCGGAATGTCTGAGACAAGGATGGCACATGGATTTGGTTCTGAACTTTCCAGAGAAGTAACTTTCATATTGTTTGGGAAAACTCCCAATATTGAACATTTGGCAGCAAATTCAAATTGTTTTTGATCCCCGTTGCAAGCTGAATAGAACATATCTGAAGGCCAGGCCAGCTGCCCATTTGCAAACTCCGATTTTGGTGTTGAGGGACCCCAGAAGATTTTTAAGCAAGGAAATCCATGCTCTGTCTACTGTCAACTTCCCACAAAACACTGAAAAAAACCTGTTGACAAAGCACAGCTGAGTTTATTAGGCCTAGTGTAATAAGAGGGAAGAGCAGGACAACAGAATCTTGGTGGTGTTCCAACATGGGAAAAAGAGGAGGGGATGTTTATGGTTTTAGGGTCTGGGCTGGGTGATTTTAAAGTGGATCATGCAAAGAAGAAAAGTGGATGAGGCTGGGCAGAGTTTAAAACCCAACAGGTGTGGACTGGGCGGGGGCGTACAGTGGGGATCTTGTGGTGAGCCTTGATGACCAAACGATTAGTCTTGATAAGTAAGCTCTTGCAGTTAGTTCCTAGACTTAGGGTCTAGAAGCACGGATTTCTTCCTTTGTGTTGTGTGTGTGTGGTGGTAAAATGTGTATAACATAACATTTACTATTTGAACCATTATTAAGTGTGGAGTCCAGTAGCCTCAAGTACATTCACATTGCTGTACGACCATCGCCACCATCCATCCCCAGAACTTCTTCATCTTCCCGAATGGAAACTCTGTCCCTATTAAACTCTAGCTCCCCATTCTCCACTCCTCCAGCCCCTGGTAACCATATTTTACTTTCTGTCTCTGAATGTGACAATTCTAGAGGTGGAATTACACAATAATTGTCCTTTTGTGACTGGCTTATTTCACTTGGCGTCATGTCCTCAAGGTTCATCCATGTGGTAGCAGGTGTCAGAACTCCCTTCCTCTTTCAGGGTGAATAATAGTCCACTGTATGAACATACCACATTTTCATTTATTTGTTCATCCATCAATGAACATATGAGTTGTTTGTGCCTTTCGGCTGTTGTGAATAATGCTGCCATAAAGATATGTGTCCAAATACCTATGTCTACGAGCAGGGATTTCTTGAAGCAGGTGGCTAAGTTACTTGGTTGTTATTTTTTTTCTTGCTCTCCGTCTTGTTTGATATGGTATCAAGAAAATATGTGCAGTCCCAGAATTGTTTACCATGGGGACAAGGGATTATGTTGGTCCACTTTTCAAATCAGACTGTGCTTCGGGAAGAGGCATCTGGTTGCGGGAACGGATGTTGGTCTCTGGCACGGCGCTCCCACTGCACACCATTTTTAGAAGCGAGGGCTGACCCAGCTTCTCATCTCCTGTCCACAATTCAGCAAAAACTGTGCAGTCTCAAATTACCTAAAGGCCACCAAAAGCAATAGTGGGAACTTGAGTGTGGCTCACTTTGCTAGAAGCCCTGAGAGCAGGTACCAGGTCGCTGGGACTCACATGCCTCTCGTCGTCTCTCCCAGGCCCTGGCAAAGACTGACAGCCCCGAATGGGGGAGCAACCATGCCCAAAGCTGCCACATGGAGGCTCTTTTAAATGATTTCTTTTGGAAACTCAGGTTCCCTTGGCCCATAGCTCTCTCCAATCATTTGAAGTCATTCTGAATTTTCCGGAACACATCTGAAGCCTAAAGGCAGAACATTTTGGGCTAAGAAGCATCTTCAGATTTGAATGTTTAATTGAACTCATCTCTAAAATGAATGGGTTTGACCTTTTTCTTTTCCAAGACCCATACATGGGTCAGTAGGCACAATCTTTTACCCTGTCTGGAAGCAACTACCGAAGTTCTATCCCAGCAAAGCCTTCTCTAGCTCTTACTATCTGCACGTCAATAGTGCTTGCAGAGATGCTTCACTGAGTCTTCCAGCAGGTAGCCTACAATTTAGCTGGGCGGACAGGACAAACACTCCAGGAATAAAAAACAAGCTACAATATGGGCCGTAATCTGTCATGTTATTAAGACCACTATATCCCCTGTGGAACCCACACAACGGTTGCCTCGAGGTGAGTGGTTCTCAGCAAGGACATTTTGCAATGTCTAAAAACATTTTTGTTTGTCACAAATGGGAGGGGTTGGTGTTTCTGGCTTCTCGTGGGTAAAGCTGCTACATACCCTAGGATGCATAGGATGGGCCCCCACAACAAAGAATTATCTGGCCCAAAATGTCAGTAGTGCCAAGGTGGAGAAATTCCACACTAGCCCTTTCCCTATGCCTTCATATACAGATGTAATTCAAGTCGCTGACATCTGAGAGCTTTCTATATTCCAGGTGCTAGAATCCTATTTAGTTCTAAGCACAACCCCCTGGGGTTGCTACCATCATCAACCTTAATTTACAGATAAAGAAAGTGAAACTTTAAATCAATTGCCCCAATTCCCCCGGCTAAAAAATGGTAGAGCTGAGATTTGCACAAAGAATCCAAGACGATCTGCATCGTTCCCACTTAGTTGTATGAAAGATAAGATTTGGGCTATCTATGCCAGTTGATTGTCCCAGAAAACCTTTGCTTGGGAAAGATGAGACTGTAAACTAATGAATAACTTCATTATTTGCTTCAGGAAGTTTCTGCAGATCGAGTTGTGAAAGACAGCACTGCATTGCTCGCCAGCCCACAGTCTACCAACCAAGCCTCACATTATTGCTCTAACCTTGTGTCCATAACACCTAAGCTATGGTATCATCAACTTTCTCCAATTCAAGTCAGCCCCTGCCTTTGAAAAATGCCTTAGACCACTTGAACCCAGGCTCTGGAGTCCTACAGGGAGGGTACTGCTGATTTCCCTCTGGGATGAGACTAAGGCTCTGACAGTGAATTCTCATAAATTTAGCTTTGCCTTATTGACAAGTTGCTCAGTGGTATTTTGGGGAGCTCAACAGCATCCAAGTTGTCTAAGCCCAAAGCCCTACACTTTTGCCATTTGCGGCACTGTTTGCCAGTAGAATTTTGAGTTTAGCCTAAAGGAGATCACACTATCCATATTACCCTGTGATTGGCTTTTTTAAAAAAAATTAACATACTTTAAGCATCTTTCATTGTCAGTTTGGTAGAGAACCACCTCATTTTTCCCCCAATGGTTACATAATATTCAATGGAATTGATATATGAATCTTTATCTTTTTAGCCAGTTCTTTATAGATAGAAATTAAGGTTATTTTCATTTCCTTCACTACAAATAATATTATAGTACAACCTAACTTTGTGCTCATGTTTGAGTATTTCTGTAAAATGTAAATTTTAAATTTGAATAGAAATTTACAAATTGTCCTCCAAATTGTCTGTACCAGTTTAGCAGTGGGGGGTGAGAATGTTTCCCCACATTCTTCCCAGTCCTTGACAAATTGGAGGCACAGCCCCAGCTTGGCTCCAGTAAGTGTTGCCATGTGGGAATTTATGCCTGGTGGCAAAAAAAAAAAAAAAAAAAAAAAAAAATCTTCTGATTTTTCAAAAAGAAGCTGAAATTCAAACACTTTAAGTAAAATCTCCCAATTTGTTAATGTTGTCACTTAATTCCATTTTTAAATAAACAGTCTCTGCCGGCCAGTTTCAGCCTTCATGCCACCAGTTTGCAAGCTCTGGGGGAGTTGATCTTAAAGGTCACCTTTCTCCTCTGACCACACAGAGGCCAAGGCACCCCAAGGCAGTGAATTAGATGCCCGAGTAGACAGGATGGAATCATTGTTTACCTAGGAGACATATTTACAGCCACTCCAGGGTAGGATTTGTGTTCCTCGGGTGAGCTTGTTAGTCATAACTAATGTCATATTCTAGAGTGTTCATTCATGTCCTGGCCTGCACCTGCTAGAGAAATTGAGAGTAGGCAGCCCAAGTAGAAGGAGGCCATCACCTAGAGCCACTGAGTGTCCTGCAGAAGCATGTAAGACCCCATTAAGAGTAGGATAAAGAAGGAGGTCATCAGGAGGTTGTATTTTAGGGGACCCAGGGCTCCCCTTTGAACATCCACCTCCAGATGTCTTAGCAGCATCTGAAAATGTCAACACCTCCTGAACTGAACTCATCTTAATTTCTCCTGTGTGTCTTAGTGAATGTCCCCCTCATTCAAGCAGAGTGAGAAGACCACTCCTGAACTTTGATCTGTACATGGGAAGTTTAGCAACACTGTTTCCTGTTACCAGCCCCAATGTGGAAAACAGAAAATGCACCTAATGACCTTGATAATGATCTAGCCAGTGAGGCTCCTGGTAGTGTGTCAAAGGGGCTGCCTGACTTCCTCTAGCTGCCTGTAGTGAAATGTGAGAGAGAGATGAATTAAGGAACAGAATACTCAATTTTTGAGTGTATTTTTGGAGAATATATGCAAATATATAGGGATCAGGACAGTCTTTCCAGCCAGCAAGGGATTCTTAAGGAAATGAAAGACTTCAGGAGAAAGATAAAATCCAGGGCACCCTCAGGAAAATGCAATCTCAAGGTAAAGATGAAGCTAAGGGCGTGATGGTAAAACCCTTTGTTAGGATCCCCCCAGAATCTGAGGTGGTGCCTTACAGACCTTTATGAACAGATGAGTATCCTCATAAGGATCTTACAGACATGACTTGCAAGCCCTCTTCGTTATATCATAGAACAATAGAATTTATAAGAATTTTAAGGGAATTATCCTTTTTTGCCTCACAGAAAGTCCAAAATAGGAAAAAGGTCTCTCTAGAAGACATTTGTGGGTGTGTCTTCTATCTAATAGAGTGGGTTGCAAGTTGGTACGCAGGAAACCCACCAAGTTTTTAAAGGAATTGCATCATCTTGAAATGAAAGGAACAGAGAGAATGCCCAAGAAAAAAAGAGATCTTTGGTTACCCAGTCTTTTTTTGAGTAAGAAGAAGGCTGCAAACATGAGCCTTATCTTGTGGAAAGGGAAGGAAGGCAAATCAGCAGAACCAAGAACCCAGCAGTCAAATTCAAGACTCATGGAGAACATCTCCCAAGCTGTTGCACCAAGCCTTATCCTATATCTGTCCCACCATTGTGTGTGGCCACCTGGGGGGCAGGTAGTTTGCCTCTGTAGATCACAGATCTTTAGATTGAGAAGAACCATGCATGATGATGCTCACTTGCACCCAGACCTGATCTAGTCGATAAGATCTTGGACCTTGAGCCTGAGACTGACACTGAGATGTGGTCAAGCTTCTGGGGGCAGGGGCCCTTGGGAGGAGGTGGATGTATTTTGCAATGAAGGAGGTATGTAAATACTTTGCGCTTAAAGGGCAGGCTACGGTGGCTTAAAAACGTCTTCAAATTCTTTTCTACTCTTCCCATTGTGAAGTCAAGTCTATGGCCTTTCTCCTTGAAATTGGGAGGCTTCTGCAACCATTTAATGGTGGAAATAACACTATGTGACTTCTGAGCCTGAGTGATAAATGGCAATGCGACTTCCCACCTTAGGAGCTGGGACACCCACTCTTTGAAAAGCTGTCCAAGTGCCCTGAGGCCAACATGCTAGTAGAAAGCCCAAACTAGCCCACACAGAGAGACTGCCACAGAGAGGGACCACAGGGGGAGGTTCTGGGAATACATGAAGAGAGAGAGACTGAGAGAGACCAGATTCCTGGTCAGCTCTCAGCTGCCTTAGACCACCACATGTCCAGCTTATGGATCTAATTGCAACCATATGGGAGATCCTGAGCCAGAACTCTTTGTCCAAGTCTCTTACTGAATTCTTGACCCATAGAAACCAGGTGAGGTAATACAATGGTCGTTAGATTAAGTCACTAACGTCTGGGCTATTGCTACATAGCAATAGATGTGTAGGACACCTGCTTTATAAATAAGGCTTTGCCTGGAAATTGCTTTTCACTAGTTAAGAGAGTGACATTTGCAGAATCAAATCAGGGTAGCCCTAAGAGTTAAAGATTTTATTCAAGAGCAAAGAGAAATATTTCCTCTTTCTGTAAACAAGATGCTGTCGGGTTTAGTTTTGGTGAACTGCGTGGGAGATGAGCAGAAGGCCTGGCTTGTGCTTCCATATGGTACATTCCAGATGACTTCTCTGTTATCTGATGCCTTGAGGCCATACCTCAACATTTGCCTTTCTTTATCCGGTTCACCTTTGACTCAAACATTTCTTCTTCCTGCCTAAAGCATGAGAGTGCTTGCAATTCAAAGCTAGGTTAGAGCAAAAGAAAAACCAATAATTCAAAGAAAGAAATAAGAATTAGTCAATATTAAATATTTCTGCTGTAGGATTAAATGTTTTGGCAGGATATTATTAGAAAGAATGTAATGTTGATAATGGATTTTTTTTCATGAGCCTTATTTGGGCCCCACCTTAACTTCTTATGTGAGCTTAGGACTTGAAAAATTAATGCCAGTGGTCCTGAAGTCAGTACTACACTATATTAACATATAACTTGAATTTAAGTTAAAAAAATAATGCCGGTGGTGATTTCTGTTAATGGGATTATGAGTAATTTTTTCTTTTTTATCTTTTGCTTATCTCTATGTTTTCATACTTTTTACAATAAGACATATTAGTTATAAACACATGCACACACACATTGTGACCTTGGAATTGGTATGGCTTTGTTAAATAACACACTAGAAATAGCGTATGAAGGAAAAGACTGATCAACTCTTTAGTATTGAAACTGACATCTGTTGTTCAAAAACTTCAATAGAGTGAAAATGGAAGCCACAGTAGAGATGAACATATAAATAACAAAGGGTTGACATTCAGAAAATATGAAGAATGCTCACAAATCAATAATGAAAGGACAAAACATCCAATTGAAAAATAAGCAAGAGACATGAACAGATATTTCATTAAAAAGGAAGATCAGGGGGCGGAGCAAGATGGCGGAGGAGTAGGAGACCTAGATTTCGTCTGGTCTCAGGAATTCAGCTGAATAGGGATCAAACCATTCTGAACACCTACGAACTCAACAGGAGATCGAACAGGAGAGTAGCAACAACTCTCTGAACAGAGAAGCGGCCACTTACTGGAAGGTAGGGCGTTTGGAGAAGTGAATCCGAGGCGATATTCGGGAGGATAGACGGCGGGGGAGGGGCCTCCGTCGGCCGCTTCTGGCAAGTGCTAGAGCCGCGGAGCACAAAATCGGAACTTTTAGAAGTCGGCTCCACAGAGGGACGTCGCTGCAGTGGCTAAGCGGGGGGTGGAATCCTCCTGGGACAGTGTGGTCTCAGGACCCTCGGGGTCACAGAAAGACCGGGGGTGCCTGAGTGCGGCAGAGCTCCCAGGTATCGGAGCGGGGAAGCCAGCTGCAGAGACGGAGCAGAGTCGCGGGCTCTCAGCTCGGGGTTGCCATAAAGTGTGATCTGCGGCCCAGTCGGGGCACGGCTCCCCCAGCAGGGACCCAGCAGGCAGCAGATCCGGGGAGACTCCCCTTCCTTCCCGGGGAGGAGCGGTGCGGAAGCGCACCGCAGGGATCTGCTGGGTTTGGAGACTCCGTGCAGGGTCGGGTGCCAGAGATAGCAACGCCCGATCACAGGCCGGGTGAGCACGGAGTGAGGCCGGAGACCGGGGACACGGAAGTGACTGCTTTTCTCTGGGGGCACACTGAGGAGCGGGGCCCCGAGTTCTCAGCTCCTCCGGGTGGAGATTGGGAGGCCACCATTTCTGCCCTGGTCCTCCAAAGCCGTACCGAGAGTTTGCAGGGAACAAAAGCTCCTGAGAGCAAACCGGAGCAGCTTCCTTAGCCCGGACCGACAAGGGCGGGGCAATTCCGCCTCCAGCAAAGACATTTGGGAACCACAGCAACAGGCCCCTCCCCCAGAAGATCAGCACGAACAGCCAGCAAGCCAAGACCAAGTTGATCAATCAAGGAGAATGGGAGAACTCCAGCGCTAGGGGAATACTGCACATAGATTCATGGCTTTTTTTTTTTTTTAACCATGATTCATTATTTCATCAAAGTTAATTTTTGTTGACTGTTTTTTTTTTATTTTTCTTTTTCCCTTTTTCAACCAACATCTTATCAATCCCTTTTTTTAAAAAAAAAAACATTTTTTATTTTTCATTTTTAGAGTCATATTTTATCCCTTCATAGTAGTTACCCTTATTTTTGGCATATATATATAAGTTGTTCTCTCTTTAAAATTTTGAGGTACAGTTTCTTCTAACAGATCAAAATATACCTTAAATCACTAGTGTATGGCTTTGTTCTAGTCTCCTGCCTAATCACATTCTCTCCCTTTTTCCATTTTTTTTCTTTTTTTTCTTAAATCTTCTTTCTTTTTTCAAACAACTTATCTTACCAAGTCCTTTTATAAAATCTTTTATAATTTTCATCTTTACAGTCATCTTCCATTCCTTCATTGTATCAACCCTTATTTTATACATATATGTCTTTCTTCCTTTAAAATTTTAGGAGGCACTTTTTTCTAACAGACCAAAATACGCCCCAAATCTAGTGTGTGGCACTGATCTATGCACTAGCCTGATCATATTTGATCATATTCTGCTTTTTTTGTATTGTTTTGTTTTTGTTTTTATCTTTTTTTTTCTTTTTTTTCTTTTTCTCTTTCTTTTTTCTTTCTTTCCCTTTCTTTTCCCCTGGTTTCAGGTCTTTTCTGATTTGTATACAGTATATTTGCTGGGGACGTTGTAAACCTGTTAGCATTTTGTTCTCTCATTCATCTATTCTCCTCTGGACAAAATGACAAGACGAAAGAAATCACCTCAGCAAAAAGAACAAGAGGTAGTACCGTCAGCCAGGGACCTACTCAATATGGACATTAGTACGATGTCGGACCTAGAGTTCAGAATCATGACTTTAAAGATACTAGCTGGGCTTGAAAAAAGCGTGGAAGTTATTAGAGAAACCCTTTCTGGAGAAATAAAAGAACTAAAATCTAACCAAATCGAAATCAAAAAGGCTATTGATGAGGTGCAATCCAAAATGGGGGCACTAACTGCTAGGATAAATGAGGCAGAAGAGAGAACCAGCGATATAGAAGACCAAATGATGGAAAATAAAGAGGCTGAGAAAAAGAGAGAGAAACAACTACAGGATCACGAGGGCAGAATTCGAGAGATAAGTGATACGATAAGACGAAACAACATTAGAATAATTGGGATCCCAGAAGAAGAAGAAGAGAGAGAGAGGGGGGCAGAAGGTATATTGGAGCAAATTATAGCAGAAAACTTCCCTAATGTGAGGAAGGAAACAGGCATTAAAATCCAGGAGGCACAGAGAACCCCTCTCAAAATCAATAAAAATAGGTCAACACCCCGACATCTAATAGTAAAACTTACGAGTCTCAGAGACAAAGAGAAAATCCTGAAAGCAGCTCGGGAGAAGAGATATGTAACCTACAATGGTAGAAACATTAGATTGGCAACAGACCTATCCACAGAGACGTGGCAGGCCAGAAAGGACTGGCAAGATATCTTCAGAGCACTAAACGAGAAAAATATGCAGCCAAGAATACTATATCCAGCTAGGCTATCACTGAAAATAGAAGGAGAGATAAAAAGCTTCCAGAACAAACAAAAACTAAAGGAATTTGCAAACATGAAACCAGCCCTCCAAGAAATATTGAGAGGGGTCCTCTAAGCAAAGAGAGAACCTAAAAGCAGCAAAGAGCAGAAACGAACACAGACAACAGACAGTTAACAGTCACCTTACAGGTAATACAATGGCACTAAATTCATACCTTTCACTAGTTACCCTGAATGTAAATGGGCTCAATGCCCCAATCAAAAGACACAGGCTATCAGATTGGATTAAAAAACAAGACCCATCAATATGCTGTCTGCAAGAGACTCATTTTAGACCCAAAGACACCCCCAGATTGAAAGTGAGGGGGTGGAAAACCATTTACCATGCTAATGGACACCAAAAGAAAGCTGGGGTGGCAATCCTTATATCAGACAAACTAGATTTTAAAACAAAGACTGTAATAAGAGATGAGGAAGGACACTATATCCTACTTAAAGGGTCTATCCAACAAGAAGATCTAACAATTGTAAATATCTATGCCCCGAACATGGGAGCAGCCAATTATATAAGGCAATTAATAACAAAAGCAAAGAAACACATTGACAACAATACAATAATAGTGGGGGACTTTAACACCCCCCTGACTGAAATGGACAGATCATCTAAGCAAAAGATCAACAAGGAAATAAAGACTTTAAATGACACACTGGACCAAATGGACTTCACAGACATATTCAGAACATTCCATCCCAAAGCAACGGAATACACATTCTTCTCTAGTGCCCATGGAACTTTCTCCAGAATTGATCACATCCTAGGTCACAAATCAGGTCTCAACTGGTACCAAAAGATTGGGATCATTCCCTGCATATTTTCAGACCACAATGCTTTGAAACTAGAACTCAACCACAAGAAGAAAGTCGGAAAGAACTCAAATACATGGAGGCTAAAGAGCATCCTACTAAAGAATGAATGGGTCAACCAAGAAATTAAAGAAGAATTAAAAAAATTCATGGAAACCAATGAAAATGAAAACACAACTGTTCAAAATCTTTGGGATACAGCAAAGGCAGTCCTGAGAGGAAAGTATATAGCAATACAAGCCTTTCTCAAGAAACAAGAAAGATCTCAAATACACAACCTAACCCTACACCTAAAGGAGCTGGAGAAAGAACAGCAAATAAAGCCTAAACCCAGCAGGAGAAGAGAAATCATAAAGATCAGAGCAGAAATCAATGAACTAGAAACCAAAAGAACAGTAGAACAGATCAACGAAACTAGGAGCTGGTTCTTTGAAAGAATTAACAAGATTGATAAACCCCTGGCCAGACTGATCAAAAAGAAAAGAAAAATGACCCAAATCAACAAAATCATGAATGAAAGAGGAGAGATCACAACCAACACCAAAGAAATACAAACAATTATAAGAACATATTATGAGCAACTCTATGCCAGCAAATTAGATAACCTGGAAGAAATGGGTGCATTCCTAGAGATGTATCAACTACCAAAACTGAACCAGGAAGAAATAGAAAACCTAAACAGACCTATAACCACTAAGGAAATTGAAGCAGTCATCAAAAATCTCCCAAGAAACAAAAGCCCAGGGCCAGATGGCTTCCCAGGGGAATTCTATCAGACATTTCAAGAAGAATTAATACCTATTCTCCTGAAACTGTTCCAAAAAATAGAAATGGAAGGGAAACTTCCAAACTCATTTTATGAGGCCAGCATTACCTTGATCCCAAAACCAGACAAAGACCCCATCAAAAAAGAGAATTACAGACCAATATCCTTGATGAACATGGATGCAAAAATTCTCACCAAAATACTAGCCAATAGGATCCAACAGTACATTGAAAGGATTATTCACCATGACCAAGTGGGATTTATTCCTGGGCTGCAAGGCTGGTTCAACATCCGCAAATCAATCAACGTGATACAATACATTAACAAAAGAAAGAGCAAGAATCATATGATCCTCTCAATAGATGCAGAAAAAGCATTTGACAAAGTACAACATCCTTTCTTGATCAAAACTCTTCAGAGTATAGGGATAGAGGGTACATACCTCAATATCATAAAAGCCATCTATGAAAAACCTACAGCGAATATCATTCTCAATGGGGAAAGGCTGAGAGCTTTTCCCCTAAGGTCAGGAATGCGGCAGGGATGTCCACTCTCACCACTGCTATTCAACATAGTATTAGAAGTCCTAGCCACAGCAATCAGACAACAAAAAGAAATCAAAGGCATCCAAATCGGCAAAGAGGAAGTCAAACTCTCACTCTTTGCAGATGATATGATACTGTACGTGGAAAACCCAAAAGACTCCACCCCAAAACTGCTAGAACTCATACAGGAATTCAGTAAAGTAGCAGGATATAAAATCAATGCACAGAAATCAGTGGCATTCCTATACACCAACAACAAGACAGAAGAGAGACAAATCAAGGAGTCGATCCCATTTACAATTGCACCCAAAACCATTAGATACCTAGGAATAAATCTAACCAAAGAGGCAAAGGATCTGTACTCAGAAAACTATAAAATACTCATGAAAGAAATTGAAGAAGACACAAAGAAATGGAAAAACGTTCCATGCTCATGGATTGGGAGAATCAACATTGTGAAGATGTCAATGCTACCTAGAGCAATCTACACATTCAATGCAATCCCCATCAAAATACCATCCACTTTTTTCAAAGAAATGGAACAAATAATCCTAAAATTTGTATGGAACCAGAAGAGACCCCGAATAGCCAGAGGAATACTGAAAAAGAAAAGCAAAGCTGGCGGCATCACAATTCCGGACTTCCAGCTCTATTACAAAGCTGTCATCATCAAGACAGTATGGTGCTGGCACAAAAACAGACACATAGATCAATGGCACAGAATAGAGAGCCCAGAAATGGACCCTCAGCTCTATGGTCAACTAATCGTTGACAAAGCAGGAAAGAATGTCCAATGGAAAAAAGACAGTCTCTTCAACAAATGGTGTTGGGAAAATTGGACAGCCACATGCAAAAGAATGAAACTGGACCATTTCCTTACACCACACACAAAAATAGACTCCAAATGGTTGAAAGACCTAAACGTGAGACAGGAGTCCATCCAAATCCTAAAGGAGA